>NC_083351.1:182491762-182802856 GCF_030254825.1 Meriones unguiculatus
CTGTCCATAGTAAGACAGCTAGTCCACAGAAGAGCGAGAGAACACAGAAAGGATAATCTAATCCCAAATATGGACAACTCTGCATTCCACCCATAAACTCGTGTTCTTCCAATTTTTTCCTTCTGAGGGATTTTCCAAGAGATGATTCTAAGGATGAAGTAAAGTGTTTAGGTCGTGGTGGCTTTATGCACAAATGATACTCAGGTGCAGGTGACTTCCTTGATGTATGTTAATCATTCCTTAGGGGATAAAAGTAATTATGTATTCAATGGCTTCATCTCTTTTTGTATTATATTGATAAAGAATGACTTCATGATTGTATAAAATCTTAATACAAAATAATATGTCTCCACATTCTTTGTTGCAGGATAGTGCAAATAAGTCTTATAGATCATTTGTTTTTTGTTTTTTTTTCCCTCTGAGATGTTGACAGGCGAGGCCTTACAACTGCCATCAGAACATTGTTCTAAGAATTCTTTGGCTATAAATGCCTTATTTCTCTGCCATTTATGTCTATTTATTCTCTGAACTCATGTTTTTCTTTTTGTTATAAAGGCATCTCCCGACATGGTAACTATATAGTTAAATTCAATTGAAAAATCTAATTTCAGTGGTTGAAATCTCTAGTATATGGGACCTATTATTAAAATTCACCACTATCCGTTGCAAGAATCTGTTTTTAACTAAATTGCATCCAACGGGAGCTCCTTTCCCAGGAGTCTGTGTGCTCTGCCTGTATGAGAAGGCACCAGGCTATTCTCTGTTCCTTGGGTAAAGGCATTTCCACCATCAAATAACACCACTGAATCAACCCACCATTTCCCTCTCTCCAACCCCCTCCCTCCTGACTACACTTTGGCACTTCTTCAAGGGGCCTCTGTAATGAGCAGGTTCCCAGAGGAAGCTGTTCCCTGAAAGGCTTATAGCCTTTAAAAGAAAACAAGTTTAGGGTCTCAACATTCTTGTTTTTGAAGAAAGAAAAAAAAAAAAAAAGAAAGAAAGGGCTTAATCTGCAAGCCTGGCAGCTGTAGCAGGAGCCTCAGGCTTTCCTGGTCACAAACCTAAAGAGCCACCATCTCATCATGCATACTATTTCCCAGCTCCTTTGCAACTTTATTCTGGCTTGCTGCTTTGCCTGGGAATGGTTTGGTGGGAAACCAGACCTCTCTCCTAGTCCTTTGTTCCTCAAATTAGGGCTGGGTACTGTTGCCACTCCAATCAGCACAAATAGCCCTTTCCTTAGAGCAGTGTGAAGCACAGGGGCATGGGTGCGGGCATTGTTTCCTTGATAGGCTTAAAGGCTGTGGAGCAGTAGGGAAGGCCTATGTGTAGGAACCAGACAGACTTGTGTGCCTGCTTGCTACACCACAATCAGGACTTGGCACCCTCAACAAGTAGTTTATTCTCCATTCACTGCACTGTCTTTCTTGGTTCAATAGGAGCCATGGTGTCTACTTTGCTTGTGTTGTAAAGGAGAGATACAACAATGTACACAGAATGCTTATGCAATGTTTTAGCATCTACTTAATAAATGTTAACTTAATAATTACATATGTACTCATTTGTTATATAAAATTCTTGGTTATTTTTGGGTGTTTTGCAGTCTTAAGCTTTAGAAATAAAAAGGATGATATAATCAGACACAGTATCATTGTACTTATAGAGATATCAGCCCAGTGACTCTATGTTTTATACATCAGGCAAGGAGAGTTAAAGACAAATGACTAGTATGATATAGTCATATATAAACTTACCGAACATTAAAGTTGTATGAGATTGGGGAGTAAATAATCTTTCTGTTCTTTCTTTTTTGTTAGAAATGCTATAGCAGAGAATGGGAGATCCATACTTATGGTCACATGGAATAGCATGGAGGAATTTGGACTGTCACTAAAAAAATCAACACTTTTTATCTCAGTTCTGAATCTTGTAGCTTCAACAAGAGATGAATTAACTTGAAAGGGAAAAACATCAGCCAATGAAGAAGAAGCTGTACCAAGAAGGTATTTAAGAGGTATTCTAGAGGAGGGGAGACCAGATTCAGACTTTGATGAGTGATGGCCTGACAGAGAAATATCTGAAGAGAGAGCAGTGCAAGGCAATATCACACTCCATTTTGTGACTTGCACGGAGACTGATATTTTCGGCAGACTCTCAGTCACAAGGGTCTTTTTCCTGTAGACAGCTTTCTTGATGTAAACCCTGTATTCAGTTGGCAATAACTGACAGGCAAATGGGCATCATGTGCAGTGCATGATGTTATCAATGCACTGCGGTGGGTCAGTGCAGTGATAACTTTCTGGGGTCTAGAAACAACTCCCAAAGAAGACTCTACAGCATTGATGATCTCTTTCTTAGTGCAGCGTATAAATAAAAAGCCATTAAAACTATTTTTATCTGTCTTTAAAATCTGTGAATTTGAAGATAGTTGTATCTTCTCTTTTCATGTCAGACCTCACACAGACTTTACATTTGAACCCTTTTATGCTTCCTAAAAGCATCTGCCCTACAAGTGATTAGTCATGCAGCCGGAATCTATAAAAAGGAGGTGAAATTCAATATTCAGTATGATTCATAGGCACTAAGGCCATGGGAAAATCCATAAACATGAGCTTAGAAACATGTAGATTCTTGAGTAAAGTTTTCTGCTGACCTCAGGACTTTCTATGGCCAGGGAACTCCTTCAATATAATTATTATTGCATGGGGGTTTGTAAGGCTCTAGTTCTTAGGAACTAGGATCCAAATTACTTTGGATTTTTTCTTTGGGTTTTATGGCTGTGAAAGGAAATCATGAGTACAGCAACTTTTATGAAAGAAAACATTTAATTGGGGCTGGCTTACAGTTCACAGGTTCAGTCAACTGTTGCTATGGCAGAGGCACTGCAGCATGCAGGCGGTGCTGGATAGGTAGCCAAGAGTTCTATGACAAACAGCAGGAAGAACGAGACCCTGGGCCTGTCTTGAGCACTTAAACCTCAAAGTCTACAGCTTAGTGACACACTTCCTCCCACAAGGCCACACCTACTCCAGCAAACCCACATTTCCTGATAGTGACACTCCCTATGAGCCCATGGGAGCCATTTTTATTCAAATTTCCACAGATGTGGTCAGAGCTCCTGGAGCCTTGTCTGTGTGTCAAACAGTGTGAACTCACTCTGTTAAGAAAATTCCATCTCTAGGGGACTGTACCAAGATCCTTTGGGCATTTTTTAATTCCTCTGCGGTTGTTTTTATAAGGCTAGCTATCAAGCTTCAGTTGATCTTAGTAATGGTGTTTAGTGTATGGTGAAAATGGCAAGTTAAAATAGTTTGCTCCTCACAAACAGGTAGCAAAAACCTATTCACGAAGACACTTATACAAGACACTGAACATGGACATGTTGAGCCAGTGTCTACACAGAGCCTTCACCAATACTTTCTAACATCTTTGGTGTAGGAAGTTTCTCTGTACTCCACCAAAAGAAGAACGCAAACACTAAACCATCTTTTACAATCTTTTTGATCTACAACGGTGTCCTGTCCACAAGATATGCTATAGCAGGGAGGAAAGGGGCACAGAGAGTTAAAGGGGTGGAGATCAGAGGTGAGGAGAGCAAGGTCAAGAGGACAGGAGGCCTGTAGAGAAAAGAGAAAATGAGGGTGGGGACATCTCTATGACAAGCTGGAGACCTAAGTCAGGGTAAGCTCTTGGGAGGATATGAGGGGGATTCAAGCAAAGACTCCTAGTAGCAGGGACCATAGAGGTTGAAGAGGACATTTTTTAACTAGACTAGTCTTCCAGTAGAGGGAGGTGAACACCAACCTACCCACAAAAACTAAAATTTACCCTGCCTGAAAAATGTGCAGGGATAGAGCAGATAAAGTAAAGATTGAAGGAATGCCCAACCAATGCCTGGCCCAACCAAAGACCCACCCTATCAGAGATTGCCAACTCCTGACACTATGCACAATGTTCTCCTAATCTTGTAGACAGGAGACTTTCAGAATTGTCCTCTGAGAGGCTCTACCCAGCTGTGCCTCAAAACAGATGCTGAGACTCACAGTCAAATATTGGTTGATGAGTAGGGAGTCTTAGGGAATAGGGAAAGGAAAGAGAAAAGGACCTAGAAGTGACAGGAGTGCCACAAGAAAAACAACAGAGTCAACTAACCAGGGCCCAGAGGAGTTTCTTGAGACTGAAGCATCAACCAAGGACCATGCATGAACTGGACCTAGGCCCCATACACAGATGCAGGAGATAGCTTAGGGTTCAAGTGGGTCCTCTCATAAGGAAAGTGAGGACTGCTTTGGACAGGGCCTCACTTGTTAGGTTTTTATCACTTCCTCCCTGATGGGACTGCCTTGTCAAGCCACAGGGAAAGAGGACATATTCAGAGGACTTGATGAGCTGGGGTGGATGGGAAAGGAAGCTCCTCTTTTCTGAGGAAAAGAGGAGAAAAGGGAGAGGGGATGGAGAGAAGGTGGGACTGGAAGGGGAGGAGGGAAAGGGTTACAACGATGTAAAGTAAATAAAATAAGTTATTAAAATTTGAAAAAAATAAGTATGCTAGAGTATTGTGGCACAAAACTTTTTGGAGTAACCAACCAATTTCTGATTTGACTCTATAAGCTGAAACCCATACATGACCAAGAACCCGAGACTAAATAGCCTAAGGACCTAAGGAAAAACCAAATACTATTGGACAAAAATAAATGACTCCCTATGATATTTTGCCAAATTTACAGATTAGTGCCTTGTTCATCCATAGTCAGAGAAGCTTCTTCCTGCAACAAATGGTCACAAGTACAGAGATGCACAGCCAGGCAGAGAGTGAGAGGCCATAGAACACTCATCCCTAAGTGGCAAATCTTTATCAAAATCTTAACCTCAGAGATCAGAAATTTCAATGGAAAGAAGGCGGAAAGAATGCATGAGCCATAGGGAATGAAGGAAACCAAGATACTGAGGCCCCCCAAGTCAGCTTGAGCAAAGTTCATATGAACTTACAGTCGCATTAACAGAACCTGCCTGAGTCTGTACTTCTACATATACATTGTTTCCCATTGTAGTGTTTCAGTGGGACTCCTGAGTGTGGGACTCCTGAGTGTGGGACTCCTGAGTGTGGGAATGAATGCATCTCTGATTCTCGTGCCTTCTCTTGCGTGCTTTTCCTTCTGTTGGTTTGTTTATTCCAATGTTGATGTGATAGTTTTTGTTTTATCTTAGTATATTTTATCTCTCAGAAGCCTCTTTCTTTCTAAAGAGAGCAGAAATAAGATGGATCCATATGGGAGAAGTGAGGAGAAGCTGGGAGGAGTAGAGGGAAGGAAAATAATAATCTGGGTATATTTTATTTTCAATAAACAAAGAAAAAAGGGAAAGAAAGAAAGAAAGAAAGAAAGAAAGAAAGAAAGAAAGAAAGAAAGAAAGAGAAAGAAAATAACAAGTTAACCTAACCTAGGTGAAGATTTCAGTCTTTATTTCAGAACATATTTGCCTAAGTTAGTGTTACTGTTGTTATTTCTATTATTAGTGTATGTTAATGGTACAAGGCAAAAGGTTTATTGACATATTTATGTGTGCATATAAAGTACTAAGATCATACTCATCTCCTCTATTGTTCTTCTTTGTCTCTCCACTTCTTACATCTCTAATGGTCTCACTCTTACTTCCATGACCTTGAGCACCTCACCCGGATTCTGCATAGAAGAGAAGATATGTCACTGTGTTATTTCAATAAATGTGGTGATTTCAAGTTCCATCTTTTTTAAAGTGAAACATTTTATTCTTCTTTATAACTGAATAAAACTCTCATGTAATCTCATTGTGTGTCTTTGTTTCAACATCACATTATGTTTCTCTTTTCTTTCCCCTACTTCTTCGTCTTTCTTCTCCTCCTTCTCCTCCTCTCTTGACAGGACTTCTCTATGAACTCCTGGCTATCATAAAACTCTCTGTAGACTATGCTGTCCTGGACCTTGCAAGAAATCCACATACCTCAGCATCCTCAGTGCTGAGATTAAGGGCTTTTCCTACCATGTTTGGCTACATTTTCTTTATCCATTCAGACCCTAATGGATATCTACGTTTGTTCATGATAAATTGCCTTTTGTTGATATATAGATATGGAGATTCCTTCGCCTTATGCCAGATCACGTGGAGACCCTATTTTTAATTTCTGAGGAATCGACACACTGATTTCTTAGTGGTTGCACTAATGCACATTGCCATCAAAAGGAATTAAGTCCTCTTCTTCTGTTAACACTTTTGTGTCTTTGTTTATTTGGGGGTTACTAGGTGACCTAGAACTTACTGTGTAGCCAAGGCTACTTTGAACTAGTAGCCATCCTTCTGTCTCATCCTCCCAAGGACTGAACTACCATGCCCAACTCCCTGCTACTCATTCTTATTAACATTTATTGCTGCTTGTCTTCTTGATTCTAGCATGCAGACTGTGATGGCATGGAATCCCCATGTGTTTTTAATTTCTATTTCCATAACGGTGGGCATTTTTAATATATTTAATGTACCTTTTTTGAAAAATGTCTATTCAGTTTCTCTGCCCATTAATTAACAGGGTTATTTGATCTTTTGGTGTTGACTTC
Source organism: Meriones unguiculatus (assembly GCF_030254825.1). Taxonomy (NCBI): domain Eukaryota; kingdom Metazoa; phylum Chordata; class Mammalia; order Rodentia; family Muridae; genus Meriones; species Meriones unguiculatus. The sequence continues at coordinate 182,498,350 of NC_083351.1, forward strand.
TTTGGATGTTTTTTACATATTTGCCTAAGTTAGTGTTACAGTTGCTGTAATGAAACACTGTGACCTGTGGAGAAAAGGGTTTATTTTGCTCACAGTTCCATATAACAGCTCTTCAAGCTGGTGCAGATGCTACAGGAGGTGTGTTTACTGGCTGGCTGCCCACAGCTTGTCCAGCCTGGTTTCGTGAAGAACCCAGGGCCACCAGCTCAGGGATGGCACCACTGAAAGGTCTGGCCCTGTCATCAATCACTGACTAAGGCAATGCCTTACAGCTGAACCTTATGCAGATCATTTCTCAATTGAGGCTTCTTCTTTTCTGATGGCTCTAGCTTGTGTCTAGTTGACATAAAACTAGACAGTACAATACAATTTTAGAAGTTAATCCACCGGTGCATATATATCTAGGAAGGATTTTTTTCCCATTCTGTGGGTTGTTTCTTTTTTCGTTGAGTGGAAGCCTTTTGAATTTGAACCAATCCTATTTACTGAGAACAGAAGGTTTTCTAGTTTTTTGTTTGTTTGTTTGTTTTTTAAATGGCCCTTTCTACTAAAGAGATAATGCAGAGAAAACACAGTAGAGTGTGGTAAACCCAGGATTGAGCAAGGATTCTTATCTTTAGTAGCTGAGTTCTTAAAAAAAAATCACTTAATCCTTTTAGGGTTTTTTTTTGTGTGTGTGTCAAGTATGAAACAGAGACATTGGCATATAACTTGATGTATTTGTGTAATGCTCCAATAAATGATGGTATGTGAACAATTGGCAAGTAAGAAACCTGAACATGGCAGTAGCTTTAACAATGGGATCTTAAAGAATTTTAGGGGAGCATTTCTAAAATTCATACCTAATATTCAGAAGGATGGCCACCAGAAGGAAAGAACAGAGGTTTGTTTTCTATGTCTGTTCTATATCATCAAGGTCCCTAGACATGACCAACTAAATGAGTCCTAAAAAGAACCAGTCTGGTAGTGATTAAAGTATAGACTAAATTAGTTTTCCTTCATTTATACTTAGAACAAAAAAAATCACTGTATGGGCTTGAGTTATCTTGATTGCAGGCCTGTGAGTCTTCCCATTATAAAAAGACATATTTATGAGGGCACTTAAATCTCTAGTCAAAAGAGGGTGATTAGAAGATGCACAGTGGAAAAAATAAGTCAAGCAAAGGCTTGAAGAGCAATGATTCCTACAAAAAAAATCAATCTACCAAACAGCACTGTGTGTTCATGTGAGGGACAGCTTCAGTAGAAATAGCACTTTCCCTCTGTTCCAGTCTTCCGGTGTAAGCAGACTGAATGGAAAGAATAAACGGAGTGTAATTAATGTAAGCAATGTAAGTCTGGTATGAGAACATACGTCTGTAATCCCAGTTCTTAAGACGAGGAGGCAGAAGGATCAGAAGTTCAAGGCACCCTCACCAACACAGGGAGCTTGAGGTCAGCCTATCTCAAAAAGCAAAAACAAACGAATAAAACTGTGTAGAAATCACAAAGAAAAATACTTTTAAAATTATCATTATTTTTCTTTTCTGGAGTGAAATGGACTCCTTTATCTTAAAAACCTTCAGTACATTTCACTTATTCTGTTTGTGTTGGAGGATGTAGTTTGCATGTGACATAGGGCACATGGAGGCCAGCAGACAATTTCTGAGGAGTCTTTCTCTCCTTCCATCATGTGATTCCTGGGGATAGAACTCAGGTTTTTAGGGTTGGTAGCAAGTGCTTTGACTTGTTGAGCCATCTTGACAGCCTCCAAATAGACATCACTATTCTTGCCTTAATGAGTGAAGAGTCTCTGGCCACTTGATGCCTGATTGTGTTCACCCTTACAAAAAATATGCCTTGTTTCTACTTCAAACTACAGTACAAGTTTGTTTTGGTGGTTAAAATTTGAAGTTTCTGTATTACTTAGTAGACAGAAATGCATCCTACACTACATTTTCTCTTTTCTTAGCCCCATGGAACCTTTAAAATTTCCTAGGTAAACTATGTGAGTGTGTTAATTCTTTTCCTTTACTTATAAAATTCTGATTTGCAGACAGTTGATTCACTAGGTCATGAAATAAATTGAAGGATGAAGGAAATGAGGAGAGCAGACAAAGGTGTTAAGACAAAGACCATTTTAAGGTCCCGTGTGTGTCTTCTGCAGTTGGCAGATGTTTAAGTCTGATTCTCTGTGCCTAGCTGCAGCCATCTTCCATGCTGCTGCAGAGGACTGTTCTTGAGCATGTGGCTTGGATGAATGCAGTGTCCCTGGCTGGTCACTTACTGGGCCACCAGACCCGAACAATCTCTTTGGGTTTTCATCAGCCTCCCTGGCGCCTCTCTTAATAAACCCCATTCAGCTGGCTGCTGCTTAGGCAGCTTGTGCTGGCTCAGGGCCCTGCCACCAGTGAGCATGAGGTGACTTCCAAAGAGGCTCCACTTGGCTGATTGAGTCAACCCTCTCCTCTATGAGTTTCTCAGGCCTATCAAGCTGATCATTTACAAGCTTTTCAAGTATCCTGCATATAGATAATGCAGCTTTTTGACCTGTAGTTTGGAAGCTCTAATGTAAGATTAAGGTAGGACTCAAAACCTACTTCAAGAACAATTCTCTAATGCGCATTTTAAATAATTTATATTTTGAATTAACCTAATACTTATCAAATCAATGTGTCACCTCTTGTGATAGCATTGCTTAGGTAGAGAATCATATTATTTTGAAATGCCCAAGCAGCATCATTCACATATACCCTACTAATCTTCCTTTTTCTTCTTCTTATTTGATCACTTAATGTTCGGAAACTGTGCAAGATTCTGGAGTTACCAAAATTCAGCAGACATATTCAACAAATGAATGTACACTTATAACCAGAGTGTGGCAAAAAGTCATTCTAAAAAAAGTAAATGTAGGTCCTGTTGGAGTCAAATTGAGTTTAGGCTTTTGCGGAGCCCCTGTTGAAGGGATAATGGGAATGTTAGTTCTGTGTTCTTGCCCACATGCAGACTTAGCAAGGTCTGGTCTGGGCCCAAAGGAGTCAATGTCTCTTTTCCTGGGCATCCAGCTTTCTTTCCTAAAGGGCTGTGGTGATTACTTCCAAGTGTCTGAGGTATCCTGTGTTCTCTTTGCCAACATTGTCTGATTTAGCCCTTTGTTGATCTTGGTCCAGCAAATATTGTAGGAGATGGTGTACATCTTAATAAACTTGCTTGGCATAAGTTATCAGCTATCTGTCTTCTTTATGACTCATACCAGTATGCCCACTCCACACCTAGCAGTTCAGGTCGGGGTCCTGTGGAAAGGTGCATTTGTAGAATGTGTAGGTCTGTAGAATTAGGTGAGACTTTTCTTCCAATAGAAAGATTATATAAACTGAGATATGGAAACCAAGAGAAGCTGATAATGTTGAAAGTTTTGCTTAGGGGAAAGTATTTGGCTTAGTGGGGGAAAGTTTTATAGATAAGAATAAAATAAGATTACAATGCATTCTGGACACTTATGGGATTCTACTTTGGGTAAAACTTTCACTGGAAGTGTCGAGGCTGGAGGTTCCCAGGAGATGAAAAGGGAGATTTGAAGCAAACCACAAAAGTCTTATAAAAACACACAAACAAAACATGCCTATTTTTGCAGAAGTGAAGCCGATCATAACTCAGGTAACCATCTGAGGAAGATTCATCTATTTTCACTCTTAGAAGAGTTATTTTGTTCGGAATGATTAGAATTCTAAGTTTTGTTTTTTCTTGAGAGAGTTTTATTTGACAATCATATTTTGAATACCAACTACTAGCCAAGTCCTAAGAACCTTTGGACTCATTTATCAACGAGATGTGTTCTGTGGATAGGTTTTTGTAAGGGAGACAGAGAAGGAAACGAATGGTTATCATTCAAATTCTATGAAGAAGAATCTACTATTCTAAATTATATTGTGGATACTTTCCAAGGAAAGACAGAGGAGGGAAATGGAAGAACATGGAAGAACAAGTTAAAACCTATTTGGAGGACTATGGAAGAACATTACTTCCAAGAGAAGGTAGTGTGTTAGGGGAGTTAGGGAAGGAGGCAATGAGGAAATGAGTGTGGGCTAAGAGAAATACCATGAGTAGTGGGCACATTTGTGAAGACACAGGAAGCACATTAAGACATGTGTGCAGTATTTTGTAAAATACATGATGTTTATACTGATCAAAGACAGAATGCTTATTGTGTTATCAGAGATGTGTCTGGAAAGGTAAACAAGGGTGAATGATCAGGAAACCATCTGTTTCTCATTAAAAATATAGTTTTTCTTAGTTAAATTCTGTGAAAGTTGATAGACTCTGGGTTTATAGGAAGTATCTTCCTAGACATTTTCTGTATTTCTAGCACTTATTTGTAGGTAGTCTTAAGGAGCATTTAGCTTGTGGAAGGTTGACAGTGATGCTAGGAGTCCCATGAGCACAAGAACTCAAAACTTTTCAGCAATAACTTGCTGGGCTTGCTGTATAAAGGAATGTACTGTGAGAACAATGTTCACCACAAGAACTGCAGCTCGCTGAGTCTGGACTTCACTGCCACTGAAAAGAGTGGAGTTCATGAAGACAAGGCACAAGCAGAGACTAAAAAAGTGACATTGAATTCCTCACATATGTCCTCCAGGAATTGATGTAGGAAGGATTGGCTCTGAGTTGTGAGCCTTATGGTTTTTTGTCCAGCTTAGTAATCTTCAAACATTTTCTTTGGGAGGTCTTTTTAAATTTTTCTTGATTATTCTTATTCTCTTGGATAGCAGAATGTTATTGAGTCGTTTTAAGGGGAAGGCCCTGGTGGATCTGATTCTACAGTTTAGTAACATGTACTATAGTGAATGAATATGTGTGTGTGTTATTGTATAAATTTGTGTAGGTATATGTATATAAATTATGTATACGTATATGCTTATATTTCTATTTGAATATATAGATGTGGAGAGGTAGTTATATTTGTATAATATTTAAAAGAACAACATGATCTTTCTATCATTTCAAATCTGTACAGAAAATGTATTTTGGTGAAGAATCTCTTATTTGTTTGTTTTATCTGAGCTTTCTATTTTGTCATCCCACTTTTTATTTTATTTTTGTATTTTTAATTTTAATTTTTATTAATTACAGTTTATTCACTTTGTATCCCCACTGTAGCTCCTCCCTCCTCCTCTCCCAATCCCAGCCTCCCTCCAACATCTCCACCCATGCCCCTCCCCAAGTCCATTGATAGGGGAGGTCCTCCTCCCCTTCCATCTGATCCTAGTCTATCAGGTCTCATCAGGATGGCTGCATTGTCTTCCTCTGTGGCCTAGTAAGGCTGTTTCCCTGCCTTTCCCCTCAGGAGGAGGTGATCAAAGAGGCAGCCACTGAGTTCATGTCAGAGACAGTCCCTATTTCCATTACTATGGAACCCACTTGGACACTGAATTGCCATAGGCTACATCTGTGCAGGGTTCTAGTTTATCTCCATGCATGGTCCTTGGTTGAGGTATCAGTCTCATAAAAGATCCCTGGGCCCAGATTTTTTGTTCTGTTGCTCTTTTTGTGGGGCTCCTGTCCTGTCCAACTCTTACAATCTCCCCCTTCTTTCATAAGATTCTCTGCTCTTTGCCCAAAGTTTGGCTATGAGTCTCAGCATCTTCCTCGATACCCTGCAGGGTAGAGCCTTTCAGAGGCCCTCTGTGGCAGGTTCCTGTCCTTTTCCCTGTTTTCTCCCTCCTTCGATGTCCATCCTATTTGCCTTTCTGAATGGGGATTGAGCATCTTAGCCAGAGTCCTCCTTCTTGCTTAGCTTCCTTAGGTGTATAGATTTTAGTATGTTTATCCTATATTATGTGCCTCATATCCACTTATATTCACTTATGAGTGAGTATATAGCACCTGTATACAAAAGACAGAAGGGCTGAGCAAGAAATTAGGGAAATAACACCCTTCACAATAGCCACAAATGACATAAAGTACCTTGGTGTGACCCTAACCAAGCAAGTCAAAGACTTATATGAAAAAAATTTTCCGTCTCTGAAGAAGGAATTAGAAGAAGATATCAGAGGATGAAAAGATCTCCCATGCTCATGGCTTGGCAGGATTAACATAGTAAAAATGGCCATCTTACCAAAAGCAATCTATAGATTCAATGCAATTCCCATCAAAATACCAACACAATTCTTTACAGACCTTGAGAGAAAAATTCTCAACATCATATGGAATAACAAGAAACCCAGAATTGCTGAAACAATCCTCTACAATGAAAGATTATCATCCCACTTTTAAATGACTACACACAGTTTGCTGAGAGTGTCTAATGTGGGTTAAATTCTAGACATTTGGTTTTCATCTTTTCTTTTCTGCAGAAAACTTCAAACAAGTGGTACTATTACAAATACAAAGATAATTAATCGAACCTGGAATAAGCAAAATAAGCAAAGAAAACACATAAGAGAAATTTTAAACAAAAATATTTACTCTGTAATTCCATTTTTTCTGTGATTTACACAAGAAAAAAAATGAGAACAGATTCTCACACCACAAATTATATAAAAAAACTCCTGGAGTTTATTCATCTAAAATTATTTTTATTTTTCATACATCTATACAACATACATTAATTGTATCCACTCCTCGCTTCTCCCACTCCAGTTCAGTTCTCAACAGCACCTCCAACACCATCTCCATCCAATATCATGTTCTTGCTTTATAATTTATTTGTTTTTTAATGCACTGCTTCTAATTAGTGCTCTATATAAAGGCATGGATATGGTCCTACCAGTGGACATATTTCTAGAGAAAAGTAACTCTCTGACCTCAACACATTCAGCTGCCAAAAGCTCCTCAGCAAGGGGTGGACCTTCAGGAGGCCCTTACTACTCCAGGTTGGGGTTCTTAAATGGCTTGACCTCACACAGCTTTTGAGTTTGTAATTCTTTGCAATAATTTATGATTGGGGTTGCTACAACAGAATTTAGTACCCAGCTTTAGTACCAGAATTTAGTACCGAGTTCAGCAGCTCACAACCACCTGTTAACTCCAGCCCCAAGGGAGTGATGCCTTCTTCCATCCTATCTTGGCCTCAGCTGACTACTGTTCTTCCTTCTGTACTATGAAATAAGTTTACCTTGTCTACAGTCCATGCAAGTGCATTCTTTTTTTTTTTTTCAACATTAGGTTGGCTTTATCTGAGAAATGTAGGAATGGTTCAACATATGTCAGTCACTAAAAGTAATAATGCATACAAATAGAGTTAATGATGAAAAAATTGATCATCTCAGCAGATATGGAAAATTCCTTTGACAAAATTCAACGTTTTCCTGATAATTAATGATTTTAATTAGAAAAATAATTGAAGACTGTTGATGTCGCTAATTTTCTCAGAAAGAGGATACACCTTCATATATTTCCAAAATTTTCATAATATTATACTTAGCAAAGTTAAAAGTACAGTCAATTCAATAAATAGCAAGTGCATTCTTAATCTGTACCATCTACTGTTTGCCCTTTTCATTTCAGCATCATTATTGCTATTCACTTATGTAATTAAAAATAGTGCTTCACTCCTCTGCTCTCCTAACCCTCTGTAGGCAACATTTGGTTTTCATTTTCAATTAAAGCCAGGATTATCCTGTTATGAAATCAAAGATAGGATATTTTAATGATGAGGTGAGAAATGGAGCTCTTAACATCTTACCACTCCTCTCTTTTTGTGTTAGTTCCTAACTAGAGCTCTCGATTTTCTTATTTTTCCCCCTCTGTGCCCTTCCTCTCACAGCATTTCATGTATGCCTCCAAATTGGGAAGTGATAAAGTGAAACTGGGTGGATGGCTTGTGAGTTTTTTCATGATGGTTGTCCCTTAAAGCCTTCATCCTCTCCATAGGTGGGACAAACTCATTTGGAAGTAAAGAGAAATACCTAACTGAATCCTGGAATTGATGTTAGAGGCTCTGTCATTTTCTTAAACTACTTCAAGGCCACCAGGGTTCTGTTGGCAGAGTCCAACAATAACTTTTTTGTAGTCCGATAGAATTTCTCAATAGTTTATCTCTGTTCAGGCTTACATTTAGAGTTCCAACCTGTGTTTAGTTCACATGATTCTTTGTGATTATACTAGAAGACTAAACAATACCCACTTGTTGATCTTTGATTTTGTTATTAAATGAAATGCCACACTACTCTAAGAAACAATTTCAATGATACATGCTTAGTCCAGACTAAGTCCCTTTCTGAAACTAGGAAATTAAGAGCACCACGGAAACATGATCAAAGGATGGCTGCACTGTGAGCAGAGGGACAGACAGAGCAGTATCATCCATTAAGACCATGAGAGTATGGTGGAAATTGGGCAGTGTAGTCTCAAACAGAGATTCAATCCCTCAGATCTCCAGGTCGTATGTGGGGCGTCTGCACTTTTTGAAAAGAACGAGGCAGACAGGGGGAGTGAGGCATATTAGCTGGGGCTGAGAGCAACAGAAACAAACGAACAAAGACTAGATGACATCATCCTGTTAAGAGACTCTCCATTGGCAAAGGTAAGAAAAGGCATAAGGCTGGGTATCCTAAATCTTAGAACCTGGACCACAGAAAACTCTACACAGAACTTAAAACTCTCCAGTGTAGTAGAGACAAAAGTGTAGCTAAAAGTAGGTCAGACTCAGGGACTGATGAAAAATGTGGGTCTCACACAAACTCCTCTCGGCACGAAGGGCATCCTGACAGGAAGGCCACACTGACTTAACTAGAGAAACCACATTCTTCTCTATTAGAAAGAAAAGACTGACTGACTGATACTAAGCCACCTTCTACTCTATTTTCTCTGCTTTACATATTACATAAATACAATATATTTAGATCTGTTTTAGATAGAAATTTTCCTATATTATCCCTTATTATTTACCAATGCACATCTCTCAAAAGCAATCTTTTTCCTTGTATGTTTGTTTTTCAAGGCAGGTTTCTCTGTGTATTTCTGGCTGTCCTAGAACTCAGTCTGTAAACCAGACTGGCTTCAAGTTTACGGAGATGAGCCTGCCTCTGCCTCCCAAGTGCTGGGATTAAAGACATGCATGACCGCCACTCAGCCTTGTCGGCATCATTAAAGTCAGACATTCAGAGGTGATACATCTCAAACCCTGAAAGTAAGAGTGCTACACCCAGCAGCATTATTCTTCAAATTTGCTGGAAAAATAACATTTATAAGAACAAAATCAATTCATAACAATCAAGCCAACACTGCAGAAAACACAAAACAGAGTCTAAACACAGAGGAAAAAAATAATCTCTTTTATGATAGAATAAGGGAAAATGCATTTCATGAGAGAAATAGATAAAAAAAGGATATGTAGGATGAGGTCAATCATGCTTAATGCAGTAAATAAAAACAATAGGAAAAAAAGAAAAGCACAAATAGCAATCTAACAAATCAGAACAACAATCACAAACCCATAATGACCAGCAAACTACTCTGAGTCATAATCTTAAATGTGAATGTCATCAATTCACCATTGAAAAGGTGCTGACTAGGATGGGCATCTAGGGCTTCATGTGGGTTTCCAAGTAAGGGGGCTGTTTTCCACATGGACTCTACTGCCTGCTCTTTTGGGGTTTCCTCACCAGACCACAGAGGAAGAGGATGCTCTCAGTTCTTATGTGACTTGAGGAGGTGAGGTGAGTTAGTAGGGAGGTCTCCCCCTTTTCTGAGGAACAGGGGAGGAGGAATGGAGGAAGAGGGAGAAAGGGTAAGTAAGACTAGGAGGATACAAGGAAAGGGGCTACGATTAGGATGTAAAAGGAATGAATGAATGAATGAATGAATTAAAAATGATGAAGACCAGCTGGCTACTTTGAAAAACAAATCTGACTCTTTGTTTCAAAGAAACACCCCTCACTGACAAAGACCTTCACAAGCTTAGAGTTCAAGAATAGAAATTAACTTTTTGAGTAAATGGAAATGCAAATCAAACTGTTATAACTATTCTGATATCTGATAAAGTAGACTGAAAGTAAAAACTAACTAGAAGAGATGAGGAAGAAATTGCATATTCATGAAGGGAATTATTCATTAATAATTGATAACTAAAATACAATTTTAAAAAATTTATAACTATTATTCATATATGCATACAAAACTTTGAGGTTCCAATTTCATAGAACAAATGCTAAAAGTACAAAGTCCAGTGGCTTTAATATATTACCTTCATCTTTAAATAAGTCTTCCAACACAAAAGTCAATAAAGGAACTGTATATATAAATGACATTATAGATAAACTGGATTTAATAGGTATTTACAAAGTGCTCCATCCAATAGATATGGAGTATGCTTTCTTCTAAGCAGTTCAAAAAACTTTTTCCCAGAATTTTTTAATTTTTAAAAATTTATTACAATTTATTCACTTTGGATCCCAGCTGTAGCCCCCTCCCTCATTTCCTCCCAATCTCACCCTTCCTCCCTCTTCTTCTCCCCTGTCCATTGATAGGAGAGGTCCTTCTCCCTTTCATCTGACCCTAACCTATCAGGTCTCATCAGAATTGGCTGCATTGTCTTCCTCTGTGGACTGGTAAGACTGCACTTCCCTGAGGGGGAGGTGATCAAAGAGTCAGCCAGTGAGTTCATGCCAGGGACAGCCCCTGTTCCCCTTACTAGAACACCCACTTGGCCACTGAGCTGCTACATCTGTGCAGGGGTTCTAGGTTATCTCCATGAATGGTCCTTGGTTGGAATATCAGTCTCAGAAAAGACTGCTTTGCCCAGATTTTTTGGTTCTGTTGTTCTCCTTGTGGAGTTCCTGTCCCCTCCATGTCTTTCTATCTACCACTTCTTTAATAAGATTCCCTGAACTCTGCCCACAGTTTGTCTATGAGTCTCAGCATCTGTTTGAATACTCTTTCAGAGACCCTTTGTGGTAGGCTCCTGTCCTATCCCCTGTTTACTCCTTCTTCCCATGTTCATCCCGTTTGCCTTTCTGAATGAGGATTGAGCATGATACTCAGGGTCTTCCTTCTTGCATAGTTTCTTTAGATTTTAGTATGTTTATCCTATATTATATTTCTAATATCCACTTATAAGTGAGCATATACCATGTGTGTCTTTCTGCTTCTGGTATACCCCACTGAGGATGATCTTTCCTTGTTATCACCATTTTTCTGGAATAAATAGAATCCCAGAACAGCTAAAACAACCTACTACAATAAAAAGATCTTCTGGAGTTATCTCCATCCCTGATCTCAAGCTGTGCTATAGAATAACAGTAATAATAACCCCATGGTACTGGCATAGAAACAGAATGATGGATCAATGGAATTGAATAGAAGACTCAGAAATAAACCCACACACCTATGTATACTTGATTTTTGACAAAGATGTTGAAACCATATAATGGAAAAAAGATAGCATCTTCAACAAATGGTGCTGGCCTAACTGGGTGTCTACATGTAGAAAAATAGATCTATACTTAAAACCCTACACAAAATTAAAGGCTAAGTCGATCAAAGACCTCAACATAAAACCACACACACCAAACCTGTTAGAAGAAAAAGTGGCAAAAGAACTTTTTATGTAATCAATCACACCCAATGGAGAGAAGACAATCTTTTCAACAAATGGTACTGGGAAAGCCTGATGTGTACATGTAGAAGAACAAAATTAGATTTTTATTCATCATTGTGAAAAAATCAATAAAAATGCATAAAGACTTTAATCTAAGAGCATCTTTCTGTCTGTCCTTTCACCCTCCACCCCTCTTCATATTTTATCAAAGTAGGTGTGAATCCCTGTTTCCTCAGAAAAGAATGTTGTTAGATTTAGCCATCTATAAAGCTCACCTCTGTTTAGTCACTATTTTTCAAATCTCCTAAAGTCAGCCAAGTCCTCATGAACATTTATAATTAAGTTAGAGGAATCAAAAAATAAAACAAAAAAAACCAACCTCTATATATTTTAAGGTCACATGATTTCAAGAGTAGAAAAATTGCTTTGTGATTACAAACACAAAGGGATCTAATTTCAGGTTCTGTAACAAAATTGGCATGAGATATGTTGTTATATCCTGTTGCTAAAGGAATTGCAGATTTTTTTCCTTTAGGTTTGATTGTACAAATCTTCTGAATTATCTATAGTTACTATTCTTCAGATTCAACAATGCTGGAAGAGATAAGTCATTTGCAAACAGCACAGGGAGCCTGAGTAAATTCCTGCATTAGAACTGTAATGAAATGAGATAATTTCCTCCACTCTAAGACTTAAAAAGAGAAATTCACAGATCTCATTCATTGATCATTAGACAATGATTAATAATACTGTTCAAGCCTACTGTCTATTGTTACATATACTTTTTAAGATTAGGTACATTGCAAAGAAAAGGAGTTTATTTTATTTTACTTATTCTTTTAAGAACTAGAAGTCAAAAATTAACTAGTCATTTTTTGCAAGGCTCTTATACAGGACAGTGTAGGAAAATGGTCAAGGAAGAAGGGAATAAATGTGGTAGGGCAGACGCACTGTGTGACTGCGTTCTTAGGAACATGTATCCCTCCAGGAGACTGCTGGCACCCCTACTCACCATTTAAGGCCTTCATCTAGCAACATCAGCCCAGCAATGGCACGTTAGCATAACTTTAATATGGCACAGAGCATATGCAAGCAGTAGCAGACACTAACAAATATCTGACCTGGCATCGAGTACTGGGACATGGACATAAACCAGATATGACCTCTTGTTGGAATGGACTTGAACATTCATGTAGTATTTGGTATATATGAGACAATCACAGTGAGTGAACTGCTTTGCTCAAGATCTATGGGTTTGTCCATGGAGGATCTGGTTTCATAGCAAATTCTCACTCTAATTTTACCATTGAGTTGAGGTCAGGGCTTATTTCAGAAAAGTCAATGAGAATTTCAGTTATGAGAAAGAAATACTAAGTATGTCATCTTGGAAAATTCAAAATTTGTAGACGGAAAACTCAATCGAATAAGACTTCTCTCTGTTTTTCTTCTAAGTTCCTGTTTCTACTTCTTGTTCTTGGATCTTCATGTACACTTAAAAGTAGACAATAGTTTTAAGACTTTGGGAATTTCTCCTATGTGTGGACATAATGGTAGCAGAACAATACATCCACTCTGCACTGGGGACAGACTTGGAATCTTTAACTTCCTGTCATCCACAGCCCACATTGGACTCACTTAGAATTTCATGGGGGCGAACAGCTACCACAGGAAGAACACGATAGAAGTCAGTGGGGATCCTTTCAAACCTCCTCATTCTTAGATCCGCCTCCAAGGAGACCCAGACAGCAAGAGTATGACGTAAGTCCTGCTTGTCTGCCAAAGCAGAAAGAAAATGATGAGGAAGAAGTTTTATTTGCAAAGAGGCAGCTTGAGGAATCCGTTTTTAACTTTGTTAAGTGGAATTCTGAGACAAAGATTTATTGTAGTCTAATTTGGCGCAGGAATGTCCAGCTCTATTTAGATAAGGAACAAACAATAAAGAAAATAAAAGTTATCCTCAGAATTTGGAAGAGATGGGGAAACGTCAACACTTATTCTAATATCGTTTATATTTTAAATAAATGCTGGGAGGAAGGGGTTGGGCTAGGAAACAAGCAGATGTGCTATATGTTGAAATTGGCCCACAGATTTATATGGGATAATTGAAGATTTAAGAAGTTTATAAATCCAGAATGTCTGATAGTTATTTGTATTGATAACGATAAAGACTTGGTTTAGTTAAATCTCTTATTGGGGATAGCAGATTTCCTCCATGAGCAATCTGTCGTGCCAAGGCTGCTATTGCTGATTAAGATTAAGGGTGTCTTGATGTTTCCCAGTATCCTTAAATATGTTGTCATTTTGACAATGGTTGGTGAGTACAGGTCTTATAGTCATTTCCAAGGGAGGTAGTTAAGTATCTGATGTGTCTGTCACTATTATTCAAGTCTCTCTTTTATTTCTGAAGCTGGATAGGCAGGATTACAGATGGTGGGGAGAGACAGAAAGAATACAGATTCTTGAATCACCACCTGGGAAGAATATTCAAAGAGAGCTCCCTGCTCCGTGTCAGAGCCTTAGAGAAGAATAGACCATGATAGAAATGAGTGGTGAACCATTGTAGGAAATAGACTTCTATCCGTGGAAATGAAATGCTCAAGATATGTGTTTTTCAAATTATACTGGGATTTATAATTTTTACATTATTGAGATATAAAAGTATTATTATATCCTTTGGTGAATTGCTTCTTTGAATTTATAAATGTAGAAATACCTGTTGAGACTAAAAACTGAACAAAAGCAAAATCCAAACTACCATAATTTGTGGTTAGTTGTGGCAGCTAATGAAAATATGGGACCACTTAGCATCTTGTTCCTTTCTTGCACACACCTTCCACGTCTTGAGCAGATGTTTTATTCCTATAAGTTAAGGGAAGAGCCAATCCCATTGCTCCATCCTTACCCACTTCCTTTGTTTCTGCCTAGTTGAGTGTGACCAGGGACTTGATAGTAAAGCTCTGAAATGTTTGCTTGTATTTTAAAATACGGTACAGTTTTAACTTTGCGTATAGATGGGAAGTTGAAGGAAGAGGAGAATGTAACAAAGGATTTTGAAGTAGTTAATAAGATTATATAATTTTATTTGTCTAGACAAAATTTCAAAGTACTGAATACAGTTAATCAGAGTCCTGGAAATGAAAATAAAATGAAAGAAAATGGAGAGGTCACAGGGAACTGTTGTAGGCAGAGTTAGGCTGTGAAATATTTCTTAAGAATAATGACTCATGACCTTTTAGGACAGCAATATTGGACCCTTAATTTTAAATTGTTGCATGAGTGAAAAGCTCTTTTTTGGGCCTTCGGTAGATTTGACTAGCAAGACAATAGGAGAGACCAGAGTAAGCTGGAAAAAACACTAGAAGCCATGACGATAAGGGGGCCCTGAGAACCTAAAAGCCCTGAGTGAAAAACAAAAGGAGTATTATCCTCGCAGGCCTCAACATTATGTCAGGAGGGCACCAATATTTTATATGAGTGTAAGGAAAAATGAAAGTGTGAAGAACAGAATAACAAGGGAAAACACAGGCTTTTATGCCATACTTAGCTTGAAACCCTGGCTTTGCTGTTACAGATTTCTTTCCTGAGATCATTTATTCTACAAATCCTCTGAGCTTCAGAGAATTCTTCGTCATAATAGTTATTTTTTGCTTTTTAACATAATTTTTTAACATTTTCAGTTTGCTAAGCAACATACACATTTATATTACCTTGTTTAGGATTCAGAAGGACAGTTCTTATTTTGTCTGACATTGAAGTATTCGCCTTGTTGATCCATCTATAACATATCTCATGTATAACTCACAGTTGTCAGATTCTCCAGGTAATACGGAGGGGTGAGTGACAGCCCCTTGTCAGCTCTCATCAGATGCACATACAATCTATGATGATTAGTACTGGAGCCTTTGCGCCAGGCAGCAGGATGACCCCTGTGGTATGTGATGAGGCAATTTGCACCTTGCTTTGAACAGTCACCCTTTGCCAGCATTTAAATGAAAAAGTAGCAAAGTCATCTTTAGTTCCCAGAAAAGTGTGCATCAATTTCAAATGACCTTGTGTTTGGACTGATCCTGGGACCTCAGAAGCTGAGAGACACCACTGTTGGAAACTCTTGAGAATGTCACCCACACAGACTTGTCCTTTCTGGCCTTGCAGCAACCCGCCCACAATCCCATCTGGCTGAGGCTTTGGTCAGTGTGAGAGCAAAGAGATGAGTCTGTCTAGCTGAGTCATGACCCAGTGCTAACATGGGAATAAAGCCAGTTCTGGCCCCTTTATGTGCTTCTCGCTCTTTGCCACAGAGGGACTGAAGGAGGTGGAATCCCACTTTCTTTTCTCTTGTCAGTTCCAAAGCTTTGGAAAGGAAAGGAGTAGGGTTTGCAACGGTTATGGAAGAGTCAGGCACAGACAAGGGGGATGACCACTTTCCCTTCACCTCCACTCTCCACCAGAGATGTTCTCTGGCCAAACTGAATGTCAGGATCCCCAGAGGACCCAGTGTACCCACAGCCAACAGCACGTCCCACCTTCCTGTCGCCACTTAACGTCCCCATAGGCCTATATTGAATCCAGTTTCAGGAAGCTTAAAAATAGTTGAATGTGTGGTGACAAGCTGTGTGGATTTCATTTGTAAAAATATCCTGAGCAGAGAAATGAAACTTTCAGAGATTTATATTTCCATTGTCCCCACATATAGGTCTTTTTTTCTGCTGCCATAAGCATCCTGGGGGCCTTGTAAATGGTGGAATGGATGTGCTGTCTGGAAAAAGCAGGGATCACACAAAGCTTAGATATGGATTGCTCAATGGATATCCATCTGCCGATCAAAGGAAAGGCGAACAGTGATGCAGGCACCAGAGAGGCTTGGTCTTCATATGTTTGCACAACCTGCATCCAGGAGGAAGTGTGGCACTAAGCCTTACTGTTTTGACACCAAGGGCTCTTGCAAATCACAAAAATGCTGACACAGATCATGTCTTGGATATCTATTATCAGATTGTTCCTGCTAAGGCACAATACGGTCTACTATTATCTATATTCTCATCATTTTAGGTGAGACTTCAAACCTTTATAATGTTCCTACTTCACGGATAGGTCTTCCCAAGTCTAGATCCTCCTTACCCCCACCTCCCATACAAACCATTTAGTCATTAAAATTTAGCTTCAGGTGCTGGAGAGATGGCTTAGAAGTTGAAATCTTTGCTGCAGAAAAATAGTGAACTGAGTTCAGACCCCAGCATGACAACTCACACCTGTTATCCCAGTGCTGGGAAGTTAGAGACAGGAAGAGTCCTGAAGTTTGCTCGCCCCTCATCTAGTCATATCTTGTCTTAAGATTGAAGCCATAAAGCAACAGAGGAATGCACCAGACACCAAGTTCTGGGACACACACACACACACACACACACACACACACACACACGCCTTTAGCCTAGAAGCCTGCTTTCTCAGAAAAACACATTTTCCCTCTTTCCTGCTGGGTCATTCTTTTTTGTTGTTGTTCAACCATCTTCAAGGAGGAGGCTTTATTTTATTATTTGGGGGTTGCACATTTTATAAATTGCTCTTTAGAAGTTCAGGGTGAATATCTTTCTCTCAATAGAAGACAGCTGGCTCTTCTACAGGATGCATTAGAGCAGTAAGTGTGGACACCTAGGGATCCATTTTATAATCTTTGTAATTTCTCAGAATCCCTATGGAGCCTAGCACCTCCATAGTCTGAAAGGTGGCTAGTGCTGGGGTTTTATGTAAAGCACATAATGCTGATCTTTGTCTTTCCACATTTTACTCATCATTAAAGTGCAGTTTTAGCCCCTGCCTGTCTTCACCCAACCCAGATGCTTTTAGCCTGTAATCTCTACTGGGTCATTCTTAAGTGACCATTCTGCCATCACCAAACACATGGTGGAATGGTCCCTTTCAAGATTTACCTTTTAGCCATCTTATTTTTATAGATTCATGCAGAATCTGGCAGGGATAACTACTGTTCAAAAGACTAATGAGTGAATTAAAGATGTCAATATTTCTGCCTCAGAAAAGAAAAAGCCACAACTGCCAGGTCCTGACTGCTTGGACAATCCTATGGAGTTGATTTTGAACATTTCTGAACCATCCTCACTATTTTTACCATGCCATTACTGATAGCTGTCACACATGGAGAGCCATTAGCAACAGGAATGACAGCATGATGACTCAGAGATCGAGCTCTGGATTCCAGTCCTAAGTTCCTAACTAGTTGCTTGCCCCTGTAACCCTCTCTGTGTCTCAGTTACTATCTTTACTGAATGGTTTAGGAATTACACTTAACTCATAGGGTTCAGCAAGTTAATACAACAGGAGACTTTTGCTGATCACTGTTACCTGTCACACAGTAGCTACTTCCCCGTGAACCACCACTGCAATACTAACCCCATTAGACTCATCCCCGTTTTACTTACAAAAGAACGTAAGCTTAGAGGTACCTATTTTTCTAGTGGCAGCTTTGAATTTCCATCTTTCTGGGTTTAAAATTTGATGTACATTTTTCTCTTCTGGCAGCAAAATGGCTAACTATGAGTCTTCTTCTGTGGCTACTGTGGTCTCTTGAGATTTGCAGGGAGGGCTTTATGTGGCTAAGGTAACATGTTCATTCCAGATGGCAAACTTGAAGAGCTGGGATTCCCTAAGCTCCTGTCAGCGTTCTAAGTCAGAACTGGTTCTTCAGGGGACATAGGTACAGCTTGGATAAATAACAAAGTTTGGGAGGAAGAGTGACAATATTTAAAGCCAGGTCTGGTTTATTAATAAGTACTTGAGAGACATTTCCAAAGCTGAAAGGGCTATTGTAAGTGAAAAGTGATTTAATTATTGGTTTGAAAGCAGATCTGGCCTGCAGGGTAAGAGGTGCTCAAATTTACGGATATGCTGTGTATCATCTGGCAGTGACAGTGAGGTTGTCAAAAATTTCAGTTTAGAGGACAAATGGGTAGTGAATGAGGCGAGGGGTGTCTAAACCTCGACCCTGCAGAACAGAGACTTGATCTAGCAAAAAAGAGTCATCCTTGTCAGAGTCCTGTCCAGAAGGAAAGGTCTTGCTGGACCACCCATAGGGCACGAGTGTGCTCAGTGCCTGCACCCCCAGTTGAATCAGGCAGAGTCAGGGGATGTGGTTAGTGCTTCACAGAAGGATAAGGCAGAACCATAAATGGGAGAAAAATGAACCCTGAGCTCAGAGACGGAAACCGTATACAACCTGTCAGGAAGTGAAGTCCACTGTAGGTCTGGAAAGTGGCTTTCAGAAAGGAGTGATGAATGAAGTGGCTGCCGGGCAGCTCTGAGCAGAGCATGCCTGCCGCTTGGTGCGCAGTGACCTGGTGTCTGGAAGTTCCCTTCCCCTTCACAAACCTCACGGCTTCTGAGCCTCTCCAGGTGCACATTGTTGTGTACTCATTGCATGCTCCCAGGCTTTTCCTCAGCGGAAGAAGGTGTGGTGGGTAGAGAAGAGCCTACCTTCAGAAGACCATCAGGGCACAGCAACGCATTTCTTTACATTTTTTTTATCTGTCTTTGACCTGGAAGATGAGGACTGGGTTGAAAACCTTCTCTATGTTTTATTCTTAGGTGCCAAATTCCAATAGTCTGCGAAAGTGGTAAAGCCTCCCATTTTGTCAGCTCAGCAAAGGAGGTCCTTCTTTGTTCTGGAGCATCCTATGTGTGCAGTAAATTGCTAGATACTTAATATGCAAGTCTCTTCTAAAGATCTCCAATTTTAGGTGTTTTTTTTAACATTAGTTACAGTTTGTTAACTTTGTATCCCTGCTGTATCCCACTCTCTCTTTCCCTCCCAATCCCACCCTCCCTCCCTCATCTCCTCCCTGCCCCTTTCCAAGTCCACTGATAAGGAAGAACCTCCTCCCCATACATCTGATACTGGTTTATCAGGTATCTTCAGGACTGGCTGCAAAGTCCTCCTCTAGGCTGCTCCTCCCTGTGGTAGGGGTGGGGGAGGTCAAAGACCCAGCCATTGAGTTTCTGTCAGAAACAGACTCTGTTCCCCTTACTAGGGTACTCACTTGGATACTGAGCTACCAAGGGCTACATCTGAGCAGGGGCTCTAGGTTGCATCCATACATGGTCCTTGGTTAGAGAAACAGTCTCATAAAAGACCCCTGTGCCCAGATATATTTGGTCCTTGTGGAACTCCTGTCCTTTCCAGGTCGTATTAACTCCCCCCTCTTTTTTTTTTTCTGATTCCCTACATTCTGCTGGAGGTTTGGTTATGAGTCTTAATATCTGCTTTGATACACTGCTAGGTAGAGTCTTTCAGAGGCCCTCTGTGGTAGGCTCCTGTCCTGTTACTTGTTCAATTTTAGGTGTTTATTGAAACATTCTAATCTAACCTTTTGGGAGAAAGATGAATATACTATTTTTTATTTTTTGTAAGAGATCTATTTTTTTCTAGAATTTTGCTTTGAATGCATTTAATTTCTTAGAAGAAATTTAGGGCAAGTAAAGAAGTCACTCTTGCAAAAACCCACCTATGGTTTCAGCATAGTAGGCTTTATTAGCAATAGGCTCAGTGATATCTCTGAAGCAGCTAAAAGTTTATGACTTAGTTATTTGCATAATCTCAACTGGTAATAGAAAACTATCTGTGGGGCAGGGTGACAGCTCAGTGAGTGAAGCATGGTGACATCAGTTTCATTCCCAGAACTCGTGTGAAAACAACAGCAGCAAAGCTAGGCATGGTGATGTGCAGTCAGAAAGCTGGTCCTGGAGAGTCAGAGACAGGAAGGTCTTTTGACCAGCAAGCTTAGCCTAATAGGCAAGTTCCAGGCTAAGGGAGACCACAACTGAAAGAAAGAAAGAAAGAAAGAAAGAAAGAAAGAAAGAAAGAAAGAAAGAAAGAAAGAAAGAAAAGAAAAAAAGAAAAAAAGAAAGAAAGAAAAGATCCATTGGTACCAATGGGATGATGATACTCAGGGTTGTCCTCTGATATCCATGGATGAATGTGCAAGTGTGAACACATACCCCACACATGAATGCACACACACACACACACACACACACATACACACACACACACACACACAACCACACAAACACTTAAGCTTGTGCACTAGGCTTTGTCTTATTTTTGTATTTTTAAAATACATTTATTGGCATTTTCTGTTTTCAACTATAAAGTGCATACTTGTTTAGAGGGTACCATTTGCATTTTTTAAAATTAATTTATTTCTTTTATTAATTGCAATTTATTCATTTAGTATCCCAGCTATAGCCCCTCCCCCGTCGCCTCCCAATTCCACCCTTTCTCCCTCTTCTCCTCCCATGCCCCTCCTCTTGTCCACTGATAGGGGCCTTCCTCCTCCCCTTCCATCTAACCTAGCCTAGCAGGTCTCATCAGGACTGGCTGCATTGTCTAACTCTGTGGCCTGGTAAGCCTGCCCCTGACTTAGGGATCCAGCCACTGAGTTCATGTCAGAGACAGTCCTTGTTCACCTTACTAGGCACCCACTTGGCCACTGAACTGCCATGGGCTAAATCTGTGCAGGGGTTATAGGTTAGGTTTTCTCCATGCATGGTTCTTGGTTGGAGTACAGTTTCAGAAAAGATCCCTAATTTTTTTCTTTTCTTTTCTTTTCTTTTTTCTTTCTTTCTTTTTTTTTTTTTTTTTTTTGTTTTGGTGCTCTCCTTGTGGAGTTCCTGTTCCCTCCAGGTCTTTCTATCTCCCCCTTCTTTCATAAGATTCCCTGCACTTTGCCCAAAGTTTGGCTATGAGCTCCTGTACAGTAGAATCTTTCAGAGGCCCTCTGTGGTAGGCTCTTGTCCTATCCCCTGTTTTCTCCCCATGTTTCTCCCCTGTTTTATCTCATGATAGCCATTCCATTCATCTTTCTGAATAAGGATTGATCATCTTACCCAGGGTCCTCCTTCTTGCTCAGCTTCATTAGGTGTACAGATTTTAGAATGTTTATCCTATATTTTATTTCTAATATCCACTGCTAAGTGAGTATATACCGTATGTGCCTTTCTGCTTCTGTGATACTTCACTCAGGATGATCTTTTCTAGATCCCATCATTTGCATGCAAAATTTCATTATTTCCTTGTTTTTAATTGTTGAGTAATATTCCATTTCATAAATGTACATAATTTCGGTATCCATTCCTCAGGTGAGGGACATCTGGGTTGTTTCCAGATTCTGGCTATTATAAATAAAACTGCTACAAACATGATTGAGCAAATGTCCTTGTTATATACTTGAACATCTTTTGGCTGTATGCCTTAGGAAGTGGTATAGCTGGATCTTGAGGTAGCACTATTCCTAATTTTCTGAGAAAGTGCCAGATTGATTTCCAAAGTGGGTGTACCAGTTTATATTCTCACTAGCAATGGAGGAGGGTTCCCCTTTCTACACAACCTCTCCAGCATGTGCTGTCACTGGAGTTTTAGATCTTAAACATTCTGCTGTAAGGTGAAATCTCAGGGTTGTTTTGATTTGCATTTCCTTGATGACTAAGGACATTGAGCATTTCTTTAAGTGTTTCTCTGCCATTCGATATTCTTCTATTGAAAATTCTCTGTTTAGCTCTCTATCTCATTCTTTAATTGGATTACTTGATTTATTGCTTTTTAACTTAGAATTGCTAAAACAATCCTTTACATCAACAGATCGTCTGGAGGTCTTTCCATCCCTGATCTCAAGCTGTACTACAGGGCAATAGTAATAAAAACTGCATGGTACTGGCAAAGAAACAGAATGATGGATCAATGGAAAAAAATAGAAAACCCTGAAATAAACCTACACACCTATGGACAAAGAAGCCAAACCATACAATGGAAAAAAGACAGCATCTTCAACAAATGGTGCTGGTCTAACTTGATGTCTACATGCATAAAAATGCAAATAGATCCATATTTATCACAAAACTAAAGTTCAAGTGGATCAAAGACCTCAACATAAAACCAGACACACTAAACCACTTAGAAGAAAAAGTGGGGAATACCCTTGACCTCACTGGCACAGGAGACAACTTCCTGAACAGAACACCAATAGTACGAGCTCTAAGATCCATAATCAATAAATGGGACCTAATGAAACTGAAAAGCTTCTGTAAGGCAAAGGACACTCTCATCAGAACAAAATGACAGCCTACAGCCTGGAAAAGGATCTTCACCAACCCTATATCTGACTGAGGGCTAATATCCAGAATACATAAAGAACTAAAAGTTTAACTCTTATCCATCTGAGAAAGAAAGAACTAGAGGTAGTTGTGATTATTTTTGAAGAACTGTTTTGGGAAAAGATTTTACTCTTTCAAAATGTGGAATGAGAAACCTATCACCACATCTACTGGAGTCACTATTATGGGGAAGGAGCCTCATAAGTGTGTGCCTCTGTGGAAGGCTCTGGAGGCTCCATGGGCTGAGGTGTGTGTGGCAGGCTGGAGAAGGAGACTGTATATCACCCATAGGCAGATGCTGAGATACAAATGTACCCAGTTGCCCTTGGCTTTGGATGGGGCTGAGCAAATTGATCTTGTCAGCCTCTGGTCCTGGAAACTCAAGGATGTTGTGACCTCAAATTCAGCACTGGGAACAGTAGCCTGTGCTTCAGATCTGGATCAGTAGCAGCCTGTAGTCATTTTTCTAATCTGATGGCAATAGTCAGTGGACACTCTGGATGATCTTGCTTAAGAAGAATTGTTTGGGCTTTGTAGGCCACATGGTCTCTGTCAAATGACTCAGCTCTGCTACTGTGGGATGCTGATATGCAACAGAATGGATGTGATTGTTCCCAAATACTCTGCTTGAAAGAATAGGCAATTGGTTGGATGGCTTGCTGACACAGGGCTCAGCAAAGTCACAGGAGCAGAATTAACATGTACACACATTTCTAGACTTTTCTTTTCTTTTAATTAAATTTGTTATTTTTTATTCACTTTCTATCCCAGCTGTAGCCCCCTCCTTCATTCCCTCCCAATCCCACCCTCCCTCCCTCATCTCCTCCCATGTCTCTCTCCAAGTCCACTAATAGAGGAGGTCCTCCTCCCCTTCCATCTGACCCTAGCTTATCAGGTCTCATCAGGACTGGCTGCAGTGTCCTTCTCTGTGGCCTGGCAAGGCTGTTCCCCCCTCAGGGGAGGGGGGGTGTCAAAGAGCCAGCCACTGAGTTCATGGCAAACATTCTCTTTTCTATGTTATCATTACCCCACAGAAGGATTACACTGAATCTGTATTATCTTTGCATGAAATACCTATTTTATCCCACGGTTTTTAATGTTAAGGACAAAAAACCAACACACACACACACACACACACACACACACACAAAAGAGTCATAGGTAGACTGTAATTTTCCACATGGAAAATATGAAAACCATGTTAATTTCCTCCAACAAAGTCCTAAAAGTAATAAACAGACAAAAATCATCATTATATCAATGTAATTGTGTGGATTTCTCTGGGAAATAGTGTTCAGCTGTTAAGTTTGTTTATATGCTTGTGTGTGTGTGTGTGTGTGTGTGTGTGTGTGTGTGTGAATAGTGAAGGAAGTTCACAGGATGATGCTGATAATAACCTCTGACTTCTTGCAAATTCAAGGGGTGGTAGTTAGTTAAGTGACCTCAGTATAGACTTTGGCTTAGGACTCTAATTAAGAAGTGCCTCCACCTGAAGTGAATCCTCCAGGACGTTATGTGAGCTTGTTGGCTAGGTAATCTGTGCAACATGCTAGCTTGGATTTGGATTCATCTACTTCATAGTTGCCTCATAAGAAAATGAGGCTTTCAGGTCACATAAGGATGGGGTGAGGGAATACTGGCTCAACATTCATGATTCTCTTGTTTCTACTTTCAGCTGTGGCTAACTACAGAAGCATAAAATGACCTAACAGTGTGTACTCTTTGAAGACACATGATCTAATTTGAATTCTATATTTGTTCTACTCATTGGTCAGTTATAGGCTTAGATGTGTTCTGTCTAGTGGTTTTCTTTAGTATCGAACAAATATAATGATATCTTCTACACACTCTGTTTACAAATCATGAATCAGCACACATTTTTTACGTAATTAAGAGTCATATCAGTTGTCTAACAACAGAAGTTGGTCATGATCCTGTGATCTCATTTCCAAACACTGGATTAATAAGGAAATCAGGAGACCTAGTTTGCACTGACCTATTTCAAGTGTCCAAGGACTGAGTCTCTCAATAAAATTCTATAACAAACAATCTGCTTAGAGAAACTGGTTGCACCAACCCATTTCATAAAATCATGGTTTGATTCAGCGAACATGTTTCAGTTGGGGAAAATAGGGAAAATGGTAGATATGCCACTGAGGTAAGAGAAAATAATCTTTAAATGGATATCTGGGATTGGGAAAGCTTTTTTATGTGTCACATAGACTTGAAGTTTTCTAGAATGAAGGTATAGGGCATATTTGAGTACAGAAAAATGAAAAAAAAAACAACAACAAATACAGTAGAACTGTTTTTACATCACAGGATATGTAAAGTGGAAGTTGGAGAAGAGCAACAGGTGAGGTCACTTTTAAAGTCAGAAATATGTTCTGAAAGCTGGTAAAGGCTTCATGTAAGGCAGTGATATAATCATGTTCCTACTTCCAGCAATTCATCAGAGCAGTGGTAGCAGCTGAACTATGGAATTGACAATGAGAAAGAGAAAGGGAACATATGTCAACTACATTAATTGGAAAAATCTGCTGAGGTTGGACAAGAGTGGTATATAGTGGCAATCATGTCCCAGAGTCTGATCTGAGGACTGGGTGGTTTGATGGGGTGATTCCTCAATATAGGAATGGAAGAGGATGTGGGAAATAGAGATTAGATGTTTATAAAGAATAGAGACTTCAACCAGAGAGTTCTGATTTGGGAATCAGGCTCTCTGATTTCTGATAACCCTTGCTGAATCCAATTCACTCTTCCTCTTCATGTTTAATGCCCCCACTTCTATCTTGGGGATGATGGCCACAAGGGAACTCCACACAAATGTATCATTGTCTCAGAATTGTATATATCTTTATTCAAAAGACCCAAGATTCAGTGTTTCCAAAAGTTTCTAAGTGGGCCAGCAAGTTTAAAGATGTGTGGACCACACTGTCCCTGAGGACCTTATCTCTAAAACATCTCTGAACATCCTCTCCCAGAACCCCATCTTTCACGTTGGTTCCTCAGATGTGACCTGGCAAGCAGTATGTCTTCCAGGGTTGCTTGCAGTATGTGCCAGTGTCCACAGTGTAACTCCACTGTCCTCTGCCTTTCTCTTCACTCAGCACTCAGGCTGGGCTGCAGAGGATCTAAGATGCATTTTACAAAGCTGCCTCTGAAGGTGCCTCTCTGCTGTGCCTCTTGTACTCCCAAGAACGTGTGGCCAATGTCCCACAGGCTCCCCTGTAATAAATCTGTAACAGCTCTTGGGGATGTAGGATTGCTTTTTATTTTAGTGTGGTAGTCCAGGCATGAATAAAAAGTGCCATTCCTCAACTCAGAATTGAGCTTTCTTTCCATTCTTATTTTCCCCCAGTTCTGTTGGGAGGACACATGGCCTATTCTGTCTCTCTGTATTTCCACAGATCCCATTTCCTGATTCAGATGAGCTCAACAGACACTGCCTGTAGACACAAGGAGAGAAATCCCTCAACATGTCTGCAAAACACATCAGTGCTTGGCCGTTAACCCTGAGGCTTTAGGTGTGACTTCTTACAACTTGCAAGCAGCATTAATTGCACTGAGACCTCCAGGCTGGACCGAGAAGGGGATCCTCTTACACCACACATGAGGATACTTGGCTGGGGTGGGACAGCATGGGTCTTTCTCTCACTGTAGGGCTATGATCAGTTCTTGGCATCCAGACACAGAAGGGATGTGGAAATCTGGTTGGGACTGCGAAGGCCTAGAATAGAAGATGTATGTGCAAAGATGAAAGGCAGAAGGCTTATTCAGCCTGGAGGGATGGTGGGATGACTTAATTATAGCTTCCCACTGGTTCTTATATCTCTGATGAGGTAAACCTGCTGCTGGATCCCAAGATCTTCCACAGCAGACACATCTTGTTTATCTTTCATTCTCTGCACCGTGTCTGGGGTGGATCTTTGAATGAGAGGTTTGGGGAAGCTGATTCAGCAACTGTATTCCCACATCTCCCTACTATGAAAAGAGATGAGCATTGAGATCATTCAAACCTAGTTTTGAATTTCAGATAAAACAATTAGAACCCTTGTATGAAGTACTTCAACTTCTGTGTTGTAATTTTCTTATCAATAAAACGAAGCTAGAATAAATGACCACAGAAGATAGTTTTGAGCAATAAGAGAGTTACCCAGCATTTATTGGTACAGTTTTATATATTTGTTGAATTGAAACTTTGGAGAACATTTAGGTAAACTATTAAAGATAGCTCAGTATGGTTATTTGAAGCTTCTCTTTTCCTTCAACAGTGCTCATGGCTTAAGGTCAAGGAGATATGCAAAAATCTCAGATTAATGCAGCAAGGTGAATAGGTGATTGGTCTTTGCTCTTGGAGGAATCTACCCCTAAAGATTTGACAAGTTAGTATGTGGTAATGCACAATCTCTCTTTCTTTCTCTCTTTTTCTCTGTCTGTCTCTGTCTCTGTCTCTCTCTCTCTGTTTGTACATGATTTTATGCAAGTCTGCACATGTGCTATCCCTATGCTCTTGGCAACGTGGCTAGCATTTGATATGTCTCTGTATTCCTCATTCTTTCTTTAACAGCAGGTGGAGGAGGGAAGAAAAAAATGATTAATACCTTCTGTAATCTGAGGAAAGAGAAGAAGAAAAGCAACCAGAGTTCAAAGAATTTTTTCTTTCTCCTATTTAAAATCTGGTAGAAGAGTTAGATTTTCATATGAGATCCTTCTGATAACTATACATTCTAAGATTAATTTATATCAGAATTTGTTTATTTACTTAAAATGATCAAACATTGCAAAAAAATGATGAAACCCTTTCCTCCTACCTCTCCTATTATTCTCCCTTATTCAGAAGCAACCAGCAGTATCAGTTTGAGGCCCTCACATTACATATGTATTATTAGTTGTAGCCATAGGAACACGTATGGTTACAAGGATTTTTAAAACTCTATAGTTTTGCATATTAATTTTATGCTGTGTTGTTATATAACTTTCTCTCCAGTACCCGACGTGCTTTCCCTCTTACGGAGAGCTTTTTAAGTTCAACGAGAGGACTGTTGGTTATAGCCAAGCTATGAGTGCCACTACTGCACACTCAGGGTTGTCATGCCCTGCTGTCCATTGATGTGGTTTGCAGGTGTCATAGCTAAGAAGCACTGTTGGCTGCTTCGTCCTTTGGAACTCTGCATGTTGCCTTCCGCTGCCCCGAGAGCCAATCCTCAGGAGGGGGAAATCCAGTTCAGTTCCAGATCAAGGGCCTTTGGCCCTGCATCTGAAGTGCATGGCGTGGACAAGACTGAGTCCTCCACAAAGAATCACAGGCAAATAAGAAATGCTGAGAGTGGGAGAAATAGTCTTCCCCAGGGAGAGCTCATCAACTGGTGGTCCAGCATCAAATGGTCAGTGCTGGAAGCATAAATAGAAGCAACATTATACAGACTGAACAGGTTGAAGCTAGGAGGATATATGTGTATTCACATATGAAAATACATCCATGTAACAGCAACTAATGAGAAAAGAGGCCGTGAATTTAAAAGAGAGCCAGGAGGTATATATGGGAGGTTTTTGGAGGAAGGAATGGGAAGGGGAAATGACACAATTATATTATAATCTCAAAATAATTTTTTATTTATTTATTTTTCTTTTTAAGACTCAATATTATAATTTTGAGATGTACCTTACCTAATTTATTTTTCATTTTTCTTTTCTAATAAACTGGATGGACAAATATATCACAATGTATTTTCCCATTCCCTGCTAAAGACATGAAATTTGTTTGCAATTTTTCTCTATTGTAGACAGTACTAGAGTAGTGTTCAAATCTCCCGGCACACACAGGCCCTTTCTGAACTACAGTTGTGAGTCATTGGGTGTGCACATTTCAAATTTTGCCACCTTCAGCAAAATCGCCCTTCCAGCAATTTACTGATGCTCCCACCAGCAGGGGCTGGGGGTTCAGCTTCCTCACATCGTCACCAAGAGTTGATAGTGACAGCTTCCTTAACGCCTGTCAAATAATCTGGTGTGGAATGTTGCTCCTTTGTTGCCTGGATTTGCATTTCATGCACTCCTGGTAGGATAACGACCTTTCCATGTGCTCTCTGGCCCTTCTTCACTGTGTGATATCTCCTTCCCCCGTGTCTACCTTGTATTGTTGTTTTCTGTACTTGTGTAGGAGTTTAATCCGTGCTGGTTTTCCATATTATAAATACCTTTCCTAAAAGCCTGTAACTTCTGTTTCTTCGGTGTGTTATATGTTGTGTTTTGTAATAGAGAACATATTAAGACCAGCATAATTTAATCAATGGTTCTTATAAGTTACTGATTTTTGAGAAAAAAGATGTTACTTTTTTTTCTCAGAAATAGTCTCCCATATTTAAAAAAAATGAATTCTCTGAGATTTAATATATTGTAGTGGTGATTATATCTTTGATAATTTGAGAAACCTTTGCATTGGTTTTCCTACCAGCTGTATGATTGCCCATGAACCATATGCAAATGTTCCCTTGTCTCCTTATTAGCATCTTATTTTGTTATTTCATGTGCATGTGTGAATGCAGGCACACGTGTCAGCCAACATCTAGAGGTCAGAGATAAGCTTTTAGGAGTTGGTTCTCTCCTGCCACCTTGTGGGGTTCAGGAATTGAACTCAGGGCTTCAGGCTTGCGCACAAATGCTTCTACCAGATGAGCCACCCCGATGGCACCATCTCTCACACATTTGTCAGCAGCCAGGATTACTGTTATGAACTGATCTAACATTATTGCTTTTACATTTCCTAGTGGACACCTCACCTTTGTTATATGACTTACACTATTATTACGCTATATTTATACTAGCATGCACATGCAAACACACATGAAATTCACGCATATTTCTGAGGTCATAGTCCTAATTTTAGTTTTACTTGTAGTTTTTATTGGATTCCTGAAATTGAAAGTCTTATGATCTCTAAACATAGAATAAATTTTCCATTTTATTTCTTGTTTATTCTTATCATCATATTACATACTTGGGCATAAAATAGGCTAATTATCTGGGGAGTATACCATTTATTTTCTTGGTTTTAATTAAATGCTTTTAAAACCTTCCTATTAATCAGCCGAGAGGTCTATGCCAATTGTGTATTACTTCCTAGGTGTGCAGTGGGCCCCGAGTTTGGGCACAAGGACCCTTCACAAATACACATACTCATCTTGACCATTATCTCTTTCTTTCTCTTTGTGTGTGCATGTGTGTGTGGTGGGGCAGAGGTTTTCCACTTTATCTTTTTAGAGAGAGTCTGGAGCTCATCTTCTGGGTTAGGCCAGCTGGCCAGCCAATGAGGCTTTGAAATCCACACATTCTAAGTCACCAGTTTCAGGGTTACAGACACATACTGCCATGCCTAGCTTTTATGTGTGTTCTTGGGATCTGGACTGGGGTCTTCATGCATGCACAGCTCTATACTCTGAGCCTTTCCCAAAACCATGGGCTACATTTTCAATTTCTAATAATGGAACAGAATTTTCTATCATTATTAACTTGGGAGAGTTTTAGCATTTAAACCTCTAAATTTTACTACCTGAGTTTATTCATCTGTTGAGACATTCATTTGTTTTTGTTTTTGTTTTTGTTTTTCTATTTGCTCACATGTTAAAGAGCCATGCCTTATAATTTTCTTCTGGTGAATCATAAATTACTTCTTGTGATAAATCCTAGCAGACCATAACCTTCTTAGCTTTAGTGGGGGCTTAAATGTATGTGACTCACTGTTTAAACAGGATGCTTATAATAAGGGCCTGAGACATGCTCAGTGGTTAAGAGCATGCACCCTTGTTGGGTAGCCCACAATTGTATCTCCAGTTCAGAGATCTGATGCTTTCTTCTGTCCTTTGTGGACACCTGAAGTCATGTGCACATGTCTATGCTTGCTGGTTCTAGCTGTGATCTAGAAGAAGCAATGTAATTCTTAAGTGGAAAATAAATCTACGTGTTCTTCATTTAACCTATTCACCAAATGAGTTAATGAAACATCTCACCTTCCCCAATAATATTTATTGATGATTGCTAGTGTCTCTGTGATCACCAAGGTCAGTAGAGTGTCAACGTGCAGGGGGCAAGAAGGTAGTTCAATTAGACATAGCTCAGTAACTGGTATTGGTTGAACCCCCAGAGCCTGAATCTGAGGAGTTTATATTAGGTATAAAGCACAGCACAATTGGGGAAAAAAATCCTGGTTATAATTAAGTCAATCTTACATGCACAACAAAGCTTTGGACAAGGCTACACTAAAATTGTAAAGTACAAATGATGTCTCCTAGAAAGACAGGTTCTATAGTTCTGAGAAGGCAGGCTCAAAATGAGGGTCTGGGGGATCCAGTGTGACGCAGTCACACCGAGAGCACAAAGGTTACCAGACTGCTAATCACTGCTTCTCCCAGCTCTCTGGGCAAAACACAGGTTATGCACTTCTCTCTTCGAAGAGAAAGCCTGTTTTTGTTTGTTTGTTTGTTTTATTGTTTTTATAGCACACCTGGTTTTCCCTAGTGCTTGTATGTGAGCACAAGGATTTTCATGCCTACTGCAAATGATTACTAATTCAGTTGCTGTTTTGCTGTGTGCTGAGCACTGTAATAAATACCACACTGTGCCATATTGTGTGTTATGGTATTTATGACGATGATATTAGATAGGAGGTACTATTCTCAGAAATTAAGAAAAGAACCTTAAAATTATTCTTTTGCAGGATATTTGGTCACACTGTGAACCTAGAGACTGTGTACAGGAAAGCCCTGTTTCTAGCTGTGGTGTGGTTCAGTCCTAGAGCCTTTAACCAAAGAGCTTTCTGTAGACAGGATTAAATAAAGTCAATACATAGAGCAAGCAACCAAGCAGCAGGGAGTGAAAATATGGAAAAACTATAGAGAGTGAGAGGAAGTCCGGCAAATGATGCTCAGGAAGTAGAAAGGAGGGGCATTCAGTATGAAGGGTTTTTAAGACAGTGTGGGTAAGGGCAGTTTTTCCTTCTGGACATCGTGTGAGGAGGAAGGTCAGCTAAGTGCTTTCTCTGCTTCTCTAAGCTAGTAGGCTTTCACCCCAACATCTGGTTCCTGAACCTTAATTGAATACTTCGGATTTTGTTTAAAAAACAACGAATACTGGTTTAAGAAGCTTGCACAATTGTGCCTTAAGGTGATTTCAATTCAGTACTCTCTGGCTCTAAAGCAAACAGATTTAACCACTCTTTGTCCCTTGTGAAGGTGTAGAGATCCTAATGCCAGTGCTCTAGCCACAGCAGCACAGCTGCATTCAAGCCAGCACTGCCTCTGGCCAGTGCCCTCCATGCCTTTCAGTTTTGTTTAACTTGTACAAGTTCTGTCCATGTCTATCATTCTGCTCAGTTTGTCTTGTTTTGTTTATGTCTCAATTTCCTTATTTTGACATGTAAGTAAAGAGCCATCTCCCTGTTGTTGACAACCCTTTTCTGTGATCTCCAATTCTTTATATTCAGAATCTTTATACTATACTTGTTCTTATTAGTGCTTATCAAACATGCTTTACTTTCATATTGAAAAAAAAAAAGACAGGTAAATAGAAAGAAATTTAAAAAGAGAAGGAAAATAAATTATCCGGCACTGGACTATTATATCCTGTGCTAGGAAACTGGTTTTTGATTCTCTGATACACATGTGGTCTTGGCTCGTGACTTTTAAACTTCGAGAACAAGGGAGTATGAACTGCTTTGGATGCATCTTTATCCTGGTCCTCTTTAACAGGCAATGTGCCTAATGTTGTCAGCAAGTTTCAGTTTCTTTGGCTGAACATCCATAAGACAGAAAATAAAAGATGAGCTGCTTGCCTACCGGTGAATGTTTTTCTGTTTCTGTAACATATTTGCTGTCAACTCTCTTTTTTCCTTTGTGTTATTATTTTAAATTACAGTCTAATGAGTTCTGGCCTGTTTCTTCCTTTGCTTGAAGACTTGATGTTATTGCCTTCATGTCCAAATAGAAAGACAGCAATTTCTGGAGGTCACCAGAAATTTGTTTGTGCGATGCATTTTCTGCTTACCATTTAACAGATTAATCTGCCACTAAACAGATGTCTCCTTCATCAATACTGATTTTTATTTGACACTCTTAGAAAATCTCTGGGAAATGCAGCCAATGAGTTTAAAATTTTTGTTGGGGAAAATTCAGAGGTATGGTCTCACCTGAATTTGCTCCTTGAAGTATGCTCAGAAAAATTTAAATTATTTTGACATATATTCTTTCCTTCCAGTTCAATTAAAATTTTATGCCTTTATGAATCAACCTCTCCAAATTTCAGTCCTTTGCATAACCTGGACATTGTGGACAATTCTAGTTGAGTTGCTCCACTCCTGGCCTTCTGCAAGGAGATCCAAGGCAGTTAAAAGAGAGGATGCAAATGTCGGTCCTGGGTAGAAATGGTTTTGTGCTCTGTGACGTGTTTACTGAGTGAGTTTAACACCTCATGGTTTTCTTTTTCTATTACATTTTATAATGTGGCCAATTCCAACTAATTGCTGGGAGAATTTTAATGAATACTTTGTGTATGTTAAACTTGATGACCAGATCTGGTAACAACTATGTTCCCATTCTTGCTCCTTATTTCTGCTATGACAAGTAGAAGTCAAGACTAGCACTTGTACAACTATAAGTCTGGTCTTTCATACTCCATACATCCATCCTAAAGGCTGTTCATGCAGTTTCTTTATCACTGAACACACTTGCTTTTGATACTTAGCCCAACTGGTAGACTTTATTGGAGTTAACTGCATAAAACACTACTTTGTTTCACACAGGAGACTCTTCCAAAATGTTAATGACATTTTTTAGAATTAAATCTTATTTTATAGACATCTGGGGAACTCATTATTAAAGTGAATAATGAGTTTAGCTTTTTGCAGCTGCAGCTCGGGACACAGAGTAGAGGGGTTTTTGACTATTTTTGAGCCCTGATGTTGAACCATGGCTAAACAAAGAAGCAATCAAACATAGCACACAATATACTCATAAAAACATATCTACCACATACACACATACTACCACATACCACACACCACATAACATACCACACACACACTTAGAGACACACATATCCCATATATACTCACAGCACATACACAGACACCACACACACACATGTACACTTACTCTCTCATATACTCTCTCTCTCTCTCTCAAACACACACACACACACACACACCAAGATACAACAACAAAATGAGGGAAGTGTTTGTGGAAGCTGAAGAACCCCTTGGTAGTTATACTCCGTGTGCACTGTTGATTAAGGAGGTACCCAACCCATGTTCATGTACATAAAGTACTTGCCACAAGTTTTTGGTGCAAAATCATTCACTGAAACTATCAAATTCAGGATTTGAATTCATGGTTGTTGAATGTCAGTTTCTTTACTAATTCTTCTTTGTGCTAGATGGTGCTATCATGCTGCTGGAGAAGAAAAG
This sequence comes from Meriones unguiculatus, assembly GCF_030254825.1. Lineage (NCBI taxonomy): Eukaryota > Metazoa > Chordata > Mammalia > Rodentia > Muridae > Meriones > Meriones unguiculatus. Next base: position 182,532,489 of record NC_083351.1, read on the forward strand.
AAATCAGTCTTAACCAGGTCTGTACCTTACCATCTACAATAGTGACTGATTTGGCAAGACATTTCCGTTGGTGCCATAGTGGTACAATCATCATGGAAGTAACGAACCGCTTTTTGACTAAATTTAAATTCCATACCAGTTACTATGGTTGCACATGGCATAGGACAGAGGGGATAATCTGTTGTTAGTATTTTGATAAATGGACAACACTAAGCCAACTCTTGGCAGCCAACTGCTACCAGTTGTTGGTTGGGCCACTAAGAGTGAAACTTCGCACCTAAATCTCCTCTCAGGGAGCTTCGATCTGGATATATCATGAATAAATTGTGAAGAAAAAATAAAATTTAAAAATAAATGAATAAGTAAAATAAAAAAATATATTTCAAAAGAAAAAGAGCTGAACTGACTTGGGCTTTCACAAGTCTTGTGCATGTTATCACAATTTATATGAGTTGATATGTGCAGCTGCCTTGCTGTGTCTAGAACATGTTACCACAACTTCATATTGTTGTTGTATTTTGATTTTGTGTGTGTGTGTGTGTGAGTGTGTGTGTGTGGTGTCAGTATTAGGTTAGCATTAGGCCTAATGACTTACAATCATTTTACATATAGATTTACGTAGTTTTCAGTCTTCGTCGGAGAGACTTCTGTGTGTAGCAGATGTGTCTAATGCCTACATCTGGCTGTGAGACAGAGGATTAAAAGCTCCAGAACTCTGAGCTCTAAAGGGAACATATATATCAGACCCCTTCCTCCCAAGGATCAGAATCATTGTAGAAGAGTGCTAGGAGGAGTGTAATAGCCAAATGTGGCAAGTGGCTACAAGGTAACACTGTCTTCTCGACACAGCAGGGAAGCTACACATACCAACTCACATCAGTTGTGACGGCATGCACAGACCTGTGTAAGCCCAAGACAGATCAGTCTTGACAGACAGAGATTTAGGTGTGAAGTTTCGCTCTTACTGACCCAACCAACAATAGGTAGTTGTTGGCTACTGGGAAAGGAAGAGTCAGTTTTCTCTAGAGGTGAAGCACCTGGTAAGTTATTTTGATGTCTTTGCAAAAACAAAAAAAATGGGCACAAAATTAAATGCTAAATAAGGGGTCAATCAAGGAAAGTTGGGGGAGGGGCTTGAATATGATAAAATTACATTGTATGATGTTCTCAAAGAATTCATAAAATTACAAAAAAGTCATTATTAATTCCAGGCAAATAATCATTCTTGAAAACAGAATACTAAATTTAGGGAGCAGTGAAAGCTAAGATTTATGCAGCATTTACCTTAGCTGCTACTTCTTCTTCATTTTCTTTTAACAAAACATCATTTCATGTATTTTATAATTTTGTTTATTTATTGTTTATTAATTAAAGTTTGTTTCTTTATCGTAGCTATAGCACCCTTCTTTGTCCCCTCCCAATTCTACCCATCTCCCTTTTGTTCTCCTATACCCTTCCCCCAGTCCATTGATAGGGAAGGTCCTCCTCCCCTTCTATCTGATCCTAGCCTATCAGGTCTCCTTAGGACTGGCTGCATTGTCTTCCTCTGTGGCCTGGTAAGGCTGTACCCCACTCAGGAGAAGCTGGTCAAAGAGCCAGCCACTGAGTTCTTGTCAGAGACAACCCCTGTTTCCATTACTAGGGAACCCACTTGGACACTGAGCTGCCAGGGGCTACATCTGTGCAGGGGTTCTAGGTTATCTCCATGCGTGGTTCTTGGTTGGTGAGTCAGTCTCAGAAAAGAACCACAGGCCCAGATTTTCTTGGTTCTGTTGCTCTTCTTATGGGGATCCTGTCCCCTCTAGGTCTTCCTATCTCCCACTCCTTTCATAAGATTCCCTGCACTCTGCCCAAAGATTGGCTATGAGTCTTAGCATCTGCATTGATACCCTGCTGGGTAGAGTCTTTCAGGGGCCCTCTGTGGTAGGCTCCTGTCCTGTTCCCTCTTTTCTCCCTCTTCTGATATCCATCCCATTTGTCTTTCTGAATGAGGATTAATCATCTTACCCAGGGTCCTCCTTCTTGCTTAGCTTCTTTCAGTATACATATTTTTGTATGATTATCCTATATTATGTGTCTAATATCCACTTATAAGTGAGCATATACCATGTGTGTCTTACTGCTTCTTGGATACCTCACTCAGGATGGTCTTTTGTAGATTCCACCATTTGCCTGCAAATTTCATGATTTCCTTGTTTTTAATTGCTGAGTAGTATTTCGTTGTGTAAATGTACACAATTTCTGTATTTATTCCTCTGTTCCTCAGTTGAGGGACATCAGGGTTGTTTCAAGATTCTGGCTATTACGAATAAAGCTTCTATGAACATGGTTGAGCAACTGTCCTTGTATACTTGATCATCTTTTGGATACGTGCCTAGCAGTGGTATGGCTGGATCTTGAGGAAGCACTATTCCTAATTGTCTGAGAAAGCGCCAGACTGATTTCCAATGTGGATGTACAAGTTTACATTTCCACCAGTAATGGAGGAGGGTTCCCTTTTCTCCACATCCTCTCCAGCATGTGTTGTCACTTGAGTTTTTAATCTTAGCCATTCTGATGGGTGTAAGGTAAAATTTCGGGGTTGTTTTGATTTGCATTTCCCTAATAGCTAAGGACATTGAGCATTTCTTTAAGTGTTTCTCTGCCATTTGATATTCCTCTGTTTTGAATTCTCTGTTTATCTTCGTATCTCATTTTTTAAATTGGATTAATTGATTTATTGCTGTTTAACTTATTGAGTTCTTTATATATTCTGGATATTAGCCTTTTGTCAGATATAGGGTTGGTCAAGATCCTTTCCGAGTCTGTAGGCTGTCTTTTTGTTCTGACAACAGCGTCCTTACCTTTACAGAAGCTTTTCAATTTCATGAGGTTCCACTTATTGATTGTTGATCTTAGAGCCTGTGCTGTTCTGTTCAGGAAGTTGTCTCCTGTTCCAATGAGTTCAAGACTCTTCCTCACTTTTTCTTCTAACTGGTTTAATGTGTCTGGTTTTATGTTGAGGACTTTGATCTACTTGGACTTTAGTTTTGTGCAGGGTGATAAGTATGGATCTATTTGCATTTTTCTACATGTAGACATCCAGTTAGACCAGCAACATTTGTTGCAGATGCTGTCTTTTTTCCATTGTCTGGTTTTGGCTTCTTTGTAAAAATCCAGGTGTCTATAAGTGTGTGGGTTTATTTGTGGGTCTTTATTCATAGATTTTATTGAGGTCACATATTTTATTTTATAGAATGTATGGATCTACACCTTTGCTTTGAGCCTAGCTTCATTGACATTTTGAAGAAGCTTAATACTTTCTCTTTTTTGATGGCAGATGAAAGGAGGACTGTAGCTGAAAACCACAAAGCTGAGTATTTATTAAATACACTAACTTCTCTTTTATCCTGCAGCCCAATGTTTCCAGGCATAATCTAATTTCCATTGAAATTTTCCACAGAGGAGGATGGTGGTTCCAAATCTAAAATGCTGAGGGAATCATTTAATGGCCAGTGGTGAGTTCCTATGACCTCATCTCAGAATTGGTAATGAGTGTTTGGAGAAGACCGCGGGTAGGCTCTAAGACTCCCAAAATAACCCTGTGGGCTACACTGTGGGGCTGTGCTTCAGGGCTGGGAAGTTTTAGATGGGGTGTGTGTGTGTGTGTGTGTGTGTGTGTGTGTGTGTGTGTGTGTTGGTGTGTATACAAATACATGCATGGGTGCAAGCAGGTACATATGAATGTGCATACATGAATCCCAGATGCTTATATTGCATGTGTTCCTTACTCACTGTCTACCTTATTTTCTAAGATAAGGTCTGTCGCTGAATCCAGTTTCGCAGCTATGTCTGACTGGCAGGCCATGTACCTTCGGGGAACTGTCTGTCTCCATCTCCTGAACTCTTTGTTTGTAAATGCATACATCATATTCAAGGCTTTAGGTCAGGGGTCTTTACTTGAATTTTAATGCTTGCATAGTAAGAAAATATATCTACCAACTAATCTCTTAAAGTTTTCTAGATAAGTTTGTGTGTGTGTGTGTGTGTGTGTACATGAGAACAGCATGCATGTAGGAGCCCGCAGAGGGCATACTCAATACTGTGTTGTCGTGAGCTGCTACATGAGTGCTGGGAACTGAACCTGGGTCATTTTCAAGTGCACTGAGAACCCTGAGCACTGAACCCTCTCTTTAGATCCCTACTTCCCCTTTCTAGGTGACTTTTAGGAGAGTCTATTTAATTTCTTTGTGAGAAGTTTGCTATTATTAAGACTAATGGTTTGGGTCCTCTGTCCCATTTAATATTGATGGTGCTGTAATCCTCACTCCAGTCATCCATCTAGCAAACAAATTTAATAATTGTAAATTATCAGGAAAATACTTTGGAAAGCTTAGTAAGTATTAATCAGTCTGTGCATCTATTCAACTTTAATTTAGTATGAATACATTGTAAATAGCCTGTGGAGCTTGACAGTCAATTTAAACAAAGATTTGCCTGATGTTAAGTCATAAAGTAGGGAGGTGGCCTCTAAGCAAAGAATTGTGATATATTGTAATGAGAACCAGGCTACTGGTCAGTAAATATGGATGACATTTGTATAAATAAGAGAGAAAGATTTGATTAATGAAAGGATTGTTAGATTATTATGAAACTTATTATAATGGTATTTATGACTGCCACCACATGCATTATAACTGTCATTAATATTATATTCAGGGTGATAGCCTTGATATTTGTAATTATGACTTTGATGATAATAAAAAATTATGAGAAATAAAATACACATGTATTATCATTATTTTCAAAGCACTGAACAAAGTATATGAAAACAACTTCATTTGGTCAATACTATTATCCACATTGCCAAAAGCAAGAATTTGATGCTAAGGCAATAAAAGCATACTCTGCTGAATAGGGTTGACAAGACATGGGTCTAGACAAAGCTTCAACAATCTTCAACGCTGACAAACCAATTCCCATGTGCCCCACTTCCACAGGAGAGCCTGTCGAGACAGCATGAGACGTCTGTGCCAAGAGAGAGAACTTTGGAACATCCTAAAGCCAGTAGGCCAGGCAATACATCACTATCACCATTCTTATTATTTACATTTCATCTCAGTACCACCAGCCATCAAATGAGTTTTCTAATGCCAAGGTAGTCACAGAAAGTGATCTCAACCTGTGAAGAAGAGCCACATGCCCAGAACTATGCGCTTTGCTGAAAAAGGTCCCTTCTGAATAGAAAAAGCAAAGGCCAACTTACTTTCTTCCAACACTTTCCACTGTACCTCTGTCTTCCATCATCAATTTTAATCTTTCCAATCTTCCATCTTCTTTTCTTCTACTCCTCTCTTCTTCTTGCTCCCTCTCATTCTTTCTTCCCTCTTTCCCCCTTCTTTCCTCATCCTTATTCTTTTATTCATTTTTATCCACCTTAATTACTATATTTATTTTCTTTTCAATTTGATATATCATTTTCTTCTTGTATTTTAATTTTCCATCTCATGAAAACAACAAATTAATCTCAGTTACACATATTACACAAAGACTAAGCAGAAATAGATCAAAGACCTCAAAGATTTATATGTAGAAAGTCCACATTAAAAAGTTTTAGAAGGAGGAGGCTCTGACTTGAACAAAGTATAAGGCATTTTAGAAAAAATATGGATATCTTTTTTAATTTAATTTTATTATTATTATTATTAGTTACATTTTATTAACTCTGTACCCCTTCTATATCCTGCTCCCTTATTCTCTCCCAATCTCACCCTCCATCCCTTAGCTCCTCCTTGCCCCTTTCCAAGTCCACGGATTGGGGAGGACCATATCTTTAAAACCAGAATAGAAAAATATCTTAGATAAGATATAATAGTTATGACTCAGATGAGAAAAGAAACTGACACAACTGTGTCAATACATGTATTCTGCATAAGATATTATTGTAAAAATGGAAAGGCAGCTGCAGACTCTGAGAAAATATTTGCAGTTGTATGGCCAACAAGATTTGCATCTAGAGAACATAAGGCACCTTCACACATTAACGATGAATAATGCAGCAAATTTATCAGGCAGAATTCACAGATAATTTTTAAAAGACAGCATGCATCTTCAACAAGCTTTCAGAAATATGTTCAGCATAATTAGACATCACCAAACACAAGTGAGTAATGTGTCCTGGAATCACAATCCTGATGACGATTGTTAAAAAGACAAACTAAAAGACAAACAACAAGCTAATATTGCTGGTGGAACTATATAATATTTTGAACGTTAGTTTGGCAACAATACCTACTGAAGACAAAGAACAGAATGAATAACAGACAGCTAGGAAAATAACAAAAGAAATGTGTTCCAGAACCAGAAAGTAAAAAGTTTGATCAACAACATTAACTTCTAGAGAAGTCATGTGAGACAAAGTTTTAAAAAGGCATACAAGTGGTCTGGCAAAAAAGGGGTCAGCGGCCAGTTTTTCATATGTAGTTTTTGTAGTATGGTGTGAAAGAGGCAGGTAGAGAGGTCTGAGAAGTGATAAAAAGAGATAAATCTTTTTATTTTCTTTTAATTTTTTTATTCATTGCAATTTATTTACATTGTATTCCAGCTGTAGCCCCCACCATCGTGCCATCCAAATCTCCCCTCCTTCCCTCTTCTCCTCCCATGCCCCTCCCCTAGTCCATTGATAAGGGAAGTCCTCCTCCCCTTCCATCTGACCCTAGCCTCTCATCAGGACTGTCTGCATTGTCTTCCTCAGTGGTCTGGTAAGACTGCCACACCCCCTCAGGGGGAGGTGATCAAAGGGAACCCACTTGGACACTGAGCTGCCATGGGCTACAGCTGTGCAAGGGTTTTAGGTTATCTTCATGTATGGTCCTTGTTTGGAGTTTTAGTCTCAGAAAAGACTCATGGGTCCAGATGTTTTTGGTTCTGTTGCTCTCCTTGTGGAGCTTCTGTTCCATCTAGATCTTTCTGTCTCTCCCTTCTTTCATATGATTCCCTGCACTCTGTCCAAAGTCTGGCTTTGTGTCTCAGCATCTGCTTTAATACCCTAGTGGGTAGAGCCTTTCAGAAGCCCTCTATGGTAGGCTCCTGTCCAATTTCGTGTTTTTTCCTTCTTGCAATGTTCATCCTGTTTGTGTTTCTGAATGAGGATTGATCATGTTACCCAGAGTCCTCCTTCTTGCTTCCCTTCTTTAGTGTACAGATTTTAGTATGTTTATCCTATATTGTACGTCTCATATCCACTTATGAGTGAGTATATACCACGTGTGTCTTTCTGCTTCTGGGATACCTCACTCAGGATGATCTCTTCTAGTTTCCATTTGCCTGCAAATTTCATATTTCTTTGTTTTTAATTGCTGGGTAGTATTCCATTGTGTAAATATACCACAATTTCTGTATCCATTTCTCCATTGAGAGGTATCTGGGTTGTTTCTGGATTCTGGCTATTATGAATAAAGCTGCTATAAACATGGTTGAACAAATGTCCTTGTTGTGTACCTGAGCATCTTTTGGATATATGTCTTGGAGTAGTATAGCTGGATCTTGAGGTAGCACTATTCCTAATTTTCTGAGAAAGTGCCAGATTGATTTCCAAAGTGGTTGTACAAGTTTATATTCCTACCAGCAATGGAGGAGGTTTCCCCTTTCTCCACATCCTCTCCAGCATGTGTTATCACTTGAGTTTTTTTAATCTTAGCCATTCTGATGAGTGTAAGGTGAAATCTTAGGGTTGTTTTGATTTGCATTTCCCTGATGACTAAAGACACTGATCATTTCTTTAAGTGTTTCTTTGCCATTCGATATTCCTCTATTGAGAATTCTCTGTTTAGCTCTGTTCCCCAATTTTTAATTGGATTACTTGGTTTGTTGATGTTTAACTTCTTGAGTTCTTCATATATTCTAGATATTAGTGCTCTGTCCGATATAGGGTTGGTAAAATCTTACCCAGTCTGTAGGCTCTTGTTTTGTTCTGATGAAAGTGTCCTTTGCTTTACAGAAGCTTTTCAGTTTCATGATGTAAGATATATCTAATAGATTTTTTAGAGAACCTTCTCAGTGAAACAAGGGAAAGAGTGTGTGAGTTTGAGGATGACGATTACTGAGGTCTTGGAAAGCAGACATCTATGTCACCATATTACTGACTTAAAGTTACTTTGAATGGGGTCATAGATGTAATGATACATTTCAGAAGGAGAGAAGAGACAGGATCTAGAGCATGAGTTCTAGGTTTTGATGAAATTAAAAAAAATATTTCAGAACACTGAAGAGATGGCTTGGTGGTTAAGAGTACTTCCTGGTCTTGCAGAGGATCTCACTTCAGTTCCTAGAACAAGTATCAGGCTTACAACCTCCAATAACTCCAGATCTTGTGCTTCAACACACTTTTCTGAGCTCTGTTGGCTGTATATATCCACTGACAGACATAATACATTGATGCATATAATTAAAAATAATTTTATGAATAAATACATAAATATTTCTTATACTCTATCAATAGGTAAGGAACAAGAAATGGGCAAAGATGGAAACATATAAGTGACTTTTATGTCAGGAAGTTGAAGGGGTTTTGAGCCAGGTCTCCTTTATTTTCTGAGAGCTGGGGGTCAAATGGAGACTGAGGCAGAAGTAGATCATACATTTAAGTGCAAAGAAGACAATTTGACATATGTGACCTCAGAAGAGAGGAAAACACAAAAGTCAAAAGCATAATGGGACTCTTGGGCATTTTGTTAAGGTCACATTTGAATGTTGAGAACCACGAACTTCCCGAATTCAGACTGGTTCTTGTTACGCTTCTGCTGCAAAGACCTCGCAGTCAGTGTGCAAGGTTGAGAAGATCACCAGCTCAGTTCACTCACATTTGTGGTGTTCATCTGACTCACAATAAGATAATTATAATACAAGAAATACAGGCTCTGCAGAGATGTGATTGGTGTTACGGTTAATGAAATCTTGCCTTGATAATGAAGTGTGAGCAGGCTATTTTGAGAAATGAGGAGGAAGTAGAAGAGTCTGTAAACCAGAAGCTTCTAAAGGGACAATGAAATGGCTTATTTGAGTTAACTGAATTGAGAAAAAATGGTCAAAGTATAGAGAGGGAGATTATCACAGGAGACTAAAAGGGTAAAGGAAAGACCAGGGTGGAAGGATTACCCAGTACTTAAGTCACCAAAGATTTTACACACACACACACACACACACACACACACACACACACACACACACACACTAATTTAATGGGTAGAAAGGTGGTATACTAGTAAGGTTTTGCCATCTTGATACATTTTAACATCATCTTGGAAGAGGAAAGACCTCAAATGAAAAAAAGAATGCTTCGATAAGATTGGCCTGTAGGCAAATCTGTGAAATCATTGTGTATGTAGAAATCAACTGTAGAATAACAGAAGGACTATGATGCTCAGGCTCCTTGACATTTTACATTGTCTTTCTTTCTTTCTTTCTTTCTTTCTTTCTTTCTTTCTTTCTTTCTTTCTTTTCTTTCTTTCTTTCTTTCTTTTTCTTTTTTTTGTGAGGCATTTTCTTAATGAATATTTGATATGGATGGTCCCGCCTTACTGTGGACAGTGCTATCCCAGGGGCAAGTGGCCCTGAGTTTTATTTTTAAAAAGGAAGTTGGGCAAACCATATAGAGCAAACCAGTAAGAGCTCTTTCATAGTCTCTGCTTCATTTCCTGCCTCCAGTTCCTGCCTTGACTTCACCTCATAACAGCATATATATTATGGTGAAGTGAACACTTTCCTCCCCAAGTTGCTTTTGGCTATTGTAACTGGGCTTTTGAACTATTTTATTGGCTTCTTTTCCCTATCTCCATCCTCCACCCCAATCCCTTCCAAGCTCCCAACACTAGGTAGCCAAGAAAGAAAGATAGAAGGGACATGGGGCATAGATCTCTTTAGACTACTTCCTCCTGATTAAGGGTGTTGAGTGCCTTGGGGCAAATTTGATCTTAGATGACAGATGATCCAATTTCTACTACTCAGCTCCCTGAGCACAACTACTTGACAAACCAAGACAAAACACAACAGCATGGGGAGCAGCAGCCATCTCTTTACAGTACTTCTGATCCCTCTCAGGGCTGTGGCATTTATAAAAATCCCCAGAATTTCAAACGTAAAATAATATCTTCAGCTGGCAAAAATCATGCCTCTCTTAAAGCACGAGACCAAACATGGTGGCTGTGGACAATCTGAAGCAGCCCCGTATCTCACACCTGGAATTAAAACAAAAATGTATTCATGTAACGTAACTGGGTTTCTAAGGAAACCAGACTTCTCACTACAGGTTAGTGTTTTATCACAACAATAGAAAGTAAACAGAACTGCCAGATTATCTTTAAATAATGAGGACGTGTCACCAGAACCAAAGGTCTTTTGGTGGTAGTCAATGTTTAAAAAAAAAAACAAAAAACACAGAAAGCTGTATCTATAGGATCCATTGATAAATACCTGGAATAAGTGGAAACTCTGTGAGGACTAAGGAAATCTTATCAGAATTGCTGTTGCACACAAGGAGGACACACATTCCAATCCTTTTGTGACATGAGAAGCAGGAAGAAGAATCACCACGTGGATGAGCTGCTGCCTGTCTTCAGCAAGTGAGATGCATGGAGGGTTTCTTGCTCAAGGATACTACCAGTGAGAGAACGTAGGCTTTTAGGTAATGAGAAGCCTTGGCAAACTCCGAGCATGCTCCACCATTGTCTGTGAGCATACCTCAACCTGAGCAAATAGCGAGGTAGCTAGCTTTCAGAGTCACACTGACCCGAGCAGAATCATGCTTCACCCAGCCTGCAGGCCCTTCTCTGAACCTTAGTTTTTCATGTGTAAAATTAGGATTCTATTACTTTCTTCAGCACTGTTCCAAAATGGCAACAAAGTTTACATTGAGTGTTGTGATTACCAAACAGCACGCTGTAGCTATAAAGTAAATATATACCATAGAATAATGTTTTCATTAGAATTGTAGGAATATGTGATGCTGGACCTCCCGAAGAACTCATTGTGCTTAATGAGATAGCCTTTCAGTTAATCCTTTTGGAAGGAAAGGTGAAACTGGATCATTTACTAAATGGAAAAGGTGAACTCATTCAGTGAATAAGACCTTTATTTCTCTGGATGAAACTTTAAACAATGTAAAATGTCAAGGAGCCTGAGCATCAGAGTCCTGTTATTCTACAGTTGATCTCTACATACACAATGATTTCACTTTTCCTTTGTTGACAAGAGTGAAGTGTTTGGAAGGAAAGCCTGGGGAGAACACTGTAACCCCTTTCCGGGGGCCCCAGCCCTGCTTGCCCAGTCTGTTCTATTCTGATGAGAGTGTTCTGTTCTTACAGCAGACAGCACTGTGCAGACAGATACAGGCGCTGCCATGGTTTCCAACTAGGAAACAAAGATGCTGTGAATATGGAAACTTTCCTGAATGTTTGGCTTTGTCGAGGAGCTCTTCCTTTGCAGCGGCAGTCTTCTTGTAACTTAGAGTTATTTTCTTATCCTTCCTGACACCACTTCTCTCCCCAAAGGAAGGGGCCTGCTTGGTGGCCATAGTTTTTTAGCTGTCAGTATGAAAGAGAGATGAGACTTATTAAAACACAGTTGCTTAGCTGAATACCAGCCTAACCACTCCATGTAACTACTTGAAGCCTGATAAAGTCTCTTTATGATCTTTCTACCCAAGAGCTACTTTTGCTCTTCTGAACATACTCTTTTTGATTCTTTCATTTTTCTTAAAATCCTGATAGTTTGATGTTTATCTTTTATTGTTTACAACTTTACATTTTTTTCCAAACTTCAAACATTTTTTACTTAAATTTTACTGCATACTTTTGGAAATAACTAATTAACTTTGTTGTGAGTCAGGAGGAGGAACATACCAGCATATCTAGCTCCTCATCTTTTTTATTTTTATTATGAGTACATAGAAGCCCTAGCAGGAAATGCTCTGAAACCAGAGATGAAATCACAGGACCATTGAAATCTATGTGATCTTAATAAAGATGCTTAATTTCTTTGTGCCACAGCTCTCACCCAGGAAGTGGAGATACGCTCACCTGACAGAGTTGTTGCAGGGATTAAAATAATTCACAAACACAAAATGTTTATAGTAGCACCTGTCTTAAGAAGTAAAGGCGTCATTGTTGTTTATTTAATGATGTTGTTCCCTACCATGAGAATTCCTTTTGGGGAGATGAGTGGGGCTGAATAAATCTTCCTAAGGAAACTGGAATCTTCAAGAAGTAGCTGCGGAGAAATGTCAGACATTCATGGATGAGTCTGAGCTTTCTGTGGGTCAGGAATTTGAGTTATGGTGTTTGCTCCTAAACTGAACAAATTCTGGCTGAGTGTAAGATAAAACAATGGAGAGAGACGGAAACTGACACTGGGTGCTATAAAAAAGTGGTGAGGTGGCCCGAAAACACTTCTAGACTGGCAATTCTCATCTTTGACAGCTGTTTCCATGGTGGCAGTAGCCATTTCACCTCTGAATTCTCTTTTCCCGTTGTTGCATAAAGTCTATTTTTTTACATGAAAATGTGTCGGTATTTGTAGACTAAAAGACAAAAGTTCTCTAATTTTGTTCTTTAGGGCCTAGAATAGAGGTACCTATTTAGAGAGAAGAAATTAAGAGTCAAGAATCTCTGAAAGTTTGTGAGAATGCAGTTGGATGAAGCTACATTTCCTGTGATCTCAATTGCCAGGGAGACTCCAGCTAATATCCCACACAATATGTATGATCTATATTTCTAACCAGTATTTACAACTATGTAGTTGTATAATCCTTATTGACTAAAGGTCTGAAGATCTAGGCCTGGCATAGTGCTCCTGGGCTGTGTCAAGCAGGGACAAGACAGCCTCCTCAACCTGCCTTGAGGTGAGGTGGTAGGTCACACAGAAGTCAAGGGGGACTCCACCCATGCTCTCCTATTTTGTACTTTTCTAGAGGCAGAAGGACTTAGACTCTATTTTGGTAAGTATTGGTGTATGACAATACATAACGAATATGAGGTAGATTGCATTGACTTTTATTGTGTGTGTATATGTATGTGTGTCATCGTATGTTCGTGTGTATATAGGTGTGTGTTTATATATACACTTGTGTATGCTTGCATGTGGAGGTTAGATGACAGCTTCCGATGTACTTTCTCAGCTATCATCTACCTTTATTTTGAAACTAGATTTCTCGCTGGTTTATATATCATCAAGAACCTAGGCTGGCCAGCCAGCTTCAAGAAATTGTTCCCTTTGCTATCCTAATACTGCAATTTCAAGCACACACCAACATATCTGGCTATTAAAAGTATTTTTTGATAATTTCATACATGTATACACTGTATTTTGATCATATCCTCCCTTCATTCAACCCTTCTACTTCTCCTGGACTCCTCTCCTCACCCCCCAAGACAAACTTTATGTCTTCTTTTTTATTAATTAATTTAATTTACATCTCAGTCATAAGTCCCTCCCTCCTCTCCTTCCAGTCTCACCCACCTGAATTTGCCCTTTTTCTATTTCCTCAGAGTAGGGGAACCCCCATATACAGACACCCTAGATCATCTATTCACATGAGGATTGAGTTCGTCTTCTTCCCCTGTGGCCTGGTAGAGCAGACCCATCAAGGGGAAGAGATAAAAAAGAGGGTAGCATAGTCCATGTCAGAAATATCTCCCACTCCCCTGTTGAGCCCACATGAAGCCTAAGATGCCCATCGGGTATTTAAAGTAAAGGACCTAAGTCCAGATCATGCATTGTCTTTGATTGGTGCTTCAGACTCCATAGGCCTCTCTGGGCCCTGGTTTATTGGCTCTGATGGTCCTTGTTCCCACTCTTCTACTATTACCTCTGTCTATTGTATTTCCTCTTCTGATTGAGATTTACACATCCTCCCTAGGGTCCTCCTTGTTACTTTGTGAGGTCTGTACATTGCAGTATGTCTATTGTGTACTGTATGACTAAAATCTACTTATAAGTGGGTACATACAATCTGTGTCTTTCTGGGTCTGTGCTACCTCACTCAGTATGATCAGTTCTAGATCTATCCATTTGCCTGAATATTTCATTATTTCTTTTTGATACTATGTATATATACCAAAATATTAGTAGTAAGTTTTACTCTAGGGTCTATGACCTCTTGGTCACAAGTACTTGGCCAGGTTTGCAGTATTAGGCAATGAGGCCCTTTTGTGTCCTGGGACTTTGACCAAATTGAAAAGTTGTCAGTTATATCATAGCTTTCATGCCACTGTTGAACCACTGGTACCTCTTGCCAGGCTGGTCATTTACAGTAGCTATTAAGGTTCACAACTGGGCAAGACTGTTAACGACCTTTTCCCCTGACCATCTGCACACCACCTTCAGACAAGGGTAGCAGGGAGGACGTGCTGGAGACCAAACAGATTTTGGTGCTTGCAAGGCACATACCACACTGACTTATCATTCTTCCCATGCGTGTGTGTATGTGTGTGTGTGTGTGTGTGTGTGTGTGTGTGCGTGCACTGACTTTTCACTCTTCCCGTGCATGTGTGTGTGCACTGATTTATCAACTCTTCCCTTGCATGTGCGTGCGTGTGTGTGTGTTTATGTGTGTGTGTGTGTGTGCTTGCTGTGACAAATCCAAGAGGTAGGTCACATTTCTGTACACTGTTATTCTGAAAAGAAAAACTATAAAGTGAGGATATTCATAGTCCCGGGTGTGATTGGGCTGTTAGGATCTTATAATCCAGGATATGATACTTCTCCCTATGGGACATTGAGCAAAATACCTGTTTTTTTCTAAAGAATTACATTTCTCTGAAGAAAGAGCTTTATAGGAAAACTTGAGAATGACAATGAAGAACCAGTCTTGTAGAAAAATATCAACATAATGGTAATTGTTCTCAGATAATTTTTATTTTTATAATTATTAAATATAGAAAGAAAAAAGATAGGGATTATCTGCCTAATGAGTTAGGCCACTCTAGTCATGTTAACTCCTGCCCATGGTTTACAATGAATTCTTATGTTCCTTGTGTGGAAAAATTTGCTTCATTTTTTGAGTCTGCCAAATTCCTGCAGAAACACAAAAAGGTGAAGAGGCAGAGGAAGCAAAAAGAAAGAAAGAAAGAAACAGAAAGAAAGAGAGAAAGAAAGAAAGAAAGAAAGAAAGAAAGAAAGAAAAAGGAAAGAAAAGAAAAGAAAAAAGAAAAGAAAAAAATATTCTCTTTGTAGGCATTTGTGTTGGCATGTTCCTCTCCAAACCTGGCAACTGAAGCTTTAAAAGTAAGATGGTTCATGGACAGGAGGAATCTGAGCTGGTCTGGAGTGAGCTGGTTCTGGCCTGGGGAGATTACATCACCACAGAGCTTTCCACGGGCCAGTGCAAGCAACGTCTGCTGGTTTATTATTGTCTTTTGAAAGAGATTCCAGGTAACAAACAAGGAAGCTCCTCTAACGCAGCCTCTTTTGGCCCCACCCTGGTCATGTTTGTAAAGACAGGAGGTAAAGGGCCCCTTCCCTAATGCCTGAGCAGAGAACAGACAGCAGCTGGGGCCTTGATGGAGAAACCTTCTGTACAGTGTAGATGACGTTCTATTTCCTTCCTCCTGGGCTGAAATGGGGGAAGCTTGGAAAGCCTCAATCAGGACTGACCTGGATAAAGGGTTTTTGTGAAGGGAAAGCCATTTATCAGTGGCAAGACCATTTTAGGAAACGATTTAGCTACACCTCTGTGCTTCTCTTAGCAGTTTTACATCCAAACCTACATTCCTGCCAACAACTTACACACGCGTACTTATGCTGACCTAGTGGGTTGTTTCATTGGGTTGAGGCGGGCGTTCTCTGGATTTCCATATGTTTAATTATTATTAATTTGCATTTGAGGAACTAGAGAGGAGGAAGGGGAAAAACTTAAAAAGAGAAAACTTTGTTTTTTTTTTTTTTAATAGATTTAAGCCAATATTGCAAAAAGCATGTTGATGAAATAAAGCAATTCAAGTGAAAACAAATTGAGTTTGGAAAGGAAAAACTCCCTCCACCCAGTGGCAGTTGGAGCTTCCCTCCGAGTTACTTCTGACTTCCTGAAGCCACGTTTGCTTTGCTGAGCAGACTAAATCATTTAATTTGTCAGCTTCTCCTTGCCACCGCCAGAACTCCTTTAAGGAACCCTTCCAAGGCAATTGGAACTTACCAGGGCCTCAGACTGTCTGAGTCACCCCTGAGGATCACATGCCCTCAGAGTGAGGTTCTCTCTCTTAATTCAGGGCCTCACAAGGTTACGGAAAGGCATTCATCTTTTCATCCACAAAAACAGGTCAAGAGGATTTGATAATCCAGTGTTTTATTGAACATTCCTTGTGTGTGGCAAGCATGATGCCAAAAGCTCTACATTCATTAATTTATGATTTCTTTACAACAGCATGATAGAGACAGATAATATTCTTCTGGCTTTAGATATGAGGCTCCTGAGATTCAGGCAAGAGCAATTTGATTAAGGTTATGAAATAATATAGACTTTGAAAAGCAGGTGGTCTGGCTTTAAATTTGGCTCTTAACATTTAGCTCTTTATTTTTGGATATGCTGAAAATTATTATATGTTGAGAATTATTATAAGAACAATTATTCCTTGTCCCCTTTGAATGCCCTCCCTGTGTACTGGAATGTGTGATACAAAATGAGAGCACAGTGGCACATTATTGTCATAGAGGGTTTTGTGCTCAGAAAGATCTGAAACTTCAGAAAGTTTACAGATAAAGACAAGTGTACAGATAAACACACTAGAACAAAGTGATAGTGCGGCAAGTCTAGGTGTACTGCAAAGGAAACGAGTTAAAAGATCTCAAAAAGGAGCAGATAATAGTTGGCTAAACACTGAAGGAAAAAAAAGATGTTTATATGAGGCATGATTAACAGAGAGATAAGCAGGGGCCAACTCAGGGGGATTTGGACTTGAATGGTGTGTGGAGAAGAAAAGGAAGCCTAGAATCAAATTAGTCTATTAGTGGAAAAGGAAAAGGGCTAAGAATACTGATCAATATCTACTTCTCTGTTTTTTTAGACATTAGGCAAAATGGTATTCTGATTCTATTTTTGGACAATAAAGTAAGACAAAAATACTTGTTTCTTGGGTCAGAAGAATAAACTTGTCATTGAGCCATTCTTTTTTTCTGAATATATGGGGCACAGAACTCTAAAAGCCTGGAGGAGTATAAGACACTAGGCCAAAGGAAACAAGTATTTCCCAGGGCAATTACTAGTGCTCAGCTCAACACGTTACCTGGAGACATGAACACATTTTTACTGTATTATGTTGCATATTTTTTATTCTAGTACCTTAGTTTAGAGGGAATAAAATGACCACTTAGTCACTGGATTCAGTTTAGGATAATCTGTAAGAAAACTGATCATCTTTGGAGAGTTATCAATGAGAGAATAGCTCCTACCTGTGGTTCAGAGGCAGACACGGGGGCTGGAGCTAGAGCTTGGCAGAAAAGGAGAGACGAGATGTACAGGAAATAGGCTCTAATCCTGTCCTTCAGGTGGTGCCCAACCTGTCTTCTTACTCCAACTTAGTACATTGTTGACTTTGTATATGGAAAGGTCTAATGGAAAACTCAGCCCATAAAATGGCATGAATGAAAAAAAAAACGGTTTCAACACTGCCAATTATTTTATGCCAGTCATTTTGCTGCATATTAACACTCACCAATGTCTGGCTTAAAACTTCTCTCTACCCAGGAAGCAGATACTGTTCCTTGACCAACAATAAAAACGGGAACTATAGTAACTGTATAGGGAACTGAGGCTTGAACTCAGTCCTCTTGACTACCCAGTTACTTCTATCACTCACCGGGGAGGGGAGGGGGAGCGGCCTCATAGAGAATTTCCTTTGCCCTTGTTATTCACATACCTTGTTTGGTATATTTAAGAATAAGTAACAACTTCCCTTGTCATAGGTTCAATAATATTTAGGACCATTGCGCCTTCAGATATGGGAGCAAACTTTGTAGTTAATAGATAAAAGAGACTTCAGGCTTAGGAGGAAGTAAAGAAAAGGCTGAGGGATTCCCTTGGGGAAAATATGACCAAGTCAAATCTTTCTGTAAACATATGGTGAATTCCAGGGTAAATCATCCACGGCTAGAAAAGTCTATCTTTGGGACACTCTTAGCATCATGTACTTTATCAGTCCAGGATTATTTATGCTAAGTCTGGAATCTAAGGACTCTGAAGTGAGTCCTGTAACCTCTGTAATTACTGGAATGCATACTGAAGATACCTGTTGAAGATATTTATGACCAAAACAGCTGCCTTTCATGTAGATTAGACAAAGTCATACATTAATAACTATCTTAAAGAACGGCCTTGACTACCTAGAACTGTTCTCTGTTTTTGTTTCACCTTACAGAAACTTTGGTTAATGGAATAATTTGTAGAGCTTGATACTTTGTAAGATATTTGATTCTTATCCATCTAATCTAAAAATCAAGTCTCTGTGTTGTCTTTAAAGAATATAACCTTATCCAAGATGATGCAGTTTTGCAGCATTGTAAGCTCCCATTTAAGTGCACTGCCTTCTATGTTCCAAACTAGGTTTGGGGTTGCCTTCATTAATTCTTCCTCATCTTCTATATTTTCTTAGATAGCATAGACTGAGGAGGAGGAGGCTGCTGCTGCTGCTGGAGATGATAGTGTTGTTGACCACAACAGTGATAGAAACAGAAACTACCCTTTGTTTCTTACAGTGTGCACAGAGTATATAAAAGCAATGTGAACAACTTAGATAGACAGAATCTCATGTTTCACATGAAGCAGTAGTACGTGGCATCTAAATTAAACCTATGCAACTTTCCATTTTCAGCCTTTCATATGTACTTTCATATAAGTCAGTACTTTCACGTGAGTCAACATAACAGCATATGTCAGATGCTTTACATTATGCAGCCAAGAAAGACTTCTCCAAGGAGCTGAGATTCAAAAGGCAAAAGAAGCTGAGTAAGCAAGAATCAAAATGAGTAGAGCAGGTTGCTGGAGAGATGGCTCAGCAGTTAAAAACACTGGCTGCTCCTTGAGAGGATTTGGGTTCAAATCCTAGCACCCACATTACAGCTAACCACTCCCTGTAACTCCAGTTCTAGGGGATCCAATGCCCTCTTGCAGCTTCTTTAGTTAATGTATGCATGTGGTACATAGACATACATATAGGGAAAACACCCATACACATAAAATAAAGATAGATACTTTTAAAAGTCAGGAGGGAGAACACCAAAGGATTAAAAAAGTGCTGCAACAAGGACTTTGAGGAGAGAATCCCATGGGCAACCAATCACTGGAAGAGTAATGAATGTGACAGCTGAAAAAAGTGGCGGAGATGAGCAACAGGGACGTGGTTAGGGAAGCTTGGTTTTATAAGCAAAAATAGTTTGAATTTTTAGGTTGAGTGAGTGTTGGTCAGAGCAAAAGAGAAAATCCAGAGATAAGACATATCTTTATTGTCTCTCTCTGGCTGCCAAATACCAAATAGATTATAGAATCATAAAAGTGGCAATAAGGAGACAATATGGGCTGTAAGCATAATGAATCAAGTAGGAGCTAATGGTGGCTTAGTCTAGAGGGAGCTCAAGGAGGTGGAGATAACTCTGCAGACATAGAGATTAATTTTGATAGCTTATTGTAGATAGCATGGAAGTGTTCCTAAAATAAACACTTAATGGAAGCTTTTATTGGTGTTTTAGAAAATGTTTGCTAACAATTGCTCATGGCCTTAGTGAAGGCCATGGAAACAGACAACTGTTTGAATTCACTGTGATAAATGACTTGGGTATTTGTCAATAAAATCCTTTAAAATCATTTTTTTAATCTAAGGGAAGGGTTTAAACTGGGTAGATGGGAGAATTTGGTAGATGATTCTTGGAGCACCCCATAGTCAAAGGGTTTGCCTTCTGTTAATGAAAGCTGGAGACGAAATTTGGTATATTCTTCTCCAGAAAATGAAACTGCAGATCCAGAGATAATTAGACAAAAGTGTCCCAGATGTAATGAACAGAAGAGAAGGGCTATGATGGGCAGAATTTTGGCATAGTGCTTCAGGATACACAAGGGTTTGCCCAGTGACTAGGAGAGCAGGGGTCATAGAGAAACACAGGCTAGGAATTAATTGACTGATGGGGAGGCGGGCAAGGAGGAGAAGAGGAAAGGGAGATTTGGATCTGGGACAGTGCCCAGGCTGTCTTTGTAGATGAGTTCCCTAACAACGCTTTCTGGGAGAAGTCAAGGGCTGATTGAAGCTTAATTCAGATTCTCTGAATGTGCCTTAAGGAGACAGACTAAGAAATGATCTGATGAAATGCACAGGAAGCAAAACTTGGCAATGGCAAAGTGGCAAATGAGCTAAGAATATTGGGGGGGAGACTCTGCCAAGATCCCCTTCCCCAGGACCACCCTAGATGTATCCGGAGAAATCAATCAATTGGGCAGGACTGGATGGCTCCCACAGAAAAGCGATGGGGGACCCCTGTGAAGATTGGGGTCTTCCATTTATAGGCAGGATATGGGCCTCATCAGAGCATTAAGATGGGTCAATGAAGGCATGGGGTTGGCACTCAATGTCTCTCAATAGCCTGTGGTGTCTCAACAGTGCCAAATGCTATGCTCATTCCTGGATGGTGCCCAGGGAATCACAGCCCTGCCTCCTACTTTGTGCGAAGGCTCTGGAGCAGGAAATGTGACATGATTTCAATGCCTTACCACAAAGAGGAAATTAAGAATCTTGCAGAGTCCCCCCAAATTATCAAGTCCACAACCCTTCCTCATTATTTCTCTTAAGCAGTATTCTTCCCTATGCTACTCTTTCCTTCTTCATAGACCGAGGCACCTTTATCTGGTTGTATTCATGGTTGCATGCAGGCAAGCATATCTTTATCACTGCCTTGCTATGGGCTGTACCTGAGGTCATCTACCAGATATGTTACAATGAAATATTGGAAACAATCTGACATATATAAATTCTTTGTTTCTATGTAAATTGTTTCCTATACCTTTAATCAATCAATTTGATAACAAGTTATTTTTATATAAGTATCTTTAAACAAAACCCATAGTACTTTACCTATTATGTGTACATACCTCATGCTATGTCTATGAAGTAGGTTTTCCTATGCCCAGCTGAATGCGATGGAGTCATGCCTAAAGTCACACAGCAGGTTTTGAGAAAAAGAAGCTGGAATTTCTTCGTCTCCAGGCAGCCACCTCCCTCCCTCCTGTACACATTGCCTTCATCATTTTTTCCTGTGTTCTTTCACACTAGTGGGTAAAACAGGGCAAACAGGCTGCCCTGTTCCCTGTGGCCCCCAGAACGTGGCCATAGTCTCTGCTCGAACTAAGCTGAGATAACCATTCTTCAGGGAAGATTTTATTTCTTAACATTTCCAGGTCAGTGGTTACCCTCTCCTACCTTGTATTTCCATACCCAGCACCCTTATGTCTCCCACAACCATGTTAAATAGAAAAAAAAAAAAAAAAAACAACACACAAACAAACCTGTGTGTGGGATTCAAGAGGGCAGCAACCAGTGGGTACCTAAGGGGCAGAAGATAAGAGACCTTGAAATCAGTGGGTAAACAGGTGCTGAATCCAAAACATGAACTTTGGTACTGTCTGAACCAGAGGGTGTATCCAGAGAGTTGGATACAATCGCATCCAGGCACTCTGTGGCCGAGTCCTAAGTCCAAGAGTCAAGAACTGTTCTTTCTGCATACTCCAGAGAGTACAGGCCCCCAGGTCCAGCATCCAGACACTGGGTCCCTCCCGCAGACAACAGTCCAGCGTCTAGATTCCTGGAACAGCATCCCAACCTCCAAACCACAGTTCTACCTGTCCCCTGTGGAGACCAGGTGGACAATAAAATAAAAGGAAATCCAGGATACAAACTGGTGGAGCCCAGACAAATAGGAAATGCTGAGGTACTAGAGGCCAGGAGATTGCCACCTGAGATGAGTGCCCTCTAACCCCTAGCTTCCAACTTAGGTGCCTGTGTCCCCTCAGCTACCACCTAAGATTCCCAGGCCATGTCCTGAAAGGCACTGGCACCCGTGCCCCTTGCATTTCAAAGCACCCACACCTCTGGCCCTTGTCCCTCACAGTATCCATGTCCACATTCCTTACCCTTCAAGGCACCTGCCCTTGTACCCTGTTCTTTGAAACACCCACCACAGCTGGGTTGCATAATGCCAGCACCATTCTTGTTTCCCTGTACCCCTGTTGTCATCCTTAAGACTACCCCAGACAACAGAGATTGGAGGATCCAATCTTAGGTGCAGGTTCCAGGAACGAACAGCTAAGGCCACCTATATTCACATGGCTAAAGGCCAGCATAAGAACACAATCAGCAAAAACCAGGACATCATGGCTCCACCAGAAACCTCCCAAAATAATGGATATTTTAATGTAGCTGAAACACAGGAAAATGACCTTAAATCTATGCTTATGCAGTTATTAGAGACATATAAGAAGGAAACAAACAAATCTCTCAAACTAATATGGGAAAATACAACCAAATGGATAAAGACTATCAAAGACAGCCTAAAAACCACAATCAAACAGGTGAAGGAAAAAACTGTTCAAGACCTGAAAATGGAATTAGAATCAGTAAAGAAAACACAAAACAAGAAAACCCTAAACACAGAAAACTTTGAGAAGAAATCAGGAACCACAAAGTTAAGCATCAACAACAGAATACAAGAGATGAAGGACAGAATCTCAGGCATGAAAGATACAGTTGAAAAAATTGATATATCTTAATATCAATTGAGAAAACATTAAGAAACATTAAGACAGAAAATTTCCTGACATAAACATCCAAGAAATCAAGGACATCTTGAAAAGATGAAACCTAAGAATAATAGGAAAAAATGTAAAGGAAGATTCCAGGCTACAAGGTCCAGAAAATATTTCAAGAAAACCATATCAGAAAAATCTCCCCAACCTAAAGAAAGAGATGTCCTTAAACATACAAGAGGTTTATAGAACACCAAATAGATTAGACCAAAAGAGAAATTTTTCCTACCACATAATAATTAAAGCACTAAATCTACAGAACAAAGAAAATATATTAAAAGCAGCAAGGGAAAAAGTCCAAGTAACATATAAAGGTAGACCTATCAGAACCACACCTGACTTTTCAACAGAGACTATGGAAGCCAGAAGATCCTGGGTAGATGTCATGCAGATACTGAGAGACCACAGATGCCAACCCAGACTACTATACCCAGTAAAACTTTAATCACCATCAATGGAGAAAACAAGATATTTCATGATAAAACTAAATTTAAGCAATATCTGGGCACCAACTTATCCCTACAGAAGATACTAGAAGGCAAACACTAACCCAACTACATCCAAGAAAACACAGGGTATAGATAAATTTACAACAGCAAAACAAAAAGAATACAAGCACACAAAACACCATTACCACCAACTCTACAATAAAATGAACCAACAATCATTGGTCACTGAGATCTGTTAATCTCAGTGGACTCAACTCTCCAATAAAACTTCACAAGGTAACAGAATGGTTGTGGAAATAGGATGTAACATTCTGAGGATTCAAGAAACACACCTCAGTAACAAAGTTAGACACTATCTCAGAGTAAAGGGTTGAAAAATGCTTTTCCAAACAAATGGACCCAAAAAGCAAATTGAAATTGCCACCCTAAAAGAGATGGGGAAGGACACTTCATTCTCACCAAAGGAAAAATCCATCAAAAGGACATCACAATCCTGAATATCTATGCCCCCAACACAAGAGCACCTGCATTCATAAAAGAAACATTATTAAAACAAATCATACAGTGATCCCCACACACTAATAGTGGGAGACTTCAATACCCCACTCTCTCAAAGGACAAATCATCAAGAAATACAGCTAAATAGAGAAATGGTGAAGCTAACAGTAGTCATGAATCAAACGGACCTAATAGATGTCTACAGAACTTTTTGCTCAAACACAAAAGAATATACTTTTTCTCAGCACTTTACAGACTCTTCTTCAAAACTGACCATATAGTCAGGCACAAAGAAAACCTCAATGATACATGAATATTGAATTAACCCATTGTTCTTTATCATATCACCATGAGTTAAAGCTAGACTTCATCAACAACAGAAACAACAGAAGCCTACACAATCCTGGAAATTGACCAACTCCCTGATCAATGATCATTGGGTAAGGAAAGAAATAAAGAAACAAATTAAAAACTTCCTAGATTTCAATGAAAATGATGACACAAGTTACTCAAAATTGTGGGACATCATGAAAGCAGTGCTAAGAGGAAAATTCGTAGCTCTTAGTGCCTTCATAAAGAAACGCGAGAGATCATATATTAGCAACTTAACAGATCACCTGAAGCTTTAGAAGAAAGAAAAAAAGAATAAACCCGAGAGGAATAGATGACAGAAAACAATCAAACACAGGTCTGAAATCAATAAAGTAGAAACAAAGAGAACAATTGAAAGAATCAATGAAACCAAGAGCTGGTTCTTTGAGAAAACCAACAAGATAGACAAACCCCTAACCAAACTAAACTAAAAGACAGAGAGACAGTACCCAAATTAACAAACTCAGAAATTAAAAGGGGGCATAACAACAGACAGAGGAAATCCAAAGAATCATTAGGCCTTATTGCAAAGTCTGTATTCCAAAGAATTGGAAAAGCTAATGAAAATGGATGATTTCTTGATAGAGTTCACCTACCAAAGACAAATCAAGAGCAAGTAAACAGTTGAAACATCCCTATATCCTCTAAGGAACTAAAAGCAGTCATCAAAAATCTCTCAACCAAAACCAAACCAAACCAAACAAACAAAAAACACCCAGAGCCAGATGGTTTCCGCACAGAATTCTGCCAGACTTTCAAAGAAGAGCTAACACCAACACTCCTCAAACTATTTCACAAAATAGAAACAGAAGGAACATTAGCAAACCCATTCTATGAAGCCTCAGTCACCCTGATACCTAAACCACACAAAAACTCAACAACAAAAGAAAATTTCATACCAATCTCTATATGAACATTGATGTAAAAATACTCAATAAGATACTTGCAAACCGAATTCAAGAACACATCAAATGCATCATCCACCATGATCAAATAGGCTTCATCCCAGGGATACAGGGATAGTTCTACATACAAAAATCCATCTATGTTTATCCATCATATAAAAAAAAAAACTGAAAGAAAAAAATTACATGATCATTTCATCAGATGTAGAAAAAGCCTTTGAAAAAATTCAATATTTCTTCATGATAAAAGTCTTGGAGAAATCAGGGATGCAAGGCCCATAACTATACAAAATAAAGGCTATATACGGCTAGCTGATAGACAACATCAAACTAAATAAAGAAAAAATGTAAATCAATCCCACTAAAATCAGGAACAAGACAAATTTTCTCACCCTCTTCATACCTCTTCAATATAGTTCTAGAGGTTCTAGTTAGAGCAATAAGACTACAAAAAAAGTATATCAAATGGATACCTATTGGAAAGGAAGAAGTTGAAGTATTGCTATTTACAGATGATATGATAGTATACATAAGTGACCCCAAAAATTCCAACAGAGAACTTTATAGCTGATAAACTTCTTATCAAAAAGACTGGATACAAGGTTAATTAAAAAAAATCAGAAGCCCTCCTAGATACAAATGACAAACTGGCTAAAAAATAAATTATGGAAACTACACCCTTCACAATAGCCACAAATTATATAATCTAGGGGTAACTCTAACCAAGGAAGTAAAAAACCTGTATTACAAGAACTTCAAATATTTGAAGAAAGAAACTGAAGAAGATACCAGAAGATGGAAAGATCTCCCATGCTCATACTCATGAATAGGTAGGATGAACATAGTAAAAATGGCTATCTTTAACTAAAGGCAATCTACTGAGTCAATGCAATCCCCATCAAAGTACCAATGAAGTTTTTGTTTTCACCGACCTTGAAATAGCAATTCTAAACTTTATATGGAAAAAAAAAAACAAAAAACCCAGAATAATGGAAAAAATCCTATACAATAATATACAATAATAGAATGTCTGGAGGTATCTCCATACCTAATCTCAAGCTATACTACAGAGCAATAGTAAAAACAAAACAAAACAACAACAACAAATACCCTGCATGGAACTGGTATAGAAATAGGCTGGTTGATCAAAGGAATCATATCAAAGATCCAGAAATAAACCCTACATCTATGCACACCTGATTTTTGACCAAAAAAAAAAAAAAAAAGTCACACCCATACAATGGAAATAAAAGAAAGCATCTTCAACAAATGGTGCTGGTCTAACTGGATGCTTGCATGTAGAAAAATGCAAATATATTCATATTTATCACCCTGCACAAAACTGAAGTCCAAACTCAACATAATACTAGTTACACTAAATCTGCTAAAGGAAAAATGTGGGTAAGAGCCTTGAACTCCTTGGCACAGGAGACAACCTCCTGAACAGAAAGCGACAGCTCAGGCTCTAAGATCTACAATTAATAAATGGAACCTCTTGAAACTAAAAAAAAATCTGTAAGGCAAAGGGCACTATCAATAAAACAAAACGGCAAATGATAGATTGGGAAAAAATATTCACCAATCCTACAACTGATAAAGGGCTAATGTTCAGTATATAGAATGAACTCAAGAAATTAAACATCAACAAGCCATATAATCCAATTAAAAATAGGATATAGAATTAAACAGAGAACTCTCAACAGAGGAATCTCAAATGGTGGAGTAGTGCTTAAAGAAATGTTCAGTGTCCTTAGTCATCAGAGAAATTAAACAACACATGCTGGAGAGGATATGGAGAAAGGGGAACCTTCTTCCATTGCTGGTGGGAATGTAAACTTGTGCAACCACTTTGAAAATCAATCTGGAGTTTTCTCAGAAAACTGGGAGTAGCCATTCCTCAAGACCCAGCTATCACCACTCCTGATCATATACTTGAAAGATGCTCCATCATACAACAAGGACATTTGCTCAACCATATTCATAGCAGCTTTATTTGTAATAGCCATAAACTGGAAACAATCTAGATGTCTCTCAACTGAAGAATGTATAAAAAAATTGTGGTACATTTACACAATGGACTACTACCTAGTCATTTAAAGCAAAGAAATTATGCAATTTGCAGTCAAATAGATGGAAGTAAAAAAAGACCTGAGTGAGGTAGCACAGACCCAAAATGACATACATCATATAGGTTCACTAACTGGATTTTAGTCATATAGTACATGATAGACATACTACAGTGCACAGACCTCAAGAAGGCCAGTCTGATGGGCATCTTAGGCTTCATCTGCATAGAAAACGTTTACCCTTACTTCAAGTTTCTGCATGTTCCCTTTGTTTTCCAAGTGATCTGACTAGGCCTTCCCTGGTTCTGCCTAGCATTTCTCTTTGCTGCTTTCACAGCGCTTACTGCTCACTGCCTCTCATAATGCCCGTTCATGTGCCTGTTCTCTTCTTCTGGCTCCAGATCCTCTTGTTGGAAGGGACTTTCCATACGTAGCATCTAATGTGGAATTAGCCCCATAATAAAGAAATGATCAGGAAATAGTCAATCCCTCACCTCAAGTCACATAAGTCATTTCCCCCAAGAACTGGTTTCCAAGAAACAATTTTCTTATCTCCAGAAGGAATTTCACTGGAAATTTTTGTTTTTGTTTTTGTTTTGGTCTTACATATAACAATGTGTGCAGCTCTTAGAATGTAGAGTGTGGTTACCAATTTTAAGATTTGTGTACTCTGGATAACTACAAGTCAAATGTTATTCCCACCTATTTTTCCTTTTGCTAATTTTGTAAGAACACTCTTCTGACTACTTTGGCCAAATCCAAGGATGCCAGTTTTAAGTAATATATGAGGGTGAACCATCTCTTTCAAGTACAGAACGTAAACTGAGGGTCCAAATAAGTTGTAGCCAACTGGCAGGATCATAACCAATGATCCATAGGAGAATCTTGCTTTTCTGAGGATAAAGGCTCTGCCAGTGATGTACCAGGAGCTAAATGACATTTTGTGTCCCTCTTTTTCATAGTCATTGGTCAGTTCAAAACACTCCTTTTCTGTGTGTTAAGCACAGAAGTTCCAAGGATTTCAAATCAGCCAGGGACAGGAAAGGAAGCCCAGGGTCTTAAATCATCCTTAGGCTTGTGGCCTGGTTTTCATTTGGTCCTGAAGGATGTCTTTTCCTCTCATGGACTGTGAGCCAATGTTTCTTTTCCTGCTGATTTATGGCCTCATATAAATTAACAAGGGCCTTTCAACTGGGAGCAGCAAATCCCAAAGGCATGAATCTTCCATATGTAATTCCTCCCCAAGGAAGTCAGAGTTAGCTCTCAATTACATTCAGTGATGGAGACACATGGTGGCTGAAAGGAGATAAATGGTGCTTGTGTTCAAGATGGAATTGCTGTACAGAGGCCAGGGAGGAAAGCTGTCAAATTTGAGTTTCTCAAACACAAAATCTTTGCCTGTTTGGGGCATAGAAAGAATCCTCACTCTGTCTTTAGCTGCACCGCATAAAGTTTATTTATATATCTTTCATAAGAAGGGAGAGAGACAAAGGACAATGTCTACAAAGTTTTCTTAGCTAGTGGTGAGGCAGCCCATCTATAACTGTAATATGACCAAATGGTTTCCATTTGTTGGAGAATTTTTTGTTTTTCGGTCTTTTTTTTAAACCAATATTTTAGTGAGTGGGGAATCTAGGGTCATAATGACAGGAGGAAAAACACTAAATCACAAAACTAAGTCTGATACTAAATTTCTTTGATCCATTTCTTCTTTTATTTATTCAAATACTCATGCAGCATTGCCAGGGTCCAAGGAAAATGTAACAAAGAGCAGGTGGTTCCCACCTTCAGGGACTTCACAACTGTGTGAACCGTGTCCCCGCCAGGAGTTCATCAGCTAGACATGGATGCACAGTGAAAAGCAGCTGCACTGTCCAAGGTAGAAAATATACTTACAGACTGTCATACCTTCAGTGATTTGTTGTTGCTGTTGTTACTGAGGAAAGATTGAAGGTTATAGTAAAAAAGGCAAAGGGAGAGGAAGTGGCAGCCTGCTGTCTACACCCAAATACTTTTCCCATTAGAGGGTGAATTTAAAAGATCACCTTTACTCACGTGGTTTTCATGTGTTTGTAAAGACATGCTCACCTTGGAAGCTGCACATGGGTTTCAACCACCATGGAGTCCATTTATTCTATACATTTCCCCTTCTTCATTCTTCCAAGTAAGCATTCATTCGTGAATGAATTGATTTTTTCCCATGGCTGCTAGAACAGATTATTAAAGATCTGGTGGATTCAAACGCTGAAATTTGTTCTCTCTCATTTCCTGGAGCTCAAAATCAGTACTGCTGAATTGAAGTCAAAGCATCAGTTAGTGATGTCTCTCTGGAGGCTCTGGGGAATAAAATGTTTATGTCTATTGGTTTCTGTGGCCATCATTTTTCCAACTATGATATACCATCCCAGTCCCTGCTTGTGTGGATGCATTACATTGTGTTCTGTATTTAAACACTCCTTCTACTTCTTCAAAAGACATATATGTATACATTTAGAATGTCCCAAAAAGCACAGGATCATCTCCTTATGTACTAATCATTAACATTCACGTCTGCAAATTTTTATTCCACCACATAATGAAGCACTCATAATGCCCAAGCTTTAGCATATCATTTTCAGAGTCGTGATTCAGCATACCACATCTTGCCTTCATGTACTTGCCTGAGGTTTTAGAATGGTAAAGTATGTTTACTAAGAATTTAGAATTTGGAATTAAAAGAAGTCAGCTCAGAGTCCTATCTCTATCATTTGCCAGCTGTGCTTTTTTTGTGAAAACTACTACAGTTATCTTAATTTGTGTCTCTCTCTTGTTGCTGTTGTAAAATGCCTGACATCAGACACTCCATAAAAAGGTTGAATGGGCCGCTGACTCGGAGGTTAAACGTCCAGGTGTAGCCTTTTCTGCTCAGCCTCTGGCATGAGCACCTGTCATTCACGGCACCCACAGGGACGTTTGTGAGGCGGTGTCACATGGTAATAAGGAGAAATCACAGGGCGAACAAGATTTTCTACCATGGGAACTCACTAAGGTCCCATTAGGACCACATTTATCCTTCATGAAGATAGCAATTCCAATACTCTAATTCAGCAGTTTTCAAGCCGTCACTGTGACCTCTTGAGGGTCACACATCAGACATCCTGTGTATCAGGTATTTGCATTATAATTCATAACAGTAGCAAAGTTACAGTTATGAGGTAGCAGCAAAAGCAATTTTATGGCTGGGGAGTCACCACAACAGGAGGAATTGTATTAAATGATCATAGCATTAGGAAGATTGAGAACCACTGCTCTAATTACTTCATATTAAACTTTACTTTGGGATTTAAAGAATCTGTTACTTCTTAATTCTGCAACATTGGGGATTAGACACTCAAAGCATAGCCAAGTCATACAAATATGAATATTACATGCATATATTTTGTAGCACAAATACTTCATAATATTAACTATTTATATAGACACCAGAGAAGCATCAGGCCTAGGTCTATTCATGTTTTAGCACCAGACAATCTTGTCTTTGACACTCTAGAATTTAAAATCTAGTTAAGAAAAAGCAAAATTAACACTGTCAATGATATTCAGTAAGTTCCATTAGCAGGGGAAAAGGCAAGAGTGGTAGTCCAAAGTCAGAACCTGTGTCTGTCAGTACAATGAAAAACAATAGTCTTGAATAAATACGACCAAATAAGAGCTAGTTGACCCAGAAAAGGAAGTGGTCTTAGAAGGGGCAGCATGCAAAGCTGATTTTACCTGAGAGCAGGTGAGATCCTGTGAGACGCAAAGGAACAAATACATACACACAGGCCTAGTAACTCATGGTTTCCCGCTCTGGAAAGTGTATGTGTTGTGCCATTGGTATGCTTGCACTTAGGCTTTGTGCTCCCTGTATATTTCTATTTAGCCAGAAAGAACAACATTTTGTTATATTCAGAAAAATGGAAGAGACAGAATGTCATCGTGGTAAGTAACATATCTCAGACTATGATATATGAATATTGTGTGTTTTTCTTCTGTGTGGATCCTAGAATAAGAGAGACTATATGTACTATATAATAACACTACATGTAATATAATACGTATGACACTAAAGAAGGAGGGGAGTATTTGAAAGCAAAATGAGGACCACCAGGAGGGGTGGAGGACAAGAGGTCACTGTGAGCAAAGCAAAATGGTATATACATATGAAAATATTATAAAGAAACCAATTATTTCATACAGCTTTTCAAAATTAATAAAAGACCTTATGCTTTATTAAATTCACTGCCCTCACTCTCTTGAAACTCTTAATATTTTTCACAGTTGGCAATGAGCCATGGGAATTAAATGGCCAATCCTGGTGACCAGAAATGGATTTTAGGGGTTTTGTTCATGGCAACAAATTTCCATTACATGACTTTAATCAAAGGGAGCATGGCCTGAGTCAGATTTCAGAAACTCTTTTTTTAGCTTGTTTCTGGGAGACTGATATGGAGCTATGGAGAAACCTTCACAAATGTCATATATACAGGATTCTCAGTGTCTGATCTTAGGCAGAAAGAACATGGTAGGGAGTGGGCTGGGCATCAGAGTCTATAGGGCTTCTGGTGAATCATGGAACCATGGAGCAAGAGCAAGCTTGGAGAAAATTAAAATGAATACTTGCTACTTACAAGGAGTACTTCAGCTACATCTCTCTTCAGCATGCTTTTAGCTGTTCTCTCTATCCATTTTCTTATTTCTATTTCTTTTCTTTTCTCAATAAATCTGGGACAATTGATATAAGACATCAGGGGGAAAAAAGACAGATTGAAGACCTTACAAAACAATCTTTTAAAAATCTGTCCAACAATCAGTGTTTAGGGTGTCAAGTTCTTCTGTACCCCAGGTATCATTCTCCTGAAAATCTGTGTCTTTCAGGGAGGCTTGTGTCTATATTCCTCACTCGACCAATAGCCACACTTACACATTAAACACATTTAACCTGCTTATATACCATTCACTCTTTAAATGGTTTAATTGACTTGTGTTCAGGAACGACACCATTATTTTGAAGCATTCCATCCCCATTCAATTACCATAGCCACACACACACACACACACACAGAGAGAGAGAGAGAGAGAGAGAGAGAGAGAGAGAGAGATACAGAGACAGAGACAGACAGAGAGAGACTCTGTTGTGTGCTCCCTGGTTTCCTGTATTTTCCATTAATTTAGTCAATAAAACGATTGATTTGTAAACGGTCTTCTCTCCCATTAATTTATAAGCAACAAGAGACAAAATTCTCTTACTTCTTTGTCCACTATGGTATCTTTAGAACTTACCTTAGATTCTGGCCAATAACAAGTGACAAACATTTTCTGAGTGAAATATGAATAAGTGAATGAATGGTGAGTGCATATAAGAGGTTAAAATAATTGTGTAAAGAGACATTTAAAAGCACATAGGAAGCATGAGGCAACCCTTGGGAGGCAGCACTTCCAGAGCCTCTAAAATGCTCTTTAATCAGAATGGCAGAGGAACACTAGGCTAATACAGAATCACAGAAGAGTCTACCCTTCACCAGTTTGTAGCTTGTAATCATTTTCCTGGATAATTTCATGTGATCTACAAAGCAATATTGACTCAAACAAATTACTGTTACTTCTAATACTAAATAATGAAGTGACACCAGTTGGGGAAAAGACACTGCTTCTGAATGCATCACCATGTCTAAGTGGCAGGGTTCACTCTCAGCTCTATGTAGAACTGGTTCTAAGGCTTATGCATTTTTCTCCATACCTATGTGCCTCTCAAGCAAACTGGCAGCCTCTAAGCACCGAGTCTGAGTCAGACCTTGAGTTATGGGCTGTTTGGGCTATAGAGAAAATTTTGATTTTCAGCAGGAAAGCAAATAGAGCAGGAGGCAGATGGTCACATACTCATTGTGCAAGGAGTTCTGAGGAAGAAAAGCTGTGCTGGATCAAGACATGGCTCAGTGTTTGGGAACAGAGGACGCAGAGCCAAACAGGGGCAGTGTACTTTTCAGTTACTCCCTGGCTAGCCAAGACAGTAGAATGGTTGGGAAATGGCCTCGGAGACAGACAGGGAGGGCTCTGGTTTTGCCTGCTCCAAATGCTGACAGCCTAGCATGTGGCACTGCCAACTAACAGCCGTGAATGGCAGAACTGCGCTCAGTCTTGAATTGTTCCATGGCACTTTGCCTTCCTTCCACATGTCTCTCTTTTCCTGGCCTTTTTTCTTCTTGGTCACCCAAATCTGTCCTCATTGCCTGTCCTTCATTTTCATTAAAGGATCTATTAACGAAGAGTTACATTTCCTGTAAAAGAACAGAAAAGGATAATATGTGTTAAAAAAAAAAAAGTCATAGTGATTCTAAGAGGCAAACCTACCTCTGATTATAGAATGCTATTCATTGTGGTTCTGCCTTTATGTGTGTGAAAGGTTTCTGAAGTGGGTGAATAATGTATGCCAAAGAGAAACTAATTGCTTCATTCAGTATGGTGACAACAGAGATGGGGGATTGCAGTGGGTTTGCCATTTCATGAGCACATCCCTGCTTGGCTAATATGGGATTTATCACTTAAATTTCTCTTTATAAACTTGATCAGGGCATTCCAGGGACTTTGATTTGTATCAATAGAGGGTTATTCTGAAGTGAAGCAGTTGGAATGTCTAAGAACTTATGCTTTGAGTCAAAGATCCAGGTTCCAACACAAGCTCCACTGATTACCTTCTGATCAAATTCCTTGGATAGGTAACAAGACTGCTCTATGGGCCATCTTACCATATGATTCTGCAAAACAATAGTCATAAATACCATTTTCCTGGAGGTGGCTAAAGGATCTAGATGGATGGTGTGGAGAGAAGTGAGGTGAAGGAGGAGAAGGAATGGAAGCAGTGGGGAGGAGAGGAGAAAGATACTGAGATTCTGTGCATGCTAGTGGGTTTTTCCTTCCTGCAGCTGACACTATGCTAAAATTCTGCATGGCTGCTTACATGAAATACGTTTATTAGTTCTGCTTTATGGTAAAAATATGAAGTCATTAAGGGGTTTATCTTTATCTTAGGAAATGTGGTTAGCAAGTGACAAAGTGAGACTTGAAGTTTGTAGGCCTTCGAATACTCAAGCATTGGTTGTCTTCATACCTAGCCAAGTGCAAACGGTCTTTTTTGATCGTGAGTCACTCTGTTTGACAAAATTTCCAGTTGACATCAGAATTAGATCCTGTAAAGCATAAAGTCCCCCAAATAGAAGGCTCTGTCGCTAAGGGTAAGTGCAAAGAAGTGCCCCGCCCAAGTCTCATTGCAGAGAATTGAGGAAGGGAAAAAACGAGAGATGACTTTACAAAAAAGAAAATGACACATGCTTTCCATAGGAGACCTCCAGAAATAGGATGATTATCCTGAGTGTAGTGACATTAAACTTTTCACCTAATATTTCATTCTCACTTCAAGACTGTACTGAATAAGAGACAGGGTTCTTGAGTTTTGTATAAAGATGGGAATGAAATGCCTTTAACTTTTAGCAAAGGAAACAATTTCACCATGTGCATATCATTTCTTGTTTCTATACATTTCTCATCACACTTAATGGACTTTTTAAATCGGCATATTTTCATTACCACTTGGTGTTACCTGCACTGACACAGCAAAGCCAATTCTGCTGCCTATGTATTTTAGAAAGAGAAATTGAATTGGGGAATTACAGGGATGAAGAGACAGTTTTTAGAGAAAGATGGAGCTTAGCTTATAAAATTAGAGCTTGCTTTCTACAACTAGTGCTTTAAATGATTTAAATTGATATCCTAATTCCTGACCATTTAAAATCATCATGCTTTGTGCTTCAACACGGTAGAGGCGCCAACACTTTCCACGTGACATGGTAAAGTAGTTTGTAGCAGGAACAGGTCAAACAAAAAAGGCCATGAAGAACTAACTATACAGCTGTTTTCTCCTGTTCAATGCTTTTTTATGACATATTTTTTATTTTTATTAATTACACTTTATTCACTTTGTATCCCCCTATAAGCCCCTTCCTCCTCCCCTTCCGATCCCAACCTCCCATGCCCTTCTTCACACATGCCCCTCCCCAAATCTACTGTTCAATGTTTTAATCCTCTTAAATGTTTAGTGGAATGTAAGAAAAAGTGTCTTTTAAAATGATTATCTTATCTGACAAACTAGGATCAGATGGAAGGGGAGGATGTCCTCCCCTATCAGTGGACTTGGAAAGGGACAGGGAGGAGATGAGGGACAGAGGGTGGGAATGGGAGGGAATGAGGAAGGAGGCCATGGCTGGGATACAAAGTAAATAACCTGTGATTAATATTAAAAAATAAAATTTAAAAAATGATTATCTTTCATTACAGGAAGCTGAGTAAATACAGTAATTCTTTTTTAACTTAATTTTAATTTTTTTATATTAATTACAGTTTATTCACTTTGTGTCCCAGCTGTAGCCTCCTCTCTCAATCTCTCCCAATCCCACCCTTCCTCCCTCCCTCATCTCCTCCCATGCCCCTCCCCAAGTCCACTGATAGGGGAGTTATTCTTAGAAAGGAGGATTGGGCCAGGGCAAGGGTGGTGAGTACAAACTTCTTTATTCTGCTGTCACAGGTACATGTTTCCACTCCCCCATGCTCATTCTGGCTTTTTGAAGTCAGAAGCAGAACTTCAGAAATTATGTGGGCACTGTGGGAGATTCTCAACAAGAGAATTTATGAGCATTCCAAGAAGAGAATTTGGTTTACAAACTCACTTAAAGACGTGACATTATTTCTGAGTCTTCCAGAAATTACTGAAAGAAAAAATAAAAGAGAAAACAAACACACAAAAGCTACAGGGGAAATGGAATTTATCTTAAGTGAAAGTAGAAAGTATTCCATGAACTTGGATAGATTTCTACCTAGCATGGTACAGCTTGGCCTGTAGAAATCAGACCAAAACTCATTGCAGCTAAAACTAAATACAGAGATTTTGTACCTGTAATGAACATTCACCAAGACATCAATTGAAAAAGGAGACTCAAAGGTTCTCAGCAGCTGTAGGAAAAGGCAAGATGATATGGATGGAAAACACTGGTTCAGAGGCAGGATCTGCTTAATGCCATTCATGTCTTTTTGTGATTTAACCCACCAAGTTAATTCTCTTCACCTAGTATGACCATTTATGTCTGTAATAGAGAAAAGTGAACCCATATAGTGGCAAGTGAAGGTGGCGATCAGTGGTTCAAAAGGCTTCTGACCAGTGGAGTCTGTGTGGGAGCTAAGACGATCTTCGAAATTCTCAAAACATAAGGAATGGGTACATGCTCACAGGAATGAAAATGTTAGATTTAGTGAATGTGTTTTGGAAAACAAGGTCAAGTTCAAGACGAGTACGATCGTCAAAGAGCTTCAGAGAACTTTCCTCAAAGTTTTGCTTCTGCAACCTTCCCTGTGCGCATCATTGCTTAGCAAGTACTTTGTCACATTTTTAAAAATTAGTTAAGAATGGAAAACGGAATTTAAGTAAAGTCCCTGACTAACAAAGGAATAAAGGCACCTACAGAAAGGAATGCACGTTACTTGAGGCTAGTAGTCACCCTAGATTACTCACCTTGATTGCCCTGGCATGAAAATTTTGAGCCCAAAGCCTATGAGGAGGCATTGTAGTAAAAATCAAGTGACAATAGAAGGTGGTAAGGGTTAAAAAAGGGCAAAAACCCCAAATGAAAGCCCTAAAGAAAATTCTTAACATAGATAAATTACAGAAAAGGTGACATATGTCTTCCTTAGGCGGCCATCTTCATAAATGACACAGAAATTGTGAGTGTGGTGACTAAACTTTTTGCTTCCTATCTCACTCTCACTTGAGAGGCCTGGGAGGCATGGGAGACTGGACTCTTGGGTACTGTGTACTGACTGAAATAAAAAGCGTTAACTTTTAGTTACTTAATTTCATCTTGCGCAGGTCATTTTTTTTTTGTTTGTTTCTGCAAATATCTCTTTGTTCTTGGATTAAAAAAAAACTGCCTCTGACATAATCTGATTGGCCTGCTCTTTGATCACCTCCCCCTGGGGGGGGGGAGCAGCCTTACCAGGCCATAGTAGAGGACAATGCAGCCACTTTTGATGTGAACTGACAGACTAAGATCAGAAAGGAGAGGAGAACCTCCCCTATCAGTGGACTTGGGGAGTGGCATGCAAGCAGAGGGAGGAGGGAAGAGGGAGGGTGGGATTGGGAGTGGAGGAGGGAGGGGCTTATGGGGGATGCAGAATGAATAAAGTGTAATTGATGAAAAATTAAAAAAAATATTCACTGTTAATATCCACAAGAGAGATGGGATGGTAAGTGCATGAGATAGTCTTCTTTCTCTCTAAGCCGACTGTTTGTCATGTCCCTGCTGAACTCTGGCCTTGTGTCTTGAACATACAGTCTTATAAAAGGATTTCTTTTTATAGACTGTTAGGGACATATTTTTGGTAGTGGTTCAGGGAGGAGCATGAAGAAGCACTCCAACCACCTGTAGCAAGCTCTCTTGACGGCATCACTCCCATTGTAAAATAACTTAGACATAAAAATGGAAATGCATGTGCTACTGCCTCAGAACCACACGGTGGGCTAGGAGATAGAAGAGCATGCGTACAAGATGTGAAAAGAACATTGTGAACATTAATTTTATCCCTATAACAGATTGTTCCAAAAATATAACATGGTCACACTCTTTAAAAAGCTGAAATCCAAACTAAAAAATTAAAATTAAATAAATAAAAACCTTCCCACTAGGAGAGCAATAGGCATAAGGCAAAGAAATGCAACCAGGAATAGATGGAAGCAAGAATTTAGACTTTGGATTTCAAGTCATTCCAGAAAGAACTGGATGTAAATACCAACCCTTTAAAAACATGTAACTAAACTCAGTGGCAGGCTCTTTGACCTCCCAACCCTTCGTGGGAAGATCAGCCTAGCTAGGATACAGAAGAGGAAATTGCAGCCAGTCCTGATGAGACCTGATAAGCTAGGGTCAGATGGAGGGGGAGGAGGACCTCCCCATCAGTGGACTTAGAGAGGGGAAGGGAGGAGATGAGGGAGAGAGGGTGGAATTGGGAGGGAATGAGGGAGGGGCCTACAGCTGGGATAGAAAGTAAATGAACTGTAATTAATATAAATAAATTAATTAATATAAAAACATGTAATAAAGGTTAATGACCATGTTATTAGCACTTATAGAATAGATATTATAAAACTTGACTATGAGAGATATTTAGATAAGGAAATGGGAAAAGCAAGGATCCCAGGATTATCTGTATTTGAAATGCATGTAAAAAGTCAATGATTCAATGTTTCAAATCATCTGACTGAAAGTCTAGAAGGTAATTGAATAAGTAAAGCTTCATTTTATAAAAAAATTGTACAGAATACAGCATCTTCTTAGTTTCACGTTGGATTCTATTTATATTAACGTCAAATTATAATAAATTTTCATATATTAATCACCTTCTCTGAGAGGTGACATAAAGAAAGAGACTAGTGATATAAATAAGGATGTGTGATATTTCATAATAATTTGTGCAAGATTCTTGAAGGGTACACACAGTGGAACCAAACAGACAGACACTTAAGAGCTGTAGAACATACACTAAAGAAGCAGCAGGGTCGGATCAGGGTGATTAGAAAGCAGAGAAGTGAAGAAATGTCACTGTGCTTTAGGAGTATAATCCATCAGGAAATCTTAGACAGTGCCAGTGAGATCTTATGAAAGAAGGAGAGATAGAAAAACCAGGAGGGGACAGGAGCTTCACAAGGAGAGCAACAGAACCAAAAATCTCTGGGCCTAGAGGTCTTTTCTGAGACTGATACTCCAACCAAGGACCATGCATGGAGATAACCTGGAACCCCTGCACAGATGTTGCTCTTGGCAGCTCAGTGTCCAAGTGGGTTCTCTAGTAATGGGAACAGTGACTATCTCTGACATGAACTCAGTGGCTGGCTCTTTAATCACCTCCCTCTGATGGGGGAACAACCTTACCAGGCCACCGAGGAGGACAATGCAGCCAGTCCTGATGAGACCTGATAGGCTAGGGTCATTTGGAAGAGGAGGAGGACCTCCCCTATCAGTGGACTGTGGTAGGGGCACGGGAGGAGAAACGGGAAGGAGGGCAGGGTTGGGAGGGGAGGGGGGAAGGAGCTACAGGTGGGATACAAAGTGAATAACTTGTAATAAATTTAAAAAAAATTATATTTTAAAATAAAAAGAGTACTTGTTACCAAGTCTAATGACTTGAGTTGGATCCCAGAACCCATACAATGGCAAGTAGCAGGCATCCAACTACTTCTCACTCCTGATTTCCTCAGCACTGGAGTTACATACATGCATTAATGTGCCTGGGCTTTCTGTGGGTGCTAGGAATCCAGACTTAGTGTGCGTGCTTGCATGCCAGACTTTGTCTATTAAGCCACCACTCTAGCTCCCACTTTCAACATTTTAGTTGTATTTTAAAAGTTTTCTTTCCTTTTTTTTCCCTTTTTCTTTTGTTGGTGTCATGGAACTAGAGGGTATGAATTCCATCTGTTTTCCTAGCCCATGCTTACCTATGCAGAAGCCTTTTGTGGAGTGCTTTCTTCACTCCTTTTACTATGCCAAATGCTTCACAAGATTTAGGGGACTTAGTGTTACCAGTCACCATCCCAAGAAGACTCATTAGGAGACTGGGAATTAGGCAGGTGAACTCCCTAACAAACACCACATGGCTAGTTGGTGGTAAAGTCTAGGTTTGGCTGAAAATAAAACCACCCATAAAGGATTGTTTTTTAAAATATGACTCCATTTCCCATCTCCTAAAGGAGAATGCTAAAGAGATTTTTATGATAAAAGTTCTGATCCCAATGAATGAAACAATCATCATTGTCTAACTTCACCTTAGTAACTCATACCACTGGTATGCAGCTTCTAGGACCCCTTTTCTAGTATGATATTAGATAGTGTCTCCACCATGTTCTAGATAACTTAAATATCTACATGTGATTAACGTTTTGTGACGAAAGTCAACTGACTGAAATGATGATTTCATAATAAGTCCTTTTCCAGTCCGATTCTGTTGACAATCCAAGCTGCAACAATCATATAAAACAGCTATGATTGTGTCAAGTCTAGCCTTGGCTTCGTAAGAAATTTCTTATTTTGCAACACTAAGAATGCTGGCCTTGGTTAAAATACTCAAACAATTTATGATTCTAGCTTTCGTTTAATATTTTTTTCTCTAACTTATCACTGATAAAATTGGATTCATTTTGTTTTTGACATCTCAATGGCATTCAAGATTCTTAGACATTTGGACATGTGGAAGAGGAACATTAAAATAGCTTTTTGCACATTTTCAATGTAAGGATTGTTAGAAGACATGTGAATAGAGGAATAATGAGAGACATGGGACGTAGACTAAACTTATAAACAGGAAGGGAGGCAGCTGAACATTTACAAATAATATCTACATTCTGGGCCTGCAAGGGCAATAAAACATTCAAGCATAGCCTTTGCTCATCTCAGGTTTACTGAAGAAGCTATTAGACATTAAATCGCTTGCTGAAAGGTCACATAACATTTGAGCGTCAGAGGTGAGATTCGTGTTGTCTTTCTTCCTCATTCACTACTGCACTGAATTGCCCTCTAGGTGAAAAAGAATTTATAAATAGATGCAACAATAAAGTATCTGATGTAGAAAAGAATGAAGAGAACGTTCCAGTTACTGCATGGTTAGAATGCGAGAGCTAGAGCAATATATACCAATTTTCCAACAGCGTGGAGCTGAATCTTGTCTTTATATGAGACACTAAATATGGTGCTGTCACTTTTTGGATTAAAACAGAACAGTGACATGGAGCTGTTCTGGCCCCTGCAGATATTTGGCAAAGTAGTCAGCAATTTTGTTCATCATGGCTTCTGAATAGGAGGAAAGGGAAGTGTAGCTGGCATCTGGGAGATAACCTGGATTATGAAAATATCTTTCGGTGTACAGGACAACCCCAAGCAACAATAGCACTGGCTGAAACCATCAGTGATCTTGATGGTGAACAATTTTCCAATGGATTAAAATTACTGATCTTCATAGCGACAGGAGGTGGTCATTTCAGTCTCCTTAACCCCCCCTGCTACAAGTCTCCACTAGGTCTCCCCCATAGATTCCCGGGAGCCTCTCCTGCCCCAGAGATGAGATTTCTGTTCTCTCTCCTGGTCCCCAAACCCTCACCCACTTCTGCTTCCACATACCTGATCTCCACCTCTGTTACCCTCCATGCTTTCTCTCTACCTAGTTCCCTCTCTCCGTCTTCTTCAGATGTCTATTAATTTTCTGCTCTGAGTGCAATTCAGCATCTTTCCTTGGACTCTCCTGGGCTTCCTTGTGTCTGGATTTTTGCATGGTTATTCTGTACTTTGGGGCTAATATGCACTTGTATGTAAGTACATACCCTATGTGACTTCCAGTGGAGGGAGGAGAACACCACACATAAAACCTTAATCCCAAAATTTGTCTTGCGTATAAGAAGTGTAGGTGTAGAAATGGAGCAGCGATTGAGAGAATGTTGAACCAATGGCTGGCCCACCCTGAGACCCCATTGGAGGAAGCCAACTCCTGTTATAATTAATGATACTCTGCTACAAATGCAAACAGGAAGCTAGCATAACTGTCTTCTGAGAGACTACATTCAGCAGCAGATGCAAACAGATGCAGAGACCCATACCCAGCTCAGGGAATGCTGTGGAAGAGTAAGAAGGACAGAGAGAAACAGAGGAGTCAAGGATACCTGCAGAGTCAGCTAACCTGGGCTCACGGGGCCTCATACAGACTGAGCCACCAACCAAAGATTCTGCATGCTCTGGACCTGGACCCCTGCACATACGCTGCAGATGGGCAGTTTGTTCTTCATGGGGTTCCTTAGGGGTGCAGGGGCTGTCTCTGACTTTGTTGTCTGCTACTGGACCCTTCTCCTTACTTGGGCTGTCCTTCCAGGCTCCAGTGGACAGGGTGCTCTTAGTTCTGTTGTGACTTGAGGTGCCTGGGTGGGTTGATACCTCAGGGGGGTCTCCCCTTCTCTGAGAAAAGGTAGGGGTAGGAAAGCGGGAAGAGGAGGGTGTGAGGGTGGGACTGGG
The DNA here is from genome assembly GCF_030254825.1 of Meriones unguiculatus. Classification (NCBI taxonomy): domain Eukaryota; kingdom Metazoa; phylum Chordata; class Mammalia; order Rodentia; family Muridae; genus Meriones; species Meriones unguiculatus. The sequence goes on from NC_083351.1 coordinate 182,574,699, forward strand.
AGGAGAGGAGGGAGGGATGGGAATCATGCTGTACAGAGATTAAATTGACAAACAAATGGAAAAAAAAAGAACTAGAAAATATCATCCTGAGATAACCCAGATAAAGAAAATATTGATCTTGAGGCTTGAGAGATGATTCAGTTGGTTAAGTGTTTTCCATACAATCCTGAGGACCTGAGTTTAACCACTTCCTTCCAAAACCCCACTAAAAAGCCAGGCTTGGCAAACCTGTATTCCTAATGTTGGTAAGATGAAGACAGGAGGATCCCAGACCAGCTATGCTAACTTAATCAGTGTCCTCCAGTCTAAGATATTTTATTTCAAACAAATAAAGCATACCCCTTCCAGACAGTTAATGGTGTGTGTGTGTGTGTGTGTGTGTGTGTGTGTGCATATTCTTCAGTAGTGTAGCCACTGGTAAACTTCCCTTTTGAAGTAAAAAGGCTCCTACCCATGGTCATACAAACACCCTTATTACATGCCATAGGACATATACAACAAGACAAACTAGGATTAGATATTATGAAGAAGAAAGGGAAGGGTATAGTGGGAAAGGAAGACAATAAGAGAGGGTAAAGGGGGTATATAGTTGAAGTATAATATACATATATCCATATACATAATTTTTAAAAAATTTATTTAAAAGAAGAAAATTTAAAGGAAAATAAAATGGAGAGCTGTTAAAAAAGATACAATGTCAACCCTTGGCCCCCACAAACATGAGTACACATTTACATGCACATCTGCACACATGTGTACACATACATGACCAAGTACATAAAAATACACAGAGATTAGAGATCAGAGATCTGTATAAAATTGTTTTTTAATTAAATTTTTATTTTAATTTCAGTTTATTCACTTTGTATCTTAGCCATAGCCCCCTCCCTCATTCCCTCTGAATCCCACCCTACTTCCCTCTTCTCCTCTCTGCCCCTCTCTAAGTCCACTGATAGGGGAGGTCCTCCTCCCCTTCCATCTGACCCTAGCTTATCAGGTCTCATCAGGGCTGGCTGCAATGTCCTCCTCTGTGGCCTGGCAAGGCTGCTCCTCCTTCAAGGGGAAGGGATCAAAGAGCCGGCCACTGAGTTCATGTCAGAGACAGTTCCTGTTCCCCTTACTAAGACACCCACTTGGATACTGAGCTTCCATGGGCTACATCTGAGCAGGGGTTCTAGGTTATCTCCATGAATGGTACTTGGTTGGAGAATCAGTCTCAGAAAAGACTCCTGTGCTCAGATATTTTGATTCAGTTGCTCTCCTTGTGGAGCTCCTGTCCTCTCCAGGTCTTTCTATCTTCCCCTTCTCTCATAGGATTCCCTGCACTCTGCCCAAAGTTTGGCAATGAGTCTCAGCATCTGCTTTGATACACTGCTGGGTAGAGTCTTTCAGAGGCCCTCTGTGGTAGGGCCTGTCTTGTTTCTTGTTTTCTCCTTCTCCCAATATTCTTGTGTGTGTATGTTACTAATCGAAGGAAAACTGTCATGTTTGGAAGGACTGAGCCCAGAGTCTGAAAGCATGTAAAAATGGACTTCCTATGTGAGAAATGATAAAGGAAAGTATTTTTTTGGAGGGGCTAATTGCCTGGCAAAGAATGCCCTCACAGTGACCATATCTGTGCTAATAGCCAGTTCTGTGTGTATGCCAGCCATTCCTTGCATGTACGGTTTGGGGCCTAGCTATAAAGAACTGGCTATTGAATGTCTATCAGACTATAAACATTTACCAGATCTGCCTGTCTTCTGTGATTTTGCTATTCTTTTTATATGAAAAATCAAAGGAAAAGCAAAGCCCAACAACCCAGTGCTTCTTGTAAGCTTTTTTTTTAAGACTGTCTATTACCTGCTATATTTAGCATTTCAAGAAAGACTGGATATTTGCTTTCCATAAACTTACAGAAAGGAAGATATTTTCCACTTTCCCCACTCATTTGTTGATTTTCCATTGACAGCTACATACATGGCTATCTGTACATATATCTCTGGAAACAAAGAGTTCTTGGAGGCATAGGCAGGCCAGTGAATGGGACTATTGATTCATATGTTACTGGATGGGCAGGCAGGATTGCTTTCTGGGGACCAGTCTCCCACAGTGAATTCAGGATGGGGCACAGCCAGGACATTGGCTTCACTCAGTAATTCCTGGTTGATTCATATTTGGGTCAGCTATGTAGTGGGCAATGTTAACTGTTGCCCCAGGCTTCAAGGGCAATTTTCCAAGCTTGGACGCCTTACAATTAAGCCCTGTTAGTGGAGGCTGTGGGGAAAATCTAGGGTGGGTCTCTTTGGGCATGAGTGGATGAGGAGAGGAAAAAGAAGGAAATGATTTCCCTGAATTATTGCTATGGCTTTTGGAGAAATAAAAGCAGACCTTAGAAGAGGAGAAGGAAACTCAACTTTATGTGATTTTCATTGCTCTTAGGATACAGTTCAGGTTGTCTAAGGTACCCTGGTAGTTTTGGCCATAAGTAACTTCCCATTTCCCTGCCTCATCTCATCTCTATAAGTCTTCAGTATCTGCAGTCCAATCAGATTATGTCAGAAGCAGTCCCTCTTCCCATTATTATGTAACCTACTTGGACACTGAGCTGCCATGGACAACATCTGTGCAGGGGTTCTAGGTTATCTCCATATCTGGTACTTGGTTGGAGTATGAGACCTCCACAGGGAAGGAAGGAAACAGTACTGATTTGGGTCACCCAGTCTTTCCCTGGAAAAAGTCTTGCAGACCGGTGGGTACGAGCCGCCATTACTGAACTGGACTCCAGTCACAGGCACAGACAGCTGCTGCGTGCCAGCTCTCTAGCTGTGTGCCCCAGGGCAACAGAGACTGGGAGTCACTGTCCAGAGAAATCCTCACAGGGAAGGAAGCAAAGGGGACAGACTTAGGCCACCCAGTATATCCCAGGAAAAGGTCTTGCAGACAGGCCCAACCCAGAGACCTGCTGTGCACCAGATAACCTGTTGTTACCAGGAGAGCTGTACCCACCCGCCATTTATCTCTTATGGTCTTTGAAAATGCTGTTTGTTTTTTTTTTTTTATCCTGGAAAGGTTTGCCCCAACTCCTCTTTTTAGCTCTCACCCTTCTTTACCATACACTTGAAATGTAATTTCACAGACTTGCCAAATGAGGACAAGTTTGTATTACTTGTTTCCCTAGAAACCGAAATTTCATCATTGTTGTTTTACCCATTGTAATTATGTGGCATGGCTAATGTATATTTCTCTCAGATGTTTGCAAGCTCCTTGAAGACCACAGCCTGATTAGATTAATCATCTCTGTATTCTCAATGCATCTTTTACCACCCAGGCCATAGCAGTACTGTTGAGTGTAACACTAAATAGAAAACAACTAAGAAAGAAAAAAGAAAATAAAGAAGTGAAAAGGTAAGAGGGGAGACAGGATAAGAAAGAAGAGGAGAGAAATAATAAAGTGTAAAATCCAATGAAATTATTCACCATAGAATTCAACTTCTAGACAACAACTGTATATACATTAATATCAAAATCGAAGGCTCTTTAATTACCTCCCCCTGAGGGGGAAGCAACATTACCAGGCCACAGAAGAAGACAATGCAGCCACTCCTGATGAGACCTAATTGACTAGGATCAGAAGGAAGGAAAAGAAGACCTTTCCTATCAGTGGACTTGGGGAGGGGCATGCATGAAGAGGGTGGAGGAAGGGAGGGAACAACGGGGGGGATACCAAGTGAATAAAGTGTAATTAATAAAGAATAAAAAAAGAAAAAAAATCGAAGACTGAAATTTAAGTCTCCTAAATAATCTTAACTCTGCAAACTAAACACTTGAATAAAGAAAGACAGAGACAAAGAGGGACATAGACAAAAAGAAAGAAGGATGGATGGATGGACATGTGGACAGATGGACAAATATATGGATGAATATTTATGTACACAGATATTTATAGGTGGACAGTAGGTTGAACACTTCATGTTAGTTTCTACATACTTAAAGCATCCACGTTGTCTACCTCCTATCCTAATGAGGAGTGTAATGGAGGCATAAGGCACAAGATTTTGAGCATTGGCATTTTCCAGGCAGAAACTTTTGTCAAAGATTGTTACAGGGATATCAAATACAATTTCACCTCCCCTCCCAACTAAACCCAACACAAACTAAACCTGTCCAGTAGGGCACGTATCATCTCCTAGTGCTGTTGATGGAGAAATCAAATGGCTCAGTGTGTGTTAGAGAGAAACCTACTGTAGTGGGCATTGGAAGCCTTGTTGATTTGTTCTCTCTCCCTGTAGTTTGCCTGCATGGTGACTTTCATGCTACCATTTTGTGTTTCATTCTGCATCATAGTTGCACTTCTATTCTTGAAACTTGTTCGTTCAAAATAGATATTTTTGAATGACTTACTGGTTAATATCTGGACTGCTTTTCTTTCATTTATCTAGATTCCCTTAGCAGCCTTAGGTACATGATAGACACCCAGTAAGTACTTTTGTGAACAAATTAGATCCTCCGATTTGTCCTTAGATAGATCTTCCTATATACTGAGGCAAGTCACTCCCGGCTACTGCTTTCAAGAAGCTCATAGTCTATGTGGGGAAAGGTTCTGTGCAATATTGGACAATCACCATGTTACTGGAAATAGGAGCCTGGGAAGATGTCTGGCACCGTGTCATTTTTTCCAGAGCATATGTGTTAGGAAATGGTTTTGCGAGGAGAAGCAGCTTCACTGGGACTCCCAGGAGTGAGGAGAAGGCATTCCTCAAGTGAGAGAGAGAGAGCAAGAATGAGAGAGAGAGAGAGAGAGAGAGAGAGAGAGAGAGAGAGAGAGAGAGAGGAACAAGGAGACTAGAAAGGGCATATGAAATTGAATAATAGATTGATTGGCCTGCAACACAGACTTGACCTCAAGGGATGCTCAGGATTTAACTGAAAAGGTAGATGAAGCTACATCATGAAGTTGTTTTTATGTTTTAATGGGGATGTTTGAATTCTTTCCTATAAATGCCACAAACCAAATGCTGATGGCCAAGCACAGTTGGAAGTTCACTGAACCTGAACCTTCCCTGAGTAATAACGCTGTGACACAATGTATGATTTTATACTGAAGAATGTGGGTAGAAATTAAAGCAAAGGCTCTAACAAACCTGTGACCTTTAGAGCACATAATAGCAGTTAAGCCCTGATCTTTTCTTTAAACTGAGATATGTGAAAGCAAACGTGAAACCTCGTGGTGGTTTCAATAGGTATGGCCCACACAGACTCATATGTTTGAATATGTGGCATATAGGAGTGGCACCTCTCGGAGATGTGTCCTTGTTGGAGGAAGTGTGTCACTGTAACTGCAGGCTTTGGGGTCTCCCAAGCTCAAGCTGCGCCCAGTGTAGTAGAAAGTCTCCTGCTGCCTGTGGACCAAGATGTAGAACTCTCAGCTCCTCCTCTGGCACCATGCCTGCCGGTACTCTGCCATGTTTCCCACCATGATGATAATCGACTAAACCTCTGAATCTCTAAGCCAGCTCCAGTTAAATGTTTTCTGTTGCAAGAGTTGCCATGGTGACCGTTTCTCTTCACAGCAATAACACCCTAAGACACTTCCCGTAATCAGTCATAAGGTCATATCTCATAATGAGCTGAAAATGATGGAGTAAGCAGTGATGAGGGTGCTGGAAAAGAAAGAATGCTTATGAAAAGAGAATGCATAATTTGATGCTCTCTCTGAAGACAGTGGCTTCACTATCAATCCTTTAAAGCAAAGAGAAGACTCTGTCTTCAAAGCTCTCTAAAAAACCTGTTTTATTCTTCATAACCCAGCCTTGAAAAGGCATTTCATCTCTGGCATCAAGCCAAATGCACTCTGATTTTTATCATCCTCTCATGGATCCCACCTCACTAATCTTTATCATGTGCCTCTTTCTTTGTAGTCATTTTCACAAGCCTTTATTAGTGTCTTCCACTTTAGTTCAGTAGCATGTGAAATCAGAGTCATAGACATTAACGTTACAAATAAGAAAAATGAGATCATGAAGTGGTCCAGCAAAAGCATGGTTTCCTAAAACATTTCTTTATAGAGCTAGATAGATGGTGAAGTTAGAAGCCATTGCTGTTCTTGCAGAGGATCTGGGTTCGGTTCTCAGCATCCATATTGGAGGGCTCATGAATACCTGGGACTGCAGTTCCAGAGGATGCGATACCTTCTTCAAGGCCCTGTGGGCGCCTTTATACATGTGGTGCACATACATACCGTCAGGCATACATGCACATCCATAAAATGAATATAAACATCTTCAATTTTCCAGTATATCACATATAGTAGCACTCAATACCATTCATATTTCATCATACCAGACGTGATTATTAAAGTAATAATAGTTAATGTTTACAAAATAATTATATAGGCTCTATAGGCTGTCCAATGGGCAAAAGCACCTGCTGACAAGCCTGATGACCTGAGAGGTTTCTCTGGGACCAACATGGTAGGAGGAGAGAACCAACTGCTAAAAATCATCCTATAACCTCTGCACACACGCCATGGCACTTGTGCATGCACACCATGCATGTACACAGAGAGAGAGAGAGAGAGAGAGAGACGTGCTTACACACAAGGTAAACAAAGTGAAAAAAAGATTTATTCCGTTTTTATTACTCATGCCTATCCATGTTTGGCCATAAAAACAATAGCTATAATGAAAATTTAGCTCCTTCATTTTCTCTTTAGTAAATGAAGTCCAGGGATATTCAGTGCTCGAATGGCATGTTAAATATGTTAATGAGTAAGTCAAAGCAGAGATCCACATCTATAAACTATATTCTTATGAGTTTTTCACTAAAATTGTATAGATTCTATAGATTCTCCTCTTTGGTACAGACTCTTGATTATTTTATCTTTCCTTGCAATAAAGAAAGCAAGTAGGGTAGAATGTGGGGTTTGAGCCCTGTTGGCTTTTGATCAGAGACAATGCTATATAGTTACTAAGGAGATTGTGAGCAAATCTATCCTTAGATTTAATGTCTTGTTAAATAGGGTAAAAGTCATTTTTTTGTGGGTCTTTAATATAAGTTCATTGTATAGATGGAGTGTCTAGCATAAAGCACTGCCAATAATATAACGTGATATTTGTCCAACTTCCCTACATATATAAGCATCACCACGACCCAGCAGAAGAAAGATCCTCAAAGAGCATATGTTGTTTTTGCCCCTTGTCAGAATTTGACTTTATCTCTGCTCATTATGCCATGGTGAGCCGCATCCTTCCTTACACCAGTCACTTAGCTGGGATTCAAAGAACACATCTCTGGAATCTTGTTATCAGTATCTCTTCAAACTCACCAGCACAGCAGACAGTCATGACTTTGGATAGATAAAATTGCTTCATCATTTACCAGAACATGAAACTATTTTCTTCCTTGTCAGGCCTGAAGTGCTAGTTTTATGACATATATGAAGACTAGACTCTGAGCTAGTCTCTGTAGGAAAAGAATAGCTGGCTGAAGGCATTCCTGACAAACATCTCTTCTCAGAGTTAAGTTTGGTTTCACAGAATTTTGTGTTTTAGGATAGGACTCATAAACTTTCTCATTTTTATTCTTTCTTTTTCTTTATTTTCTCCATCTCTTCTGCTTTCCTTTTTTCTTAGAATTGTAGTCAGATGAGTTGATGCATATCTGAATTCCAGGGTTGGGGATATCCATGAGTTGGAGGCCACCCTTTATAAAAGAAAGAATGAATGAAAAAAAAGTAAGGAAGAAGATAAAGAAAATGATTATGATGATAATGTGATGAAAGTGAACCTATATCCTTAATAGCTAAGAAAAAGAAAGATTCCGATTGTTCTTTGGATGACTTCAAACATAGAGCTTTATTTGTAAATTAAATATTATATTAATTCTTTGAGAATTATATATGTATGTGTAATGCATTTTGATAGTATTAATCCTACTTCTCCTTCTAATTACTCCCGTACACACTTCTCTACTTCTTTTCAGCTTCATACCTCTCTTTTCATTACTCCATGAATCTGCTCTGTATTGACAATGTACAATAGATGTGGTGATATACACTGGAGCAGAGTTGACCTAACAGGGACCACACTCTTTAAAAAGAAATCTGAGTCTCCCTTCCTTACAAAGCATCAATAACTCCTCAGGTAGGGCTGAGCTCATAAGCATACCAACCATCTATGCTAGAAGTTTGAGTGTTGTGCAGAGGAGTCAAAGCTGCTGTGAGTTCATGCATACAGTGGTCCTAGCATGTCCAGAGAACACTTTTGTTCCAGTTCTCCCCAACCTCTGGCTATTATTGTACTTCTGCATCCTTTTCCACAATAATCACTCAGCCTTACAGCGAGGCCGTGTGACATTTCCATCACATCTATTGCTGAGTGAATATTCTATACACTTGCTTACTTTCATTACTTTACCAGTTGTGAATTTCTGCATTAACCAGCATCTTGGATTAAAAAAAAATTCTAGAAAGCATTTTGATACTATGTTCATTTAGGAAAATAAAAGTAGGTTCATTTCTGGAGTCTGTGAGCTTCACAGCCATTAATTATGGCAAGAGTCACAGTACCAGGCATGTGCTTCTTGCAGTAGAAAGAGCCTTAAATATAATCAGCAAGTGGTTGCTTAATTCCATAACATTTGTGTCACTATTGCACCCATGACCATCCTTTACTACTGGTCTTTATTGTTGCTTAAAGGGTTCCAGCTGGGTAAGACTGCCAGTGTCTTTTACCCCCAAATGCCGATAATTTACCTTCTGGTCCTATGGAAGGTAGCCAACAGGATGATTCCTGTTACATAGCAACTTGGTTTTTCTATGTTCTGTGAACACATTATGTGGTTTCATCAGAAGTAGAGCCTCACCATCAGGTTTTGGTAACAAAGTAAAAGCAATGACAATAGCCTGTATTGTTTTACAGTGTCTGGAACACCTGTGGCCAAAAACTGGAGGAGAAGTACCCCAACATGACACTGTAACATATAACTTTCTTTAATCATGGAATACAGTATAGAATTGCAAGTATCTTCTCTATTTACTTTAAGTGTATTTCTAAATCACTCCTCTGAGATTTATTTTTCTTTTATCTAAAACACCAGCATATCCACTTATGATATGAGATTCTATATAGAACGAGAGAATAAATGATGTAGTGTTGAATGAAATGAAAGCAAAAATGATGAAATAGTAAAATATTTCCTACAACAAATGTGTGTCTGCCATATGAAATTATACTGATTGCCTATTTTCAGCTACAGTGTTGTAAATTATTGTCTGAATTAATAAATTAGAGATTGTCTTCATTTTTGTTTTGTTTTTTTTATTAATTACACTTTATTCATTTTGTATCCCCCATAAGCCCCTCCCTCCTCCCCTCCCAATCCCACCCTTCCCTCCCCGTTCTGCATGCATGCCCCTCCCCAAGTCCACTGATAGGGGAGGTCCTCCACTCCTTCCTTCTGATCTTAGTCTATCAGTTCTCATCAGAAGGGGCTGCATTGTCATCTTCTGTGGCCTTGTTAGGCTGCTCCCCTCTTAGGGAGAGGTGATCAAAGAGCAGGCCAATACGATTATGTCAGAGGCAGTCTCTCTTCCCATTTCTATGTAACCCACTTGGACACTGAACTGCCATGGGCTACATCTGTGAAGGGGTTCTAGGTTATCTCCATGAATAGTCCTTTGTTGGAGTATGAGTCTCTGGGAAGCTCCCTGTGTTCAAATTTTCTTGTTTTGTTGCTCTCCTTGTGGGGTTCCTGTCCTCTCCAGCTCTTACTATTTCCCAGTTCTTACCTAAAATTCCATTCACTCTGCCCAACAGTTGCCCATCAGGCTCAGCATCTGCTTTGATAGTTTGCAGGGCAGAGGCTTTCAGAGGCCCTCTGTGGCAGGTTCCCAGGTTGTTTCCTGTTTTTTTCTTCTGGCTTTCAGAGGCCCTCTGTAGCAGGTTCCTAGGTTGTTTCCTGTTTTCTTTTTCTTCTGTTGTCCATCCTCTTTGCCTTTCAGGATGGGGATTGAGCAAAGACAAGAAAGTACTTACTAGAGAGCTAAAGTACATAGTATACATGACAAGGACAAGATGTAGCATGTGGGTGGGAAGGACAGGCTCTAGAGTCAGAGTGTTTTAACCTCAAGTTTTTTAATCAATAAAATGAAAAAAAATGCCAACATTTACTTCAAACATTGCTCTAAGAGAAAAATGTGAAAAAGTAAGCATACATTTAGTGACTAATACAGGAGAAGAGCCCAATGCTGCTGGAAACCGAGCATGCAGATGCTACTTCAATTTTTTATTTTTTTACTCATTTCAGTGACATCGGAAGAAAATGAGATTTGGCAGCGTAGGTGGTGTTGGGTGTGCTGTTGGGTGTGGGGCTTTCCCCGAGTAAATAGGTTTGAAAAGTGTTACTTCCAGTAGGAAAGTATACTTCGCCTGGGAATTTGGAAAATCTCTAGTCATTATTCCAAATCTCCTCCTAACGGCTGCCTTTTCCCCCTTTCCTGTTCCGCATTTCCATGTCTCTCACTTATGTGGAATTTAGTCAGAGACATTGACTTTCTCTAACCCATACCTCCTTTTAGAACTTGTGTTTGAATATGTGATGTTCTAAATAGCCAAACATGGGAAATTATGGTGCCATCAATTTGACTTAAAACTCATTGTCTTTTGATATTGATATCCTTCTAGCCTCTGTAACCAGAAGAACATAATGACTCTCAATATCATTTTCTTTTCTTTCCAACTCCATATTTATTGATTCAAACAATATAATTTATTCATTTATAAAATATGTATTTATCTCACATTGTAATCTGACTTCTATGCTAAGTTCTAAAGATTTAGATATGAGTAAATTATACTCTCTATTGTCTTGACTGTTATCTTCCAGTGGAAGAATAGATAAAGAGTGAGGGAGTTTCCACAAATCAAGACAAACAGAATGAGAAACAGAGATGGGCCTTGCTCTGGTCCCCAAAGCAGAATTTAATGAAGACTGCTGAGGCCAGACACTGAAAAGAATAAATACAAGTCAGGAAAGTGAATGAATGGTGTGTTTCAGCCAGATCCAAAATCCTTGTGGTTAAACAAGAGTATGGGATTTGCAGGAGTGTACAGGAAATGGCAGCAAATGCATAAAGTATAGCATATAAAGTTGGGTGTAACAAGATGTGTGGTTGGAAAATCAAACGCAAGGCAATCCTTGACAGTGGGTTGTATGAAGAACTTGAACCAGCACAGTGGTTAAATCAGTGGTACGTCGTTGCTGAAAGACAAAATGGATTAATCAAGAGCAGTCCAAGTGCAGTGAGAAATCACTAATTAATTTTAAGTTGGAATTTGAATTGGGCAAGGTGATCATATGATTTAGGTAAACAGATGAGTCATCCCAAGCTTTGTGTGGGAAGTTCAATAGTAAGTGAAGTGGTCCTCTGTATATTGAAAAACTCTCAGCATGGAAGAAAATGAGGATATTAGGAGTCAAAGGCAAAAACCAGAAAGAATATTATGAGTAGTGAGGAGTATGTTAAATCATGTAGATATATGGCCAACCCTAAGACTTGCAGAAGATTGTTTAAGTCCTCTGGGGTAGATGATAAAGGGACAAGATGTATACAACATAAGCCTTAGACTGAGCAGATCCTAGCTTTTCGCTTCTTAGAGACTCAGTTTATTTGAATGGAAGATGGATTCCTAATGTCTCAGTGTGGTCCCGATCCTTCAGCTGAGATGCTCAGAACACATGATGTGAAAAGGTGTAGTATAATTTAAATTCTTCTTCACAGTTTTACTGGAGCAATTATATTTGTTGGCTACTTACATTGTGAGTATTTTGAGTGAGGGGATCAGGGGCTGCCTCTATCATGAAGTCAGTTGACTGGTCTCTGATCACTAGCCCCTGATGATGCAGCCTTGCCAGGCCATGGTGGAAAATTATCCAAACATTCCAAGATTCTTGCTGAGGCTTTTGGAATCTATCCATTAAACTCATTTTCTAAGAAAGAATACACCTGTGGCTGTGTAGGTTAAAGAGCATGGTCAACTAGTCCTGATTAGTATTGAACTATTCAAGATTTTCCTCTAACAGCTTAGCTAATTCTTATGATTATTTAAATCAGCAACACAGATGAGGCAAGAGAAGAATATTCCACAGACTCACACATATGGATTAGGGATGCCTGTCATTGGTGGCATGTTAACAGCATTATTTGTTTACATGCCTGAGTATCCAAGAGACTTGTATTACCATTTATCAGAGGCTGGTGTTTGAGCTTGACTCAGGCATAAATTTTCCACAATCTGCTCTCTGCATTTTTTTTCTTTTCCTTTAGGCAACACATCCACCATGGTAAAAACATCAGGCAATGACTTCCATCTGGCAGGTCCCAACTTATTGTTCCTATAATTCATCATTTTATGAAGCTAGCTCCCAACATATTGGGCCCAGCTTGACATAGCCTTTTGTAAGACATCATTTTAATTAGCATCTGAAGAAAGGACTCCACAACTATCATTTTGGAAAACACATTTTAAAATTGCGTGTCTAGGACGTTATGTGCAGAATCAAGGTATCATATTATCCAGTGTTCCTGGCAAGTTCTGAGACTAAATTTCAGGCTACAAGATGTTTGTTGTTGCTTGCAAAGGTCAGGTTTGACCGCATTTATTAAATTACAAACTTGCTTGTCTTTTGTCATCAGAAGATGGTATGAATTAAAGCTTTCTTGTTCTGGTCACAGTACAGATTACAGCTGAAGAACATCTAAAGAAATTAGAGTGACTAAGACCACTGATCAAAGAACCAAAACAAATGGCCAGTGCCCTTAACAGAGAGCATACTATTTGATACAACACTGAGATGTAGGATATGTAGAAATACAAGATAAATAGCAAACTTGTCTTCCAAAGAAACTAAGCTGTCAGTAGACCAGCCTTTCTGTCCTTCAGCTTCATTTTCCTAGTCTGATGTATGGAGACCTAGCTAGTCTCTGAAAACATTTGTGGTTAAATGGCTTCTAACAGACCTTCCATTACCTCGAGAGCGAAGTCTCTGGCATCTGACTTTCTCACCTTCATCTACTGATTATCCTGAAATCCTGTTTGCTCTCTCTCTCTCTCTCTCTCTCTCTCTCTCTCTCTCTCTTTCTCTCTCTCTCTCTCTCACACACACACACACATGAACACACACAAATAATATGAAGTTTCATAACTTCCTTTAGTTATTTGCATTCTTTTTCAAAATATCCTTCAGCTTGGAATCTTTATTCTAGATGTTCAAATAGGGAAATTATTTGAACTTTTTAGAATTTTGTTGGAGCAGCAAATCTTAAAGAAGTGTGAATTTTATGATATTTCAATAAAAATGTTAATTAAGATTCATGGCAACTGTAGTGTAGAAACTTTTTATTTCTTTTATTTAAAATTTATTTATTTTTATTAATTGTAGTTTATTCATTTTGTATCCCAGCTGTAACTTCCACCCTCCTCCCCTTCCAATCCCACTTTCCCTCCCTCTTCTCCTCCCATGCTCCTCCCCAAGTCCACTGAGAGGGGCGGTCCTCCTCCTTTTCCATCTGACCTTAGTCTATCAAGCCTCATTAGGAGTGGCTGCATTGTCATTCTCTGTGACCTGGTAAGGCTGATCCCCCATCAGGGGGAGGTGATCAAAGAGCCAGCCACAGAGTTCATGCCAGAGACAGTCCCTGTTCCCATTACTAGGGTAACCACTTGGAGATTGAGGTGCCATAGGTTACATATGTGCAGGGGTTCTAGGTTACCTCCATGCATAGTCCTTGGCTGGAGTATGAGTCTCAGAAAAGACCCCTGGGCCCAGATTTTTTGTTTCTGTTGCTCTCCTTGTGGAGCTCCTGTCGCACAGGGAACAGGACATAAGCCTACTACAGAGGGCCTCAGTATCAAAGCAGATTCTGAGCCTCATAACCAAACTTTGGGCAGAGTGCAAGGAATCTTATGAAAGAAGGGGGAGACAGAAACTCTCTTTTTCTGATGAAGTTATCTCTTGGAGCATTCTACTTTACTGACGTAGGAGGCTGTAAGGAGATGTCAACACACATGTGCCTGTGTGTACCCACAGTACTGAGTTCAGGACATGTAATACCCTCTCAATTGCTCTGTCTCTGTATACCTGCCAATTTTCTGCATTTATGTGTTTATTTATTTTTTACTTACTGTTCGTTCTTTGTTAAACTCTTGCTTACTTTTTTAGCTTGCTGCTTGCTTTTCTATGTGGACTTAGAATTTCCAGTGTGGTAATCATTAGCAACATGTCACTGTGAAGCCCTTGTAGTTCTACTTACCCTGATGAAGACGTGCTAGGAATGTAAAAACCTTTCACCAAATGCAAAAACTCTAGTATAAATGGAATGTAGAATGTTTCCAATTATATTACGATGATTACATTTTAGAACTAAAATAAACAGTGTTAAATGAAATGCACTTATTCCATATTTTATCATTTTTAAAATGGGCTTGCTTAATGAAAAATATTTTCAGTTTTTATTTCGTATCTTTTGTTTTCTGCACCTAGGAATTGAACTAAGAGCCTCATGCATGCTAGGCAAGCACTCAGCAGTGATCCAAACATCCCTAATTCCCACATCGCTTGTTAGGATTGCACTGATCTAGGCTATGAAGCACTTAAGGGGAAGTCGAGTGTCTTGTCATCTCTGCCTACAGCCTATCCTATGGCACTGCCAAAAATACTTTTCTGCCTGAGGTCAGTGAGTCTTCAAGGGGAAGAGCAAAGGCCTTCCAAGGAGGTAGGCTACTTTGAAGCTAGAGAAGGGTTTTGGGTAGCTCAAGCCAGCTCTTGAAGAAATTATAGGCCTGCCCGCAGCTGTTCCTTTCACTGAACTCAGCCTTCTCAAATGAAGAACAACATGAATTTGGTGAAATGTCATCAACTAATAAAGGCTAATGGTGGCCTCTCTATTGGAATTTTGTTTTTATTTTTGTTCGGGTCACTGGCATACCTTGAGTTTCTATCTCTCATAGGTATGTAGAAAGTTCTGACATGCCTTGAGTTTCTTGAGTTTTTTAAAGGTGCATTTATTTGGTTTGTCTGTGGAGGTGACTAAATAAGTTTCTACTGGAAGCTTTCATGTTCATAGTCTTGATTCATGGAAATATTTCAGGCTTTTTTTTTTATGTTCTGACTGGCCTATAAATAGATAGCTGATTCATGACAGCAACTAACTGATGACACATGATGATTGTGTGTGTGTCCATGCCCGTGTGTGTAAGGTATGTTTGGATTTGGGGGTATATGTACAGTGAGTGTGTGTGTCTATTTCATGTATGTATAGTAGATGTGGGTGTGTATATACATGTGTGTATGTGAATACGGAGGTCAGTGCCTGATGCTCAGTAATCTTCCATCACATTCTACGCACTGAACCTGGTGCTTACTGATTATTATACACACGGCTGTCCAGCAATCTGCAGAGCTCTGAATGTCTCTGACCTTCACCCCAAGTACTAGGGTTTTAGACACCTTTTTAATTCTTTTTTTTTAACTTTTTACATATACCTGGCATCTGCGAGTCTCCCTCTTTCCCAGCACCACAGGCCTTTTATTAACTAAGTCATCTCCCTTATTCTGATTATTTCCAATTTTGTTAATTCAGACAGATAGTATGAATGATAAAGATTTAAGATGTAAAGGATAAAAATATTTTTCAAAAATAAATATAAATTTGCATAACCTGCAGTACAAAAATAACAATGTTAAAAGTCACCACATTCCATGGACTTTCACATTACATTAAGGGCTGAGGGTTATTTATAGTATAGCATTCAAACACACCAGAAAATAAAATTTGGACATTTGTAGAGGAAGAAGGTGATCCAGAAAAGAGAACCAAGTTGGTCATGGAAGTAGAAAAAGAATTACAACACAGATCTGTTTTGTTTGGTTTTGCTTCTCTGTGATGCTCTGTCTTTGACATCTTAACTTGACTGTCATCCCTCATTTGAGAACACTTCACATACAGAATCTTTAATTCACTAGGAAAACCCCCTTATAACTCCTGAGTTTCTCTTAATAAATACTCTTGTTTATAGGGCCTGATCTTTCAGTATTGAGTTTCTACTTTCCACTAAGACTGTGAATCAACTGTGCCTCCCATGAGCCAGCCCTCTAAGGACTATCTCTGTTTTGGCCTGTGTTTTACAACAACTCAATCAAATAAAAATATACACAATACAAAAACAGCATCTGCTCAGCCTCCAAGATGCTGAACAGGCCTCTTTTTCCTCAGGCTTCAGGAATTTATTTCCAATCTTTTATTTTTGTATTTTGAAGACCTTTCACAGGCTGATATATATGAATCCACATATATAAAAGAAGATGAAAGGCTGGTTCTTTACTACCTGTCTAAGTTGCATTTCTGGGTTTTCAGGAAATATATTTTTTATTTATTATTTTTTCTTGTTCTTTAGGTACAGGTAAGTTCTCTCAGAATCAGCTTTACTGCCTACTTCTAAGGAGTTTTTTTGCTCCCTTAGACTATTTTTCAAGGTTATGAGTTATAATTTTACAAGTGTGAGGGTGGCCCTAGACAGAAGATGAAATAGTCTTTTTCCTTTTTTCATCTTCTCAGCTCTGTCCTTAGCTTCCACTCTGATCCTTGGTCTCACTGTTCCTTCTTCCACTATTCCAACAACTGTTTTCTCCCTTGTTAATCTCTATATGGAAATATCTGTTACAGGAGTTGACTGAAGCTTTTTGTGATTTAAATCAGAAGGATGGTAACTTTTTAGGTTGAATACATCAAACACATGAAATGAATATGTGGGAAAAGAAGAAAAGAGCTGCATTTCAGTTCACGTTACAGAATGTGTTCTTTCTTCTGTGGGCACATAAATTCAGAGAAAACTGTCATGGCAAATTTCGTCAAAAGGTGACTTCTTAGTGAGTGGCGTCTTAGTTACTGTTGCTGTGAAGAGAAACTGCACAACTTACAAAAAGAAATCATTTAATTGGGGACTTGCTAGTAGTTTCAAAAAGGCTAGTCCATAATGATCATGGTGGTAAGCAAACCAGGGTGGCTCCACTGGAGGAGTAGTTGTTAGTTTTACTTCCTCTTCCACAGGCAGCAGGGAGAGAGAGAGAGAGAGAGAGAGAGAGAGAGAGAGAGAGAGAGAGACAAGGAGGGCTTTCAAAACTTCAAGCTCCTCCAACATTTGAGGTCATTGTCTTTCAAACCAACACACCTAACATTACAGAAACCTTGCACCAATGTTTTAGAGAACATGCTGTACCCCTGACATGCTCCTTTAAGCTTCTGCTTGGATATCTCTGGTACTGAAGAGATCATTTCCTTAGGAAGCTTGCTGTCTGTATCATGCACATCTCACCACCAAGCACATTCACACGGCCCGTTGGAAGCCCGTTCACAGATTATCCTGTGCCTCTTACCTGCACAGATAACATCCCAGATTGCGCTCACTACATCTGGTGTAAAGCAGTGATACAATTAGGGACTCACAAGCATTTAATTTATTTTTTTTCATGCATGCAATATATTTTGTGCAAATCTACAACAAATTACTTTCCCTCCATTCCTTCTCTATTCCCACTACCACTTTTCTGTCCCAACTTCATGTGACTATTTTTAAGTCCATGGAACCCTCCTAGTGTGACTAGTATTCACATGGGTGTGTAGCATGATACATGGGAGCATGGGTTCCAGGAGACTCATATCTGAAGAAACATGATTTCTACCACCAATTCCCAATAGCTCCTCAGATAAGGGTGGGACCTCATGACTTCCTCTACTCTTACTTTGTCTGCCTTGATCTTGTTCAGGTCTTTGCATGCAGGCACAGCTTCTCTGAATTCCCATGAGCAATAGACCTCTTAGAGCTAGAAAACACTGTCATCTAATTCCCCTGACTCCAGCCATCACTCTACACCCTCTGCCATCATTGTCCCTGAGAGGAAGGGCCGTGATATAGATGCCTCGTTTAGGATCAGATATACTCAGTTTCTTATTCCCACAGCACGTTGATCTGTTGTTGGTTTCTACATTAATAATCATATATTACAAAAGAGGCTTTTCTGATGAGGGTTGAGAGAAGTACTTATACATGGCCAAAGACTAAGTTTTTGCAGGCAGTCTAATACCACACGTTTTTGTTTTTGTTTTTGTTTTTCCTAGAACCTACCCAACCATTAGAGCTTGGCCCAGTTAATAATACCAGGCATGAGTTCTGTCCTGTGGAAGCGGCTTTAAATCCAATCATAAGACACTTTACCACTTTTATATTATATGTTATAGATTCATAGCTGGTTAAAACTGTTGATGACATTTCTCTTCAAGTAGTAACTGTTGAACTTTAATAAGTTAATTATCTTTAGTATTTTATTTTAGTGATGGAAAACTCACAAACCCACATTTCTAAACAGTGAAAAAAAGAATAACAGTCTGTAATTCCTTCAGGCTGTGGTATGAAGTAGACTTTATAAGCCACTCTCTACAGTGCCTACACCATGACAGCTATTCTGACCAGAGAAGACGAGGACTGTGGGGTTGGTGAGAATCCTTGCTAGTGTGCTCTGTGCTTGTGTTGGAAATGATGAAAAGCACTTCAGTGGGCACCATAGCGTTCAATAAGGCTGTCATCTCTGTTTTATTTGGTTGGCTTAAATCTGGCAATTGTCTCTTAATGGAGAACTGAACCAAATACTCACACTATTTTCCTAGAGTAAATGTTCCTTCTTAGACAAAAATCTCATGTGTAACTGTTTTATTTATTTCCCAAAACCCATAAGAAATTTATAAAAAATGAGTATTTAAATGTGAAGCTGAATGAGAATGCAGAGAGGGAGTAGATTGTGCAGCATGCCGTCTTGTCAGGGAAACTGAGGCTCAGAGAGGGTTTACTTTTACCTGAAACTAGGTTTCTTTAACGCATTTTCTGTCACAAACTCCAAACAGTTACATCTCAATTTCATGATTCTTCCATTCTCCATAGGCCTTTTGGGGAATAGCAGTGACTACAGTAATACAGCACCAGCTTCCATTTAAAATATGCATCCAGGGACTGCCATGTCTCATATGTCTGTGTAAAGTTTGGGGGATTATACCCACACGGGTCATTTTTCCACTGAGAAAGATTTTCTCCAACACGGTAGTAACTCAGTCTGAAGCAGGAAGCTCCATCAATGTGTATCTCTTAATCCATCAAAACCAATAAAAAAAAGAAGACTTGTATTTACCTTTTGGTCCAGGCTTCATCATGTGGCCATGACTCTTTGAATGAGGATTTTGCTTACTAAACAAATGGCTTGAAAGAATGACTAACTCGTTTTTATTTTTTTTTAAGGGTTTAATGTAACACACCATCTTTGATTCCTCAATAAAGCAACCCAGCTTCTCCTTTGTAACCCATCTCTCAGCAGGAGCTACAAAATCATATTTAATCAAGTCTGTTTCAAAAGCTATCCAGTTTCCTTTAGGGCTCTGGCAAGCATCCCTGGGCAGGATGACCCCTGCTGACATGCTGTGGCCATAGCTTTTCCAGGCTCAGGCATCTGCAGCTGCTGTTTGTGAGCTCTCGCTAGTGTGCCAGTCTCTCTACTGGGCTCGATTAATTTACATGGGGGCTGGGACCATAAGGTTGGAATTACTCTCTGATGCAAAGGCAAGGAAACTGAAGCTTAGTAGTATAAAGTTATTTTTCCAAACTCAAAGAAGACCAAGCGAGAGAATTGGGATCCAGCCATCTCTTTAATTCCAACATCTGAGAGTTTTCTCCTTTTTAGTTTAATGTTTTATGTAACGAAGCATCATGTCTCTTAAGCAAAATAATTGTAATAAGTCCTCCCCAAGGATCTATGACTTCCGTAGCCGTGGGGTCTCAGCCAGCTTTACAGTTACCAGGCATAAGTTCTAGTAAATCAAACAGAAAGCACTTGTTACATCCATAACATATCTATACAGGCTTAACCCAGTCAAAAATCCAGAACAGATGAAGGGTGTAGCTCATGGAGTCCTGTGGAAAACTGAGGTGCTTTGACAGTTGAAGGCTCATGGAGCGAGTTGTTTTCTTTGGGGAAGTGGCTTCTGTTCAGTTCTCAGTGCTCATGTGTGGACTATACCTAGGCACGTAGGGACAGCACCGATCTAACCCGGTACACTGTAAATCGGAAACATGAAGCTGAGAAAGGCTGCAGCAGGGTTTGGAATCTAGAACGAGGTATAATTAGTGGAAGGGGGTGTTGATATAATCAATTACATTGTATACCTTGTGGAATTCTCAAAGAATGAATACTATTTTAAAGGGGGACAGAATTGTTTAAGCACAAACATGAGTGAGTTGGAGGAAAAAAAAAAAAGAAACAATTAAAAGAGTGCACCTGACCTTGGTCTCTAGTTTCTAAAAACCCTTAATGATAACTCGCACAGCTTTATGTAATCACCATAAACTTTTCTGTTAGAATACGGAAGCTCGTGATGGTGTCTCTTATTGAGCAAACATTGATGTGCCAAATAGCAGCTTCTCAAAGTGAATCACAGAGATTTAGAGATGAGGTCCCTTAGACTGTGTTATTCAAGATCTCAAAGTCCAAGTGCAGAGACACAACAAGGTTGTAAATTATTGTGATGAGAAGTGGAGAATGATGAGTGGTATGAGTGAGTCAAAATATAGGAATCAGGAAAAAGAGGGTCGCTAAGCTTCAACGGAGAATGGAATAGTCAGTGGCTTACATTAATCGCTGTCATACAGCTCCAGAATATCAGTGCTTTTAAGATGATAATAGTTTCCACATTCTATATAGTGATTAAGCCTCAATGTGTATTTTCTTGTGTCATTTGATGATACCAATTGATAATCCTAAATTTCAAGCACAAAGAAGAGAATAATACTAGAGATTTAAGTGAAAGGACACAAATCAGGCTAACTTAATTCTACTCTCACCCCAGTGGACAGCAGCATGTACCTGAGACAATTGAAAAAGAGGCTAGCCCCCTCCCTTGTCCCCTACAGCGGGGATACAGAGGGAATAAATTGTAATAAATAAAAAGTAAATAAAATTTTAAAAATCATTAAAGTATATAAGTAGAAAAGAAAGAAAGATAAAAGGAGAGGAGGCTGGCCCCTCCGCTCTGAGCAGGACCGGCCTAATTTTCAGTTGACTCAGTAGTATGTTGCTGTTCAATGGGATGACAGAGTAGAGGGGTTAGGATATTGCTCAGAGGTTAAAAGCACTCCTTTTGCAAAGGACCTAGATTTAGTTCATAGAACTGACTGAGACTCACTACTGTCTGTTATCCAAGTTTCAATGTGTCCAGAGGCCTTGTCCAGCCTGGAAGGGCACCACGCACATGAGGCACACATAAACTCATGTGAGCTCACGCGCACGTTAAAAATCAGTAACTTTTAAAGGGTGGAGAATGATTAAAGACATCAGATGCCAGTCTTGAGGCTGCAAAGGCATGCGCACATGCTTGCATGTGCACCCACAGGCACTCTTGAATGTGTCCACAATGACAAGTGCACACACACACACACACACACACACACACACACGCGCGCGAGAGAGAGAGAGAGACAGAGACAGAGACAGAGACAGCCTGAGAGAGAGTATAGGCCTTACACAAGCTCACCTTCTAGAACTGAGAGAAACAATGTTACCAGTGTATTCCAAAGCAGATGCTGAGGTGCCTGTTGGTCACTTTTTCTTGGAAGAGATCCTTTTTGTTAAGAAACAGACCAATGGAGGTGGTTGGTTGCAAAAAACTTGTGATTACAGATGCTGTTGAACAGGTGAAGGCTTTCGGGCATCCTGTTGTGTAGTGCTAAGAAAAAAAATGAGCAAGGTTATTCACTATCTGAGGAGCCTGAGCACGGGCATTACAAGCAAGGGCCTCCATGTAAAACGCATGTTTGTAAAGTAGAGGTTGGTTTAGGGAGTGCTCTACTATATCTGGACAGTACTGTAACTTTGGTTTACCTTGTTCTCTATCCTCTGCCTCACTTTTTGCATCAGACTCACCACCTCCTCATCTTCTACAATGTTGCATATCACTCCTTCAAAGCAATGGCTCCATTTCTCTCTCTCTGATCTCTGTCCACTTACACCGAATATTCATTAAAAAAAATTAAAAATGAACCCTTCGAATGGTTGACACTGACTGCACAGTTCAATTCAAAAAAAAAAAAAAAAGAAAAGAAAGGGGGGCTGGGAAATGCCTTCTCTCTGTATGCTTGAGAGCGGGAAAGTGTCACAGTTCACATAGCACTGCTTCTGTCACAGGGAATGTTGACGTTAACAAAAACACATCAGTGGAAAGAAAGGTGAAGGTAGCATAGGGAACATTAAATCCCCAATTTTATTCAAAGAATGTTGGTTCGGGAAGAGCTGATAGGAAATGTTGTAAGGTTCTGTGTGACAGATATTTCCTAAAATCTGCATTCCTGAATACTGCTTGGTAAGAAAAATGTTCAGAATGGTTTGAGTCATATGTGTTAAATAAATTTTAGAGAATTTGACTTTTTTACTTACAGTTGTTTGAGCAGGTGTTTTCTTTCATAGTTTGGAAGGAGAGATGATGTGCTGACTATAGTGAAACTTTTTGGTGACAGGTCTTTCTATACAGCTCATGCTGACCAAATGCTGGAATTATAGATGTAAATACCACACCCAGTTTTTCTAATAAATCCTCCTGATTAAAAAACAAAAAACAAAAACAAAACCTTCTTCTTTTATACATTATGAGAATATTTTTTATTTTTATTTTATTTTTTAAGGTTTTTTTGACATATTAAATTTATTTAAAGTAACAAAAATATTTTTCTTTTTTTCCATTTTTTACTTTTATTTTTATTACTTACAGTTTATTCACTTTATATTCCCCCTGTACCTCCCTTCCTCCTCCCCTCACAATCCCACCCTCCCTCTTCCCCACCAGTGTCCCTCTCCCAGTCCACTGATAAGGGAAGTCCTCTTCCCCTTCCCTCTGATCCTAGTCTATCAGGTCTCATCAGGAGTGGCTGCATTGTCTTCTTCTGTGGTCTGGCAAAGCTTCTCCCCTCACAAGGGGGAGGTGATCAAAGAGCAGGCCAATCAGGTTAGTCCCTATCCCCGTTACTATGGAGCCCACTTGGATACTGAACTGCCATAAGCTACCTCTGTGCAGGGGTTTCAGGCCATCTCCATAAGTGGTCCTTGGCTGGAGTATTAGTCTCAGAAGAGACCCGTGTGCCCAGACTTTTTGGATCTGTTGCTGTCCTTGTGGAGCTCCTGTCATCTCCAGGTCTTCCTGTCTCCCACTTCTTTCATAAGATTCCCTGCACTGTTCCCAAATTTTGGCTGTGAGTCTCAGCATCTGCCTCGATACTCTGCAGGGTAGAGCCTTTCAGAGGCTCTCTGTGGTAGGCTCCTATCTCCTCCAATGTCCATCCTCTTTGCCTTTCTGAATGGGGATTGAGCATCTTAGCCAGAGTCCTCCTTCCTGATTAGCTTCCTTAGGTGTACAGATTTTAGTATGTATATCCTATATTATATGTCTAATATCCACTTATGAGTAAGTATATACCCTGTGTGTCTTTCTGCTTCTGGGATACCTCAGGATGATCTTTTCCAGTTCCCACCATTTACCTGCAAATTTCATGATTTCCTTGTTTTTTATTGCTGAGTAATATTCCATTGTGTAGATGTACGACAATTTCTGTATCCATTCTTCCACTGAGGGGCATCTGGGCTGTTTCCAGCTTCTGGCTAAATAAAGCTGCTACAAACATGGTTGAGCAGATGTCCTTGTTGTATACTTGAGCGTCTTTTGGATATATGCCTAGGAGTGGTATAGCTGGATTTTGAGGAAGCACTATTTCTAATTGTCTGAGAAAGCGCCATGAAATAATGCTTTTGAACGGAAGAGTACAAAATACCTCTTTTTTTCATTTGTACAGTGAAAAGGTTTTCTGTTTAATATGGTTTTTCTTGATACACATGGTACTACATTATTTTTACCTTAAAAATTTCTCTGTAAGTTTTCCAGGCTAGTTTTGAGTTTTCCATATTATTATCATTTTTTAAATTTAATTTAATTTTTTTCTTATCAGTTTTATTTTTATTTTTATGTTAATTACAGTTTATTCACTTTGCATCCCCTCTGTAGCCCCCTCTCTCATTCCCTCCCAATCTCACCTTTCCTCCCTCATCTCCTCCAAAGCTCCTCTCCAAGTCCACTGATAGGAGAGATGCTCCTCCCCTTCCATCTGACTGTAGACTATCACGTCTCATCAGGAATGGCTGTATTGTCTTCCTCTGTGGCCTGGTAAGGCAGCTTCCCTCTCAGGGGGAGGTTATCAAATAGCCAGCCACTGATTTCATGTCAGAGACAGTCCTTGTTCCCCTTACTAGGAATCCCACTTGGAGACTGAGCTGCCATGAACTACATCTGGGCAGGGGTTCTAGGTTATCTCCATGCATGGTCTTTGGTTGGATTATCAGTCTCAGAAAAGACCCCTGGGCCCAAATTTCTTGGTTCTGTTGTTCTTGTAGAGCTCCTGTCTCATCCAGGTCTTTCTGTCTTTCCCTTCTTTCATTAGATTCCCTGCACCCTGGGTAAGATTAATCCTCACTCTGAAAAGCAAATGGGAAGGGCATCAGAGAAAACAGGGAACAGGACAGGAGCCTACCACAGAGAGCACTGAGAGACTCTACCCAGCAGGTATCAAAGCAGATGCTGAGGCCCATAACCAAACTTTGGGCAGAGTGAAAGGAATCTTATGAGAGAATAATATTTTATCTTTGTGTGGTGGCACACACCTGTAATCCTAACACTTGGAGAGGCAGAGGTACGAAGATCTCCATGAGTTTGAGGCCAGATTAAGTTCAGGACAGTCAAGGCTACAAAAATAAACCACTTCTCTAAAACCAAGCAAACAAAAACAAAAACCTTCTTTATGAAGCAGTTTAGATAAAGAATCTTAGGTAATGATGAATAGTTGATGGGAAAGAAAAGTGGTTGGAATTGCTTTTATAAATACACATCAAAGGTGTGTTAGGTTTGATCCACTGTTTAGTAAAGGCTTGCTTAAGGTTCAAAGGTGACTTTCTTGCTGTGTCATCCTTATAGGGTATATAACCCAGAACAACACTCTCTCTGTCTTCTTCTCAAGGCACTAATCTCTTGGATGAGGCTTTTACTCCCATAGCCTAACTACATCTCAAAGGCCTTGCCTTTTAATATCAACATGTTATGAGTGATATTTTCCACATATATATTTTAAAGAAGCATGAACATTTAATTCCTCCTGAATTGTGGTGATTGATTTTATTTACCAGTTTGGCTAGGCTGTATTGCCTAGCTTAGTCATCAGATGTTACTGTGAATAGATTTTGTAGATGCATGATTATTGTTTCCAATATATTACTTTAATTACAAGACATCACCCTTAGAAGTTTGTCTCATCTAGTCAGCTGAAGGCATAAGGTGTCTCAGCGAAGTAAATTCTGTCTCAAGACAGCAATGTGGAAAGCTTGTCCTAGCATTCGGTCTGCTTGCTTGCTCTGCACATATCAGGCTCCTTGGCCACTCTAAATGAGGGAGTATATCTTCCTTTAAAATGCATGTATATGGTTTGTGTGTGTGGATATGTGTATATTTAATGTATATATATATATGTATTTCCCTGTGCATGTAGCATGTGTGTATGTGATGTTGTGTGAATTGTATATGTGTATGTGACCATGTGTGTAACTTTTGTTTAAGTAGAGAACCTTAACTGACACAGAGATAACTGCAGCATGGCAATTTTTGATATCTGTACTGGACAGTCAACTTGGCATAAGATAAGGTCATCTAAGAGGAGGGAGCCTCAATTAAGAAAGTGCCTTCTTAAAAATAGGAAATGAGTTAGGAGCCTACCACAGAGGGCCTCTGCAAGGCTCTGCCCTGCAGACTATCAAAGCAGATGTTGAGACTTATGGCCAAACTTTGCGCAGAATTCAGGGAATCTTATGGAAGAAGTGGGAAATAGTAAGATCTGGAGAGGACAGGAGGTCCACAAGGAGACCAACAGAACCAAAAAATTTGAACACAGGGGTCTTTCCAGAGACTCATACTCATGAAGAAAACTTAGAACCTCTGCACAGATGTAGCCCATGGCAGTTCAGTGGCCAAGTGGTTTCCATAATAATGGGAACAGGGACTACTTCTGACATTAACTGATTGGCCTGCTCTTTGATCACCTCCCCCTGAGGGGGAGCAGCCTTACCAGGCCACAGAGGAAGACAGTGCAGACACTCCTCATGAAACCTAACAGACTAGGATCAGAAGGAAGAAAAAGAAACTCTCCCCTACCAGTGGACATGGGGAGGGGCATGAGTAGAGAAAAGGGAGGAAGGGAGGGATTGGGAGGGGAGGAGGGAGGGAACTAAAGGGGGAATACAAAGTAAATAAAGTGTAATTAAATATAAAATAAAATTAAAATTAAAGAAAAAAAGAAAGTGCCTTCTTAAGATCAGGCTTAACACAAGCCTGTAGGGAATTTTTTCTATTAGTGGTTGATGGGAGAGGACCCAGACCACTCTGTGTGTGACCACTGCTGGGAAGGTGATCCTGGGTTCTATAAGAGGGCAGGCAGAGCAAGTCATGAGGAGCAAGACAATAAGCAGCACCCCTTCATGGCCTCTGCTTCAGCTCCTGCCTGCCGGTTCCTGTCCTGCCTGAGTTCCTGCCCACCCTGACCTTTAATGACGACTGTTACATGGAACCCTGAGCAGAACAAACCTTTTTCTCCCCATGTTACTTTTGGTCATGGTGTTTCATCACAGCAGTAGTTGCTCCAACTAAGCCAATGACTTTGCTTTGTATGAGAGTAGCAGCTGGGACAAAAGAGGTTTAAACCAAAATGTGACACGGATAGCAAAATATGACTTGTTCAGGAGAAGATATGTGTGAGTTTTGATGTAGAATTTTGTCCTTCAGGAACTAGTGGCACAACAAGTGGGTATAGATTAAAAGAAAATACACTTCAGAGAACTGAATCATTATTATTCTAGTGTGCAAGAGATATTTTGGACAGAATGTGTGTCTAAAAAGGAGCACTCTTACACATGCATGTCTCAGCGCTGCACAGTGACGTGACGCTGCCGCTGGGAAAATACTTATGGTGCCAGTAGACAGGAAGAGCTGTTTTTTTTTTTGTTTTTGTTTTTGTTTTTTTTTTTTTTGTTTGTTTGGTTTTTTTTTTTTTTTTTTTGCATGAAGATAGGCCAGGTTAATTGAGCTAAATGTTCCAGACATGCCAGAATGGGCTGTGGATTCATAGAGGAAGCAGGAGGGTGATCTGAGATAAAAAGAGAGAGGAACAGGACACGACAAGCTAAGTAGTCCTGAGTCACTGGCCATAGCTAACCATGACTAAAACATTCGGGGTGATGATGAAGGCCTTACCCCTAGGAGCATGGAGGAAGTATTAATGCCTGCCTGCATGATCCTTGGTTACAGAAGCCATAGTGAAGCTCCACTGTAACAGTTCAACAATTAGAACCCCAACTCCCACCCAGTTGCACTCACTAGTCACTGGGGTCACTCTGAGGAAAAACACACGTCCTCACTCTGAGGAACTATTTGAGCCTGTATTTTAATAGCACCCGGGACTTAGCTCTGGGCCATATCATGCATCACTGGAGTGAGGTAACTTTGTTCTATATTTAATCTTCAAGGACTTATTTGGTTCTACAATGAGCCATTTACTGATCTTTCCATATATGGGAATATATTAGTGAAAAATATAATGATCAAATCCTTTATTTTAGTGGGCTGTGTGTATCATTAAACATGCTATTTAATAATGCCAATATGGGTAGTAATATTCTAATGTGAAAATAATTAATGTTATTGTATTGCTCAACCCGAAAGGCATAGTGACCAACATGCCACAATCAACAGCCCAGAATCTCAAGATTTCTACCTACCTGAGTTTTTGATCTTAGAGCAGTTCTTTAAGTGTTTCCCTACCATTTGATTTTCCTCTATTAAGAATTATCTGTTCAGCTCTGTACCCCATTTTGTTTTAATTGGATTATTTGGTTTGTTTGTGTTTAACTTCTTGATTTCTCTATATGTTCTAGATATTAGCCTTTGTCAGACATAGGGTTGGTGAAGATCTTTTCCTAGTCTGTAGGCTGTTGTGGTTTGTTTGTTTGTTTGTTTTGTTTTTGTTTTTGCTTCTAATGACACTGTCCTTTGCTTTGAAGACTGGAGCTCCACAAGGAGACCAACTGAGCCAACAAATGTGGGCCTGGGGGGCCCTGCAGAGACTGATACTACAATCAAGTACCATGTAGGAGAGGATTTAGACCCCCTGTTCACATGCATAGCCCATAGGTAGCTCAGTCTCCATGTGGGTTCCCTATTAATGGGAGCAGGGGCTGCTCATGTTCTGTGACATGAACTCAGTGGCAGGTTCTCTGATCTCCACCCTCTGGGGGGCACAGCTTTGCCAGGCCACAGAGGAAGACAATGCAGCCAGTCCTGATGAGACTTGATAGGCTAGGGTCCAATAGAAGGAGAGAAGGACTTCCCCTATCAATGTACCAGGGAGGGGAATAGGAGGAGAAAAGAGAGAGAGGGTGGGACTGGAAGGAGACAAGGGAGGGGGTTACAGCTGGACTACCACATGAATAAATTGTAATATATAAAAATAAAAAGAAGAGGAATAATTTAAAAACAGGAAACAACAACAAAAAGATTTCTTCCAAGCTAATGTTCACTTATGTCCAATAAGTTCTCTCTATTTTGGCATCTTAATTATCTTTCTCATCTCAAGCCCCAGGCTATGAAATAATCAATTTCTTCAATATTGTTGATAACTGCAACATTAGGAGACAAAATGTGATGCCTATGCCTTATCCAGACAGTGCAATGCTCAGTTACCTGCTGGACTCAAATGACTACTTGTATTAACTTAAGTACATACTCATAAAGTAGATTTTATCATGTCTCTTGACTGGTTAAAAACCATAAATTTGGCAGGTACAAACAGGCTGTTTAGTGTATAGGAAGGTCTTTGTTTTGCTTTTTGCTTTCCTATGTTTAATATGGAAAATCCAAGAGGGTGTACACTTAAGAATGAATGAATGACTAAACTCACTCTCGTTGAGGTATTGCCTACATGATTTACATTGTACATGCCTGTCCATGAATTATAATAATAACAACTGCTTTATTATGAAAGGTAAGCTGAAACATGTGTATTATATCTATAACAAAGAAAATAATAATAAGATAATAGTGATTCATTCAGTTTCTTATCTGTATATTTGTTTCCTCAAATAAAAAAGAGTTTCAAAGCAAGAAAAATGTGTAGTTAACGGTTGAATTCTCAAGCCTCAATTCAAGAGATGACCCACTTTTATATTTTCATATGTATATGTAGTCTTCTGACGGATGCTGAGTGGAGGGGGAGAATGCCAAGGGCACCGGAATGCCTCCTCTAAAGAATTCACATTTTCTCAAGGAAGCTGACCTGTCTTCTTTAATATAAATGGCTGTCACTAAAATTTATAAGCCACAGTTAATGTCACTGGCATTTCAGCTGCTGAGTCTGGTACAAACATGTTCTCTGTGGCTACATGGCTTGGGGGTAATGTTTGGAATAGAGTTAGCTGTCACCTTCTATTAATTACATATGATCTACTCACAGCTGACACATATGTCAACCCCATAGGCTCCTTGTTTAAAGAGACAGGCAGGTCAAAATTGTACTGGCAATAGTTGCAATTCCTTGGGATTGAGTTACAAGAAACTTGAAAAATCTTGCTCTGGGAGCCTGTCATCATAATGATTGGAGGCTCCACGGGTAATCTTAGTAAACAATGGGTAAGCTAAAGTTTCTGTTCTGTATTTCTGTTGAAACACGTATCTCACTCCACCCACTGTATAACCTTTACCATCCTGGTCCTGCAGTAATAGTAACTTTCACCCATTCGGTATGGTATTTCTCACCCTTACTCTGCCCTCCCTGTTTTGAACATCAATTTTTCATACAGTTGAATGTATTTATTATTGGATATGAATTTCTAAAAGAACACATTATATCAACTACTTTAGAGTTTGCTCACACTGTCACAGAAAACCTCCCGCTATCCTGTGTGTAGCATTTCCTTTATCTTTGTTATGCTGGGTCTGTTATAGGGCCTGGAGGTTGACATGCTCACATGTATTGTTAATTTGTGCTTATTTGAGATCCGCCAGGTTAAGGGATTTCTGGGCACTGTGGTGAAGGGACTTGTACTATTGAGTTACTCTCCCATTACAACAGGAGGCTGATCTGCCCATCAGATTCTGATATAATATACATTCCCTCTGTGGGAGGTAAACAAGTAGTGACAAAATATTAACACTTGTTTTCTAGCTGACCTTGACTTTTGTCAATTAGTTTGTGTAGTTACCTAAATTTCAAATTCTTAATAGAACATATAACTTACTAGGACTCTTGTAAAATTTTGATCCCATAGTATGAAAAAAATGTTAAAATAATTTATTGATACTTAATAGCTGAGTTTCTACAATTACATTTTCATTTTTCTTTTACTGCAATTATCACGGTACCTGAAATTGTGGATTTTAACTACTGAAATAGCCACAAATCAACTCTTCATCTTGAATCTTGACATAGACATGCACAGACATAGCATAACAAATATTTCCAGTGCTTTTATTATTAGTGTAGAGGGGACCTGGCATGTAGGAAAGGCAGGAAGCAAAAAGAAGCAGTTAAGCCACTTTGGGATGAATGGTTGGATATCTCCCTGATCTGGGATCTATATTTACAAAACTCCATGAATGTGCAACTGGGGCCATAGCAAAACAAACAGAATTAGACAATTGCAGATCTTGAAGAAATTGATACTGCTTTCTGCAGTGAACAATCACAGCTGTCATCAAAAGTTCAAAGGGATCCAGAGAAGGCTGTTTATGATAACAAGTCAAGATGCAGCCGCTGGGAAGAATCTTCTGCTATTTTAGGAACAGGACATTATATTCTGGGGTGTCTTGAGCAGTGTTGCCACAAAGTAGTGGCCACATCACTGACAAGCTGGGTCAACATATGTCTTAAATGAATACATTTAAGTGATGCCTTTCCCAGGCCAGGGAAAAGTTTTTCAGGACTTTGTCCTGCCTCTTTGTAATCTATCCCCCTCGAAACTGCACTATATTCTTGAGGTTCCATCATGACCCAGCATACCAAAGAATTTGATATTATATGCAAATGGTTTATTTCTAGTTTGAGCTACCATATTTTGAAGATGCAGAGTTGCTCAAATAAATGGAATTTATGTTAGTTGGCAAGTTGCTGAAAACTGTTGAAGAGAGATATCCAAATATGGCTTATACCCACTATGGTTAATTTTTCCTTATAAACAGCTCCAAAAACACTGATTTCTAGGGGATTATCCTTAGTCTATTAGATTGACTATTTGAGAACTGGGTCTGAAAATTTGTAAATTCACAGGGTTTTATTTACCCTGATTGTTTGAAAATATCCAGACTATTAGTTTTATGAGTACAATGAAGGAAAATATCCTGAATTAAGGTCTGGAACTATTGTCATCTGAGGAGTACCAGCGCAAGACCCAAAAGGACTTTCCAACTCATATGACAGTAAGGTATTTGCTCTGATTTCTCTCTTTTCTAAATGGTTCAATTCATTATCTAAGGGAGACAGCTAATTTAGACTAAAATGTTCACTTAATTAAAAATGCAGGTTTTGGAAAGATGGCGCAGGAGTTTATACTTCCTGCTCATCTCCCTACACCCACTTTTAGCAGCTCACCACTGAGTGTAACTCTCATTCCCAGGAACTGGACAACAGCTTCTGGCCTCTGTGGGTACCCACACACATGTGGCACACATACACATGCACACATGATTATTAAAAATAATATAAACACATGATAACCAAGTACAAAATAATCCTGCTTTGAATGAGCCCCTACAGCTTTTGATTTCCCTGGAAACAAAATAGAAAATCAGAGGTATTTTCCAGAGCAAACATGACAATTGCCTTAAGTTAATAATTTTATTTGCATTATTGAATCTGGAAAAAGCCTAGATTTTTGGGAAATAATAAGTCACAAGTTACTAAACAGATGACAATTTCCTCTCTGCCTCTTGTCTAAAAACACACATTGGGTGCGTCACAAGCAAAGCTCCGGACAGTTATAGCTTTATTACTCATGCCTGAAGCATTTGCTCCTGTATTTATCATGCAGCTAAGAGTAAAACACAGATCTTAGACACTTCCAGTGAGTTGGTTTTGGAACCTGTGAGGGCAGTAACATCAGTATGAGCTGTACAGAAAAGAGTGCCCAGATTTGGATGGGGTCTAATTTATAGTAATGGCTACTTTGATCTTTTCATTAGAGCACACGTTTTATCTAAACAGTTTGTCTCTTGTGCATTCCAGAAAGCAATCATTCATTATCTCCTGTTCTTATGCAACATAGAGGAGAACAAGTTTATTTAGAGCAGAGATTTTCAAACTTCCATGTGCACAAAAAGCACCTGTGGACCTTGACACAATGCAGAACAAGCCTTGACAAGCTTAGGAGTCTGTGTTTCTAACCACCTTTCAAGTGATGTCCTGTTGTCTGTGAAGAACACTGAATGATCTGGCCACAGACCATGATTACAACCCTTCAAGTTCACAACAAATTTTACTAATCACTGGATATAAGTATTAGAGCCGTCGCTAAAATTCTGAGTCTCTATATCATCATTTTAAACATTTTAGTATAGTACCAATAATTATAATATGCAATGCAGGATAGTCTTAAGGACAGAATGATTAACCATGCAAAATGAGAAAATAATTTCCCATAATACCATGTGATATTGGTAAATATTTGATGCCCTTATATCAAGTACTGTTGTGACAAGGGCTCTAGAAAATGAAGTAGATAATATTATTTTATCTTCTCATACCTAACAGCCTAGAAGTGGCTACTGATGACCATATTGACGATAGAGAGGCGACAGTTAGTTGTGTAAATCTTGCATGATTTAGCAGATGGAATAGCAAATGTAATGGCATAAATACTGGTCTTGGAGCCAGAGAGACAGTTTCCCCCGCCTCTTGCCACAAGCAATTCTATGCAACCTCTTTTACTTTTGTGTATTGTGTTTTTACTTGTAACAGAAGTCTTTGTCTAGACCACCTGCTTCTATATTCTAATTTATGCTCTTTTAACTTTAGGAGATTGATCATAGGTCTTAAAATCCCAGGGCTTTAACTTTCTCATATTGACAGCTGAGATTAAAAAGATGGAGTTGTAGCCAGATGCATTGGCACAAATCTGCAGTCCTCACATGGTGGAGGCAGAGGCAGGCATGTTTTTGTGAGTTTGAGGTCATCCTGGTCTACAAAGTGAGTCCAAGACAGTCATTGCTACACAGAGAAACCCTTTCTCAAAAAACCAACCAATCAACCAACCAAACAAACAAACAAAACAAACAAAAACAGGATTGAGTTGTGAGACATAAATACAGTAACACAAAATATGATACAATTATAATCTCAAAAAACAAAAAAGCATTTAAAAGAAGCATAAAACAGTGAACTCATTGTCATGTTTCATTCAGCAAGTCATTTCTCATCATCACTATCATCATTTCATTGCCGTTATCCTTTAACGTATCTTTCTCTTTGTATTTATTAGCGGGATGACCTCTGCCAAACCATGGAAGCCGCTCAGGGTATGGTGAGACTGTTTATGCATATACTCTATAGGCAGTTGTATAAGTTTGGAAATATTTTCTAAGGAACCAGTTTTCGCTAGTTTTGCAATTGAATATCCCAGTACATAGTCACAAAAATATTTAAAGTTTAGCATATTACACACCTATGCTCTTTGGTACAGCCTCTGGCCCTTGGCTCCACATCTGTACAGCATGTGACTGTTTGGAATTCAGTGGGCAGCTTTAACACAGTAGTAAATGTGAGTATATTCAGACATAAAAATTGTTCACCCGCATCCACACCATGAACAAAGCTCTCAGGAACAGAAAGTGAGTCAGCTTGTGTTTAGTCAATGTGAATGCATAGGAGATGACTCTATGAACAGTCCCTGGCTATACTGTTTGTTATTTTTTCCTTTCTTGTATAATCTCAGCACACCATGATTTTTTTCACAAACTTAAGACACTTTAAAATTTTTCACTGTTTGTATATTTTGCCTAAATATGAATATATTGTATAGATTAAACACAAACTATTTACAGCTTTTATATCCTTACTATAACAAATTTTCTATTTTTACATTTTTAATTATTTTAATCTGTTGACACATAAACACACATACTAGCCTTAGTGTGCACAGAGGCATATCTCCTTGTATCTTTACCTGTAGCTAAAATCTTTGGGGGTAATAGCAAGCACAGACCTATCTTTCTCTATGACAACATTGTCCTTATCAACAGTATCTACTGAAAGATCTGCCCTGAGGCTGTTCTATAGTTAATTTTTTTTGTCATGTAAGTATTATATGACAAAAAGTATCTAGTCTATGAAACATCAATCACTGACGTGTTCTTTGCCACTGTCAGTCTAGTATACTGTGGGTGGTTGTTTGCTTATGCTTTGTAAAAAATAGTATGTAGGTCTGCTTACACCAGCAACTCTGCTGTATGGTGCTATGATGTTATGATATTATCAACAGAAACTAGGAAGCTTTCAACTCCACAGTAAGACCACTGCTCTCCGTGCAATCCACTGATATCCAATCTGTTGTTAAACATTTCTACTTTCAGAGTGATTATCAAACCTAATTAAAATTTTAATACAGAGATCAACAAACCCATTTTTCTGTAAAAGATGAAAAAGTAAGTATTTTATGGTTATTATAGATAATTAGCAGTGAGTGTTACCAATAAAACATCAGCTACAAAACATGAGAAATAAGGGTGGCTAGTGTTGGCCTACAGTTCTTATATATTTCTCCTCTGTATTTTAAAGTATGGGAGCTGTAAATGGTCTGCTTTTATAGGAAATGGGTTTTGTCCAACACCTGCGTATAGCCGTTAAACTCCAGTAGCCAATTATAAGAAATTTAGTGGCTCTTAGTCCTTCTGAGTCCATCTTGCCTTTACTTTTAGAATCTCACAGCCACAGAAATAGAGGTTGGCCTTGGAGAGGGCCTTCTGAGAACAAATTACTCCTTTGAAGAGCTGTGTGAATTGAAAGATGAATTGATTTATTCAGATTCGACAGCTCCAGGGACTAGCTCTAGGCACTATTTCAGCAACTATATGTTTTTTTCCCCCCTTAGCTTGAAAGGAGAAAGAAATTACTTCATTCAGAATAATATACCTTTATTTCCACTAACATTTTAATATAGGTCTGTGCTTTTAAGCTTTTCTGTTAATGGATATGCCATAGTCAGGTATGAACACACTGCTGTGCTTGTTTCATGGGGTACCAGTCCCTTGCCCTTGTCACTTTGTTCTTATATTCAAGGTTTCCTTTCATTTCTAATAAAAGAGAAAACACCCTCTCCTTCCATTCACATACACTCAGATTCCAGAATCATTTACTTGGCAGTAAATTAATAGTGAATAAGATGGCTGCTCACATCTATCTGTTCCTCAAAAAAAAAAAAAAAATTGGAAACACAGAGCACTGGAAATCACAGAAGTGTCCTTTGCAGGATTTTTCCCAGAGACACTTCTTTGCCTTTTAATGTGTTGTACAGATTTCTATGGAGTTCTCTTTCAGAATACCTGTGTGCTGGCCTTGCTGAGTGGTGTTGGGATAATAACAGCAGCTATGGACTGTTCAGTGTAAGCTATTTATCAAGTAGAAATGCCTCTGTCGAGTGTCAACATATCTCATTTGGTAGAGGAAGGAAGTGAGACACCGAAGGACAAAGTCAAGGAAAAAAATTGATTTCAAGGTAGATGACTAAACAATGCTCCACCCCCTTCCCCATACAATAAACAGGTGCAAAGTTTTGAGAGAAAATAATGCCAACTTATATGATTCTGTTTACAGAAAATATTCAAAGTAGGAATATCTATAGAGATCAAAACATATGTTCTGAAATGACTATAAAATCCACAAGCAATGCACAGACACCTGAGTACCATTGTTTTTCCTTGATGATAAGCCATTGCCAAAGCAATACTTCTGGAAGTAGAGTGGGTGCAAGAAGAGAAAGAAGGAGCACTTTTCTTCAATAGCTGTGAAAAAGTCTTATAACAAGTGGCACCTGAGTGGAAGCTGGAATTGGTTTTCTTATTTAGGATACAACCATACTTTATATATATTTCTTTACTGATGTGTGCTCATCGATGTCTTTGTTTATTCACTCAACATGCATGCATCACGACCATGCCATGTGCCAGTTAGCTTGCTCATCTCTAAAGACAAAAGAGTGAACAACATCCACATTATTCTTGCTCTCCCAGAGCATGTGGCCCAGTACTCACCCTTATCGTCTTTCTGTCTTTGTCAAAGTGCTGCCTCTATTCCAGACCCTCCTTGAAGGGAACCACAGATGCAGAATCTCCTATCATTTTATCTCTTCTTCTCATGTGACTTCAGACATATCTCTCTTACAGCAGGGACAATTTGCTCATGGACATTAGCCAGAACTACCTTTTCTGAGAGTATATAAGAATTCTTCTTTTTAAATGCTTTTGAATTTATGACTTTGTCCTCCAGAGTATGCATTACAATGCTTTGCATGTACTAGATAAGCAATCAGTTTGTGTTACATGAGTTTTTGCTTTATTAACTAATAAAACATTATAAACTATTTTTAGATGGCAAGTAGTGTTCTGGGTACTAGGTATTTCCTTTTGAGTAAGAACGTCATGACTCTACCTCTAAAACAATGTTTTTTAACCTGTGTGTCAAGGCCATTGGCAATCACACATTTCTGATGGTTTTAGGAACAGAGACACCATTCAGTAGCAAACCTACAGTTACGGAGTAGCAACAAAGATAAATTTATGTTTGGGTATTTCTAAGACCATCAAAAATATGTGTTTTTCCAATGGTTATGACCCAAAGGTTAACAACTGTTGCTCTAGGATACAACCGTGCCTTGAAGGAGTTAACCAATGAACAGGAAGCAGAGAAAGACAGAGATTCAAGTAAAAATGAATATTATTGAAGAACTACACAGAGGAATAATGTATTAGAGGGTGTGGTAGTTCATTTCTATTGTTAATTCAATAGATTAAGAAGCACTAGGGCATTGTTGCAGCCCTTCTTTGGCTGTCTGTGAAAGCATTTCCAGAGAGGTTTCACTAAGGTAGGAAAATACACCTTGAATAGTTCAGCAGCACTCACCATCCTGAGGATAGAGGTCCTGGATTGGATAATAATGAAAGTAAGAAAAAAACAGTTGAAGATTAACATTTGCTTTTCTCTACCTCCTGATTGGTGCTATAGCCCAAGATGCTCTCTTAACCATGTGTTTCCAACTCTGATGGACTTGTAATAATAAGCTGAGATAAACCATTTTTACTTAAAGATGCTCTTTGTCATGTATTTGGTCAAAGTGTTGAGAAAATTAACAAATATTGTGATGGGGAGCAGAGAGATTGCTTTAACCAGGCCTGCCACAGATGACATCTGTGAGGAGGACGTCATGTTTAATATCTGATGAGAAAGATGAAGAACCACCAACCTTAGAGATTGTTAGGTACAAGAATATGCCCGGTAAAGGGTATAGGCAAATAAAAAAATCCAGAGGATATATGCATGTATATGTGGAAGAATGAGACAAATGTGTGTGTGATCTGATGAGGATTAAGGAGAGTAGATGGAAAAAGTTAGGTCTTCTGAGTCACAATGAATAATCACATGGCACCCTAAGAGAAAAACATGAAGGATTTTAAAGAGCAAAATGACATAAATGTGACATCAACTTCAGAAGATCAGTCTCAATTGTTTATTTAAAATAAAGAGAAAACTAGAGCAGTAAGACCCAGAATAAATACTTTGAATGTAAACTCCCTTGAATAAGAGTTTAGAGAGATCTGTCTGGATTATAAAATGATCTCAATGCTAGAAAATATGCATTTCAAAGACTATTTTGAAACAAACCTTTAAGTGTCTCTGCTATCAAAGATTTCTTATTAATTTCAGATACAGTTTCATACAAATATGAAATCCTATATGATCTTCACTTAAAGAGCTAGCCTGCAGGTCTTCCTGTTGATATCAAACCCACGAATGCACGTTCTTCTGTAACATGTGTCTTATTTGCATATGAATTTCACACATCCTCCTGTATATTTTCAATAACATACAAATCATTTATTATTTGTAATAAATGAGAACATCACTTAGGTAAACATATAAGATGAAAGTTTGCAACATTTTGTGCATAAACACAGTTTTTGTGTGTACATGTATGTAAACATTTGTGTGCATATATGTGCCATATGTGTGCCGTATAATTATTCACAGATGCTCACTCATGTGTATACATATGTGGAGGACAGAGTAAATATTCTTTGTCAATCCTTTCCACCTTAGTTTTTGATACAGGACTTTCACTGAACTTAGAGCTCATTAGTTGTTTTTTTCTGGTCAATCAACAATCTCAGGGTTTCTCCTGTATCCACCCTCCAGTGTTGGGAATACATGGGTGCTGGAAACCCTAACTCAGGTTCTTGTCTTGTTTGTCAGTCATTTGCAGCCATTAACTATCACCCTTTTTTTTTTTAAATACTTTAGATTCTTGGTTGGTTGAATATGTGGATACAAAACTTAACAATAGGGAGAGACACTTTCACCTGTTTTGCAAGCAAGAAACACCAAAAAGTTACACAAGAGCATCAGAGACATAACATAAATTTCCAGCCCTTGAGATATTGTAGGATATTTAGGGGGAATTTTTCTGTCTTATTCCTTCCCTAAGGAATGGGTTGCATGTCCTATTACCCCAGTATAACACGAGCTGCGGCTCTCATTACTCCCTTTTATTGGCCAAACTGCTGGCTTTGGCTTTCTACAGACTTCCTCTCATTAAGAGAAAGCTATTCCAACCTGTGGCTCCTCATTAGAATGACTATTTTATGTCGGCAGTACTTTATTCCATAAATACTAAAATGAGAAAAGAAACATAGAGAACAGCGGGGCAAGACCTGGTTCTGATCTTCACTTTGCTATAGTGCAATGCTGGACCTTTGCTTTCTTTGTGCCCTGATTTCCGCTTGTGCAATAGATGGGGGTCAGATTTGATGATCTGTGGAAACGCTGTTTCTTTACTAGTTCTCTAGCATATATTTCTTTCCATTCAAAATTCAGCTGGCTAAGTATTGTGGGTTCTTTGTAGTCTTTTTTTAATTTTATTTTTTGAGTTATATTTTATTAACTTTGTATACCAGCTGTATCCTGCTCCCTCATTCCCTCCCATCCCCACCCTCCCTCCCTCATGTTCTCCCTGCCCCTTTCCAAGTCATCTGACCCTGTTTTATCAGGTCTCTTCAGGACTGGCTGCAATGTCCTCCTCTGTGGCCTAGCAGGGTTGCTCCTCCCTTGGGGGGTGGGGAGGTCAAAGAGCCTGCCATTGAGTTCATGTCAGAAATAGTCCTTGTTCCCCTTACTAGGGAACCCACTTGTATACTGAGCTACCATGGGTTACATTGGAGCAGGGGTTCTAGGTTATAGGGATGTCAGAGGTTATGGCTTAGAACATTTCCTCAGCTTTAGCACCAGCAATAATTCTCAAATAGTGTTTCTCTATACACTCTTTCCAACCATCCTGCAAGTTAATTCTGCATTCATTCATTCATTCATTCATTCTTTAGGAAATTTTTTAGAATGTCTTCTATTCCCCAGATACTGTACTGAGTAGTAGATATAGTAGACTATACATTTCTGTTCTTCAGGGCTTTTCTTCATGTGGAGACTTACATATCCTTTCAAATGCATAATATAGTTTAGGGAGAGCTAGATAGAGATACAGTCAAAAGGTGAAGGAAGTACAAGCATCGAGCCACAGCAAAGCAGCGGCAAGCATTCCGGGAAAGACTACAGGACGGGAGGACTCTAGGAACTAATCTTGAAAACAGAGAATGACGGTCTAAGTAAGTAAAAAGGGACATGTGCTATTGGAAGAGAAAGCATTTGAAAACAAACCAGGAGGGATAATTATTCAGAAGTCCGTCACAGGTAGATGATAGAATATTAAAGAGTCAGAATGAGTAAGTTAAAATAAGTATAAATGGTTTGAAAGAAGAGAAAACACTCGTCAGACATTGTGTTAATTGCTGCCTTAGTATACACAGTAAAATATACTCCATAGGCTATCACCTGGCACCTATGAGACTTTGTTGCATTGTGGGGAATAATCATGTAGCTTTGGGTCATAATTCTATCTCTATCATAGGCTATCCAGACAAACTAAAGAAACTGTTTCACTCCCTAAAAGACACTATCTTTTTATTGGAATTAAGGCTAGCGAATTAGAGTACATATTCTGAGCATATGTCTGCACTTCAAAGTTTCATTAATGTCTAACTACTATTGTAAATAAAGTTGACTTTCTCCTCTGTTCCTTCCTGGCCTTCTTTCTTCCTTCTCTTCACAGTTTTCTTTACCAGGAAAGCAGGGAATTAGAAACTCTTGGAGCCATATTAATACACACTCACATGCAAATACACGCACATGCCTGCCTGCACACACACGCACGCAGACACACACACACACACACACACACACACACACATACACACAAAGCCAAGACTTTACAAAACAGGATAATTTCAGTATACTTTGGTGAAGGTAGAAGGTACATAGCCTACTACTATAGAAATGGAGGTTGTATGTTTGACTCAAATCTTTCTTCATATTGACTCTTCTGACAAAACAGAGAAACAAACTCCATCTTGGTCACCTGTGTGACTTATTCTTTACGTGGATGTGAAGAGAAACAGAGTAGTGAAATTCATGAATTTACCATTCAGAGTTCATCATTCTCTTGTCCTTGGCTCTTCCTAGCCATGTGCCATCGGCAAGGAAGCCTAGATTCTGAAACATTGGAACTTCTGTGTGAAAACAGGGATTGCATCATCCACACACTATAATTTAGAGTTGACTGTGGTCGAAGTTTTGGTGTCCTTAAAACTCAAGTTATGTTCTGATGACAGTCCACTTCACTTTACAGAAGCTTTTCAGTTCCTTGAGGTCCCGTTTATTGATTG
Source organism: Meriones unguiculatus (assembly GCF_030254825.1). Lineage (NCBI taxonomy): Eukaryota > Metazoa > Chordata > Mammalia > Rodentia > Muridae > Meriones > Meriones unguiculatus. Next base: position 182,615,881 of record NC_083351.1, read on the forward strand.
TTCATCTTACCAGGCCACAGAGGAAAACAATGCAGCCAGTCCTGATTGCCGGAGCTCATTAAAGAGTCGAACAATACCTGAGTGGGGAGTGAGGGCAAATCACACTTCACATGGGATCAGCTTGAGAGGGCTATCAATCTGACATGGGTTTATTCCAAGGTTCATTATTTATAGGCAAGCAAGTAACATCAATACAAATAGAAAAAGGTGTGGAACCACCTAACCTTTTTTCAAAAGCTACTTCCCCAGGTGAAAACATAACAAAGCAGCTTAACAAGCAGCTCTCCACACCACAGTGTGAGTCCTGGTGATCCAACCCAGCTCATCCAGCTTGCCACAGTTGTATTGCTTTAGCAAGAGGCCATTTGCATCCAGGTGCAGGAGGCTTCTGAGTTACCTGGAGCATCCCGGACTGTCTCTCAGGCTGGTTCTGTCTGTAGCTGCGTCCCATGGCTCTCCATACCTGATGAGGCTTGATAGGCTAGGGTCAGAGGGAAGGGGAAGAGGACCTCCCCTATCAGTGAACTTGGAGGGGGCATGAGAAGAGATAAGGGAAGGTGGGTGGGATTGGGACAGAATAAAGGAGGGGGCTACAGCTGGGATACAAAGTGAATGAATTGTAATGTATAATAATATAAGTATTTTTTTTTCAAGTGGAAAAAAAAAACCTAAAGTGACAACACATGCTGGAGAGGATGTGGTGAAAAGGGAACCCTCCTCCACTACTGGTGGGAATGTAAACTTGTACAACCACTTTGGAAATCAATCTGGGTTCTTTCTCAGCCAATTAGGAATAGTGCTTCCTCAAAATCCAGCTATACCACTCCTAGGAATATATCCAAAATATGCTCAAGTACACAACAAGTACATTTACTCAACCATGTTTGTAGCAGCTTTATTTGTAATAGCCAGAATCTGGAAACAACCCAGATGTCCCTCAGTTGAGGAATGGATACAGAAACTCTGGTTCATTTACACAACAGTATACAACTCAGCAATTAAAAACAGGGAAATCATGAAATTTGCTTGCAAATGGAGGAACTAGAAAAAATCATCCTTAGTAAGGTATCCCAGAAACAGGAAGACACAAATGGTAAATACTCACTTAGAAGTAGATATTAGACATATAATATAGCATAAACATACTAAAATCTGTACACCTAAAGAAACTAAGCAAGAATAGGACCTTGGGTAAGATGATCTCAGAAAGGCAAATGGGTCAGACATAGGAAGATGGAGAAAACAAGAAATAGGACAGGAGCCTACCATAAAGGCCTTTTGAAAGACTACCCAGCAGGGTATCAAAGCAGATGTTGAGGCTCATAGCCAAACTTTGGACAGAGTGCAGGAAATCAATCTTATGAAAGAAGGGGGAAATAGAAAGACCTGGAAGTGACAGGAACTCTACAAGGAGAGCAATAGAACCAACAGTCTGGGCACAGTGGTCTTTCCTGAGACTGACATTCCAACCAAGGACCATGTATGGAGAACACCTAGAACCCCTGCACACATATAGACCATGGCAGCCCAGTGTCCAAGTGGGTTCCCTAGTAATGGGAACAGGGGCTGTCTCTGACATGAATCAGTGGCTGCCTTTTTGATCACCTCCCCATGAAGCAGCCTTACCAGGCCATAGAGGAAGACAATGCCAGCAGTCCTGATGAGGCCTGATAGGGGAGGGTCAGTGAGAAGGAAAGAGGACTTCTCCTATCTGTGGACTTGGGGAGGGGAATGGGAGGAGATGATTGGGATTGGGAGGGGAAAAGGGAGGAGGTTACAGCTGGGATACACAGTCAATAAACTGTAATTTATAAAAAAATAAATAAGTTTTAAAAAACTCAGTTATTGTATGCAAACATATTTTTGTTTTAATCCATAGTGTGGGATATGGGGCTTCTCCAACTGTCCACAACAGCAGACTATTTGCCTCCTATGGACTCTAAGAGGGTTGTGATATTTGCCAGCTCTGTATAGCTTAATTCTGGGGACTCTGAGATGGTACAAATGCCATAGCTTAGCCATAGGGTATTCCAAGGAAGAAGAACGCTACTGGGCCCCTCCTCTGAAGCTGCTCTCAGTTGCTGTTGATTCAGTTTGAAGAGAACTTGGAGCTATCCTGAAACAAAGTCTGGAATTGCCCCAAGGAACACAATGACCCAAAACAGCAGGAAGTAGGTAAAGTGAACAAGTCCCTTCTCCCCACTAACCCTTTTTTCCTACCTGTTGTTGGGATGTTGGAAAGGATTAGGATGGAGTAGAGAGAAAGATTTATAAAAAACCCCCAAAAATATAGAGATTTTAAAAAAGACGCTAACAATTCCCGAAATAACAATTCCTAGTGAAGTATCTCACGCAGAATAATTTTCAGATGATAGGAGTTATTATTTCTAGTAGCTTTTTTACTGTTTTTGTCAGTATATGTATGAATTATTAACATAAATTTGTTGTAAATGTTGAAACTGTTTTGTTAGATGTTTTTGTTGATTTTGTTGTTGTTGTTGTCTTGAGACAGGGTTTCTCTGTGTAGCCTTGGCTGTCCTGGACTCACTCTGTAGACCAGGCTGCCCTCAAACTCAGAGTTCTACCTGCTTCTGCCTCCCTGAGTTCTGGGATTACAGGTGTGCACCATACCTGGCTGTTGATATTCTTAGTATCTGTACTATACGATTTAGTAATACAAAGGCTAAAACGACCCAATTTCGAATATATGCATGGGTTACAGATGCAGTGTAAATACAAGCTGAAAAAATCTTCTGAAAAGGTAGACCAGAACCAAGTTTTATCTTTTCCAGAAAATTGGTCCTCTAGAAGCAAGACTTCATCTCTCTGTTACCTCAGAACTTAGATGAGAAGACCTTCCTTGTTAGGGACAGAGGCTTAGAAATGGTACCAGCAGGGAGCAGGCAGTCTACAAGGACAATTAATGGAGGTTCCTTAGGCATGGGAGTGGGGTTCAGAGACAGTTGCCAGTTTTGGCAAGCTAAGATTCATGGCACCTGTCCAATCCAAGAAGCCAGACTGAGTTTTTACAAAGAACTCTGGGCTACATTTTACTGTGAGGACTGAGCCATTGGGCTCATAAAGGAGGAATGAAGAGCAGATCTTGGCTCTCAGGGTCAGGAAGGATTTGTCCCAGAACAAACATGGTAACTTGCGGGACATCAGAGAAAATTATCTCTAAGTGAAAGACATGCTTGTCTTAGTTCATTTTTCTATGTGGTTACATTTTATTGGCGCTTTCTGGGTGACAAATAGCCTATTTTTAGTTTTTTATGTAAGTTTAGTTTTGATGTTATGAGTTAAGAATGACTAATACCAGAGAGGGTATGACCTTTGAGCAAAGCATGGTGGGAAAACACATTTCTGGGTGCCTGTTCCCTCTGTGCCTAGAGACGCAGACTCAAATAAAAGTGAAGGTCACTGTCCTGTTAGGTTCCATCGCTTTGGGAAGTAAGACAGGGCTTTTGAATATGTCTTTGTTTCTCATTCTTATTCAAGGTTATCCAAAGACAAATCCACTTTAAGAGAGGACAAAGTAGTAAATTTAATTGGAGCTTTCAAACAATATTCAATACAGAATAGAGAAAATCAAGAGTAAATTAAGCGTTAAAAACTCACTGTCAAAAGACAAAATGAAAGCTTTGAATAGCCATCACTTCCTCCACCTTGCTGGCTCAAAAGAACGAGTGAATGGTTCTCATTTTTCTTAAAGCCTCAAATCATCAATGGAAAAAGTTAATCACCTTTCCTTTTTCAATTTAAAAAATGGTCAAGAATTATGTCTATGTGAGGTAAACCTTCTATTATTTTTTTTAAAAGGGTTTTATTGACCAGCAATGAAATCTGCATGTTCAAGCCTTAGGGGACTCCTCAGTGCTAGCACATGTGTATGGGAGCTATTTGATCTTTAAAGCAACATGGGAAGTTGAAAGCATATTATCAAACAGTATACTATAAAGAGAGATAGGAAGATATCACATTGTTTTGCTAAATTCACAGAGGTCAATAGCATAATCATAAAGACAGAATAGGAATTAAAGGTACCCAAATTCCAACCTGTTTCTCCCAATAATATCATTAGTTAATGATCATTTTTTGGTAAAAAAAAAAAAAATTTTGGACCTTTTTTTCTCGTCGCTTCTGCCCTGAGATTCCCCAGTGTCGATTCTTTCTGGGCCATGTAAAATGACCAGCTGGTTGTTCTCAATAGTTGTAGCAACTTTAGGCATGCGGGAGTTTACAAATTAGTGTATTTCACCATCACTTACTGTCATTTAAATCCTTGGGATTTACAGGTATTGGAACTTGGGCAGTTTAAATCCCACATGTTATTTTGCCAAAAGGGAAACAGAATCAGGGAGAAATAAATTGCTCAAGATAACACCCTGTTGTGACATTAAATGTCCATCAATATGTTCTAACAATTAATGAAATAGCTGATAAGAAAATGCATAGAGAAGAGATAAGGAAAAAGTTCACTATTTGGCAGGTAATTTTTGTCAAGCCTCCGAGAAACTTCTAAGTGTTTGATTCTCAGCTTCTGTCTGTGTTAATAGTTACAGGATCTACTTCATATGGCCTGTGAGGATTATATGATGCTCTGAGGATAACTCCCAAGTAAAGGCCAACCACAATTAAGAGCCCAATACATGGGAGCTGTCATAAGGTCAAAGCAGACAGAGGAAGTGAGTTTCATGTGGGAGGAGAGTACTGGAGGGATCATCAATCTGTTAGTTTCCATACAAACAGAAGGCTGAAGATAACAGGAAAAGTAAGCATTCCTTTAGCAAATCACTCAGTGTTGCCTAGAATCACTACTGTAATTAGGAAACCCCCTGAACCATTGTGTTCACTGTTCAAGGGATAATAATCCCGTGGGACTTCCATTGGCGAGCTCGGGGTTCCAAGAAGGAACAAGAAATGAGCACTACACAATGGAGACATCAGTTTCTAAGGCAGTGTTATTCTGGGGATTCTCTCAGATTTTTCGAGCATCTAGAAGGTGCCCATAGATGCAGCTTACTCACAGAGGCAGTTTCCCATTCACCTTGCCCGTGCTTATCTTAACTTCTGTCATTGGGACAAAATTCTAACATTCCTTTTGATTAAAAGTTTAGAGTCTATGGTTTAAAAATAGTCTCTAGAAATCCTACTGTGTGGTTTCCATTAAGAGTTCTTAATGCTCCCTAATAAGGCCAGGTTTTAAGAGAGAAGAATTCTTTCTAAGCAAAATTAAAAAAAAAAAAGATGAACACAGCCTAGATAAAACCATAGTGAACATGGGAATTTAGAGATGGTTGGAGTACTCAGGATATTTTTCTAGTTTCAGGTTTATAAATGAAAGCATAAATGAGCACTCAGCAGGATGTGGTTTACATCGGCTCTTCCATGATAATGATAATGTTTTCTCCATATTAAAAGAATAGTATAGCTATCCAAATAACAAAACTTTGAACGAATGTATTTTGAAAATATTTTAGGCAGTCATTCAGTATTAAATAGCTAGAAATAACCTATACTGCTCCATTATGAATGGCTGTCTTATCATGACAAACAGGCACTTTCATACTCATTACCAATATTCCTCTCAGTAGAGAAGTCTGGTCTGCAGTGAAGGGTGACACCCAGGTTCCAGGATAAAGTTTGAATATGTCTATTCTCCTTTAAAGACCATATGGACAGACAATGAATAAAGCAAAGAAAAGCTACAGCTTTAGTGTTGCCTCCCAAAGCCTGCCTACCAGCCAACCAGAAAGAAAGCTAAGGAATTTTAGCTCAAACAAGGCATAGAAGAACACCAGTTTTTATTATTATTCTAGACAAGGGTTAGCATGAGAGTTCAAGTTGATCCTGAGGAGACTCGCCATAACAAAAAAGTTCTTTTCTGAATGTGTAACTTCAGAGAAGATTGCCTCTTCTACAGAAGATTCCAACAGATGCACTGGCAGATGCACTTGCCTTTTACATCTCTAGCTGCCTTCAATATCTCATTCAGAGACACCAGATCGTCTGTAGGACTTTCTTGTGTAAATGCTGGTTGCAATCTGTTTTGTAAGCAGAGTAGCCAGTCAAGCACTAGACAGACCACGTCCTCAGGGCACTGTCTAGGGAATTATTAATAATCTTCATCCAGGATCAGAGGAACACATGGTCACTATCTAAGAAACAAAGTAAAGAGACCATATCTCTAGGTATGTTGACCAAGTTTTGTCCTTTCGAATAGATTCTTACTCATTATTCAGTGCTTGAGAAATAAATAGAGTGCATATGAAGAAAATCACCCTTATTGCAGAGGAGAAAAATGGATTATTGCAGCTCAAAGTGATTCAGTTAAGTAAGCACCATCTATTTTTATATGCACAGTGTACCTGGCTTGAAATATGGACAGTTTCTTGACCTTTACACTGCTCAGTAGATTCCATTCAGCCACACTACAACTCAATAACTCATTGTTCAGGAAAATATAAACTGAAGTGCTGCTTTTTTGGAGGCATTATTATTGGCAATTGGGATATATCACAGAATAAAATCATCAGAAATACTTGACTTTGAAGCCAGCTAGACCAAATATCTTTCTAAATGTAGTGTCTCCCACACACTACCACCTTGGACACCAAAGTTTATTACTTAGGGCTCATTGACTAGAACAATGGATATGATGGCAGATAATTACCATAATGGCATGTAAAAGATGCCAAGTTACTTGGAAGAGTGTACAGGGTAAACAGAATTAGAAGTTTTTAGTAGAATAACAAGAAAGATTGTGTTAGTCTTTCTTGTATGAGTGGTTACCTACAGCTTGAATAAGAACATCAGTAAAATTTTAGTTGTTGTCATTGTTTTCATTGTTACAAACCACTGGAGAAAGAAACTTAATTAAGGCAGATTTATATTATTTGAGTTTACTGAGTAAGAGGCTCCATTCCTCTGAAAGGACATTTAGCTTGGTGTTCCTGGGTCTGTGGTGTGGCAGAGCACCACCGCAGTGGGTGTAGTGGAGCAGAGAGGCTCACTATATAGTGTCCAGGAAGTAAAGACAAGAAGAGATACAGACAACATATACCTTTCAAAGGTAAACCCAGTGACCTATTCCTCTAACTAGGCCCCACTCCTCAAAATACTGCATAGAATGAACACATTAATGGATCAGCCAGTCCTTAATGACCAGTCAGATCTCAAGAGCATCATCACCTAGGAAGTTTAACATAGGAACCCTTTAAGGGAATACCTTATATAAAAGTTATTATTATTTTTTAACTTTTATTAATTATACTTTGTTCACTTTGTAGCCCCCATAAACCCCTCTCTTTTTCCCTCCCAATCCCGCCTTCCCTCTCCCTTCTTCACGCATGCCCCTCCCCAAGTCCACTGATAGGGGAAGTCCCCCTCTCCTTCCTTCTGATATTAGTGTATCAGATCTCATCAGGAGTGGCTGCATTGTCATCTTCTGTGGCCTGGTAAGGCTGCTCCCCCCTCAGCGGGAGGTGATAAAAAAGCAGTCCAATCAGTTTATGAGAGGCAGTCCCTCTTCCCATTACTATGGAACCAACTTGGACACTGAACTTCTATGGGCTACATCTGTGCAGGGGTTCTAGGTTACCTCCATGCATGGTATTTGGTTGGAGTATGAGTCTCTCGAAAGACCCCTGTGTTCAAATTTTCTGGTTCTATTGTTCTCCTTGTGGAGTTCATGTCCTCTCCAGATCTTACTATTTACCACTTCTTTCATAAGATTTCATGCACTCTGCCCAACTGTTGGCCATAAGTCTCAGCATCTCCTTTGATAGTCTGCAGGGCAGAGCTTTCACAGGCCCTCTGTGGCAGGTTCCTAACTTATTTCCTGTTTTCTCCTTCTTCTGATGCCCTTCCTCTTTGCCTTTCGGGATGGAGATTGAGCATTTTAGTCAGAGTCCTCCCTCTTGATTAGTTCCTTTAGATATATAGACTTTAGTAAGTTTATCCTATATTATATGTCTATATGAGTGAGTATATACCATGTGTGTCTTTCTGCTTCTCTGACAGCTCACTCAGGATGAACCTTTGCAGTTCCCACCATTTACCTGCAAATTTCATGATTTCCTTATTTTTCATTGATGAGTAATATTCCATTGTGTAGATGTACCACAATTTCTGTATCCACTCTTCAGTTGAGGGGCATCTGAGTTGTTCCCAGCACAAGAAACACAGAATTGCTAAAACAATCCTCTACAATAAAATATCTTCTGGAGGTAACTCCATCTCTAATCTTAAGCTCTACTGTAGAGCAACAGTAATAAAAACCACATGGTACTGGCATAGAAACAGAATGGTGGATCAATGGAACTGAACAGAAGACCCAGAAATAAACCCACACACTTATGGATACCTGATCTTTGACAAAGAGGCCAAAACCATACAACGGAAAAAAGATAGCATCTTCAACAAATGTTGCTGGTCTAACTGGATGTCTACATGTTGAAAAATGCAAATAGATCCATACTTACCACCCTGCACAAAACTAAAGTCCACGTGGATCAAAGACCTCGGCATAAAACATTAAATCGGTTAGAAGAAAAAGTGGGGAAGAGCCTTGAACTCATTGGTACAGGAGACAACTTCCTGAACAGAACACCAACAGCACAGGCTCTAAGAGTAACAATCAAGTTATTATTAAGGAGGTTCAGCAAAAACACTTAGGCCAGAGCTTCCATCTTTCCCCTAGCAGACGAAACACAGTGAGGAGAGCTCTAGGGAGCCTGGCATGGCTGGAACACAGAATGAATGAAGATAATTGTAATATATGCAAAGGTTATTAAAGTAATGGTATCAAGTCATGTAGGGCACTACAGGTAATTGTGATCACTTTAGCTGCTACTTTGGAAGAACTATAGATCCACTGCTGAATTTTGAGCGTAGTAGTGACATTATCTGACTCTGTTTGTTTTTTCTCTGCACTGGGTTTGAAGCATTTGGTGGTAGAATAAAGAAGTCTAAAATTACATAGCAGAAAGCAAACAAAGTTTATGAAACCCTTTGAGTTTCTCTTGGACAAGCATAAAGACTTTTTTATACCTTCTTTTTGAAAAACGAATGGAGCATAATATGACTGAGGATTGCTTGCCTGTGACACAAGACATTGAGGTCTAGCTGTGAACACAGACTTAAACCTTTGTAAACTCGTTTCCTTCCAGAGCAGCCCTTAGGGGCCCACATAGGGAAGTGTATGTGAGATTGATCATGGCTGCTTTCTGCTAGGCCAAACACATTAAGTTGTGGCTTGTACAGACTTCAAACATGTGAAAAAGAACAAAGCATCATTTCTGAAAACCACCAATGTGGCCTGTCTCTTTAAGCCTTGTTAGTAGACATTGTTGGGATTCACTTACTATTTTATTTTCCAAAGAAAGAAGAGAAAAAACATAAATGGAACATACCTCATTTCCTATCTCCTTAAATCACATTTTCACACTATTACTCTCTTCAACATCCTGGCAATCACCCATTGCCCAAGAGGCAACAGACCTCATTGTGACATAGGATATGACAGTCCAAAGAAGAGTCTATCAACAGCAGACAGTAACACAAGCACAGGTTTATTTTTCCCTTCTTTCTGAAAAAGCATAACGTTTCCCTGCACATCACAGAAGTATTACTATTTACTGAAATTCCTTTAAAATTATATCATCATTCAGTACACCAATTCCTGAAAATCTTTAAAGAGCAAAACAGGAAGAGATCTTTCCTTTTAATCTTCTACCAATGCTGTGGTGTTTCACCAAACATGTTTCATCAGTGACCTAAGATTAGAAGATGAGCTATCCCCAAAGAAACTTGCATAATTTTCCTCACACAGCCTTGGGGATGGGAAAGGGAGATTATTATGTGTGTTATGTGCTATCTATACCAACGGAGGTTATTTCATGTGTAACAAGCCAGGTTTGGCAACTCTCCCTCAATAAGCTCATCAAGAGAGCCATATTAATATTGGAAAGCAGAACAAGTAGATGTATTTATTGTGACAACATATGGAAGAGATACAAAGTGATCCAGTGACTCTCCCATTTTTAGGACCCTGAAGTGAGAATAAAGTTTGAGGAGAGGATTCAGGATGTGTAGATGGAAGCAATCCTACCCACCAGTGACCCAGCCATTCCTTGTAACATAGTCTGACAGGTTGTTAGAACTATGGTAAAAACAACTCATTCCAGGAAGACAAAGTCTCCCTTGTGCCTTTTTGTCTGATCCCAGAATAAGATAACTCGGGCATTACCATTTCTTTGGAGTCTATATCTCAGTATTCTCATAGTAATATTGAGAGAGACAAGTGTCTTTTTGGAATGTGCTTACTTTTACCAGGTCGGTTACCCTAGGAACTGCAGTAGGAATACTATATAAAATAATGGACAATATGATTAGTCTTTGTGGCATCAGTTCCAGATGAAGAGTAACTAATAAGTTAAAGAGGTCAGTATTGTATCCTTTTGACATAGTGAAATAGACCCAAAGTCATGACTGTTACTTTGCTGTGCTGTCAAAAGAGTGTTTTCTCTGTGTCAGTGACACAACGCACTTGTTACATTTCTGGTTATAGCAACTCCATAGAGGAAAGGTTCCCACTCCATACAGCTTGACAGTCAGTAATGAAGACTAAAGCATGGCAGTGAAAGTCCGAGGCACCAGACACACGGGGTTTATAGTCAGGAGTCAGAGATCTGAAAAGTGGGGCAGTATTATAAAACTTTAAGGCCAACCCACTAGTGACCTATTTTCTCCAGTAAGATCACCTCCTAAAGGTTATACAATCTTCAAATACAGTGTCACAAGACGTAGATCAAGTAAAATTAAAAAAAAAAAAAGATGTAGATCAAGTGTTCATGGGGGAATCACATGTTCACACACAGAGACTGAGGGAGGGGGCATGTCACACTCAAACCAATGCAGAGTGTTTGGAAGAAAAGCCACGTGGTACTGGACAAGAAAGTAGTTACGGCTGCTTTCTTATTCCAGAGACAGCAAAGGCAGTTATGCTGTAAAAGTGACCCAGACCATACTGATGCAGACCATTCCATTAAAGTAGCTTCTGTTGGGCAAAGCACTAATGGATACAAGTTTATGTAGGAGAAAGGACCAATCGATGCAAGCATATACTTTGTGTCCTGAACTAGCAGCTTAGATTATTTCACTAACTCTTTCCAAATGTATTGAGCCCCTTTCTAGAAATACATGACTTACATCTACAGAAGTAACATATTTAGATGCAAGAACAATGGATTTGTCTCCTCTAGGCTCCTATGCAGTCTCATCTCATTACACATACATGTTTGAACTCAAAGCTCTGCCATGTGATCCCCCTCTGTTGGGGGCTTACTGCTTGAAACTCTGAAAGAAGACTCCCCATCCAGGGGAGTTGATGTCTGGTCTCAGACTGTGCAGAGGAAGAAAGTTCACATCTGTTAGTATTTAGCATGCATCATTGAAATTCTTGCAGGGAATCTGGGTGTAGCTCATGTTCTTCCCTGAGTTTGACCTAAGGCTAGCCTGTGGCAGGCAAGGGAAAAACACACGAAGGTTCCCAGGCAGGCTCTGGGATTATTTTTTTTCCTGGCATGTCTCTTCTTGAGTAGCCTGCCTATTGAAAGCATGGTGACTTGTGGGCTAAGGAAACAGTCTCCAAGGTTGCCTTCTGTTTTTGGCCTCTTGTGGGGATGTCTGCAAGCTCCCAGGGTGTTTCTATTGCAGCAGAGAAGGAAAGGGGTTTGTTTGACTGTGTCTCATTCTATGCTTAGAAGGGCTCGGTAATACACTTTGATGGTAGCATTTTAAAAAGGGCAAAATGCAAAATGCAAAAAAAAAATTAGAACAAGTTTATCCTCACAGCAAAATTGAGGAAAGGGATCGAGACTTCCACATACACCCTGTCCCCAGCCCTCACTGGCAAAGTCTTCCATTCTTAGCGTTCTTCACCGTTCTTCACCAGACTACTTCACTTGTTGCAGCTGATATACCTGCATGGACACATCATTATTCCTCTATTTTGCTGATTTGTAATGGCATTTGTCTTCTATTATAATATAACATAAAAAGCTAGTGTCCTAAAACACTCTCCTTTTCTTCATTTTTCTCCTTCTACTCAGTCCCAGAATGCTATTGACTCCTTTGCCGTCCCCCGTTACAGGTAGTAGTCTTTGTTAGTATATAAAAACTGTTTGCAATCATGGTTCTCATAATGAAAATTTCATAAATATACAGAAGATATTTTGATCATCTTCACTGCTCACACAGCCCCTTCATCAGTTTCTCTTGTCAGCATTATCCACACAGATCATCTTCCTGGTCCAAATTAGTTTCCATTTTACTTTTATGTCTTACTACTTTTGATGACCCTATTTTTTTTTTTTTTTAGGTTTTATTCTCCACTCCCATGGGTGAGGAATTATTTACAGTCACATGGAGACCTTAATAATGAGTACATAGCTAAAGAAAATAGCTCCTTCTTCTCTATTCAACTGTCTAGAGGTGTTCAGCGTGGGGTGTCAGGTCCTGAACGTCATCACTCTCCATCCCTGAATAATGGTGGGCTCAACCATGTCTTATAATGTATTCTCTTTTTATGTTCTGAGACAGATACAATCATCTTAATTCAATGTGTTAAGAGAGATGGAACTGGAATCCAGAGATGCCTGTTGATACATTCCTTGAATAGCTGAGACTAGACTGCAGATTGTCTCCCATCAGGGTTATTGCCCTTCTAATATGGTATCTCAAGCATCAAAATGCTCATTACTTTTTAACATTTTTGCTTCTGTATATACAAGTGGTTGCCACTCTCTTTTCTCTCCATCCCTCCCAATCAGTTTGTATTTGTGAATTCAGATGCATGTGCATAGACTTGTGATATGGAAGCCAGAAGCTGACATGGGTAATAGGTTTTGTTCTGTCTCTCCATTACTTAGTAAAGCAGAATCTTTGGATGAACCTGGAGCTCTCCTATTTGACCAGTCTAAGTTCCCTGAGATTCTTTACCTCCTCCTTCCAAATGCTGGGATCACAGGCTGGAAACTATACGCAGACAACTTTCACTGGCTGCTAGGAATCAGAACTCAGGTCCTCATAAGGCAAGTACTTCTCCCAGCAAGTCATCTCCAAAGCTCCACATCCTACCATCTGTTGACAAAGGCTGTAGGCAAGGACTTTGACTTAGTGGAAAGCCTTTCTGAGATAATATTTTGAAATATTTAAAACTAATGTCAGCTTATGATCCTTTTTACACTGTGTTCTAAGATGAGAATAAAAACCTCAGGCTTACTTACTTTGAAGGCAAGATCAAAACAGACGGTTATGAGCATTGATGCTTTCAGAGACATAGGGATCACACATCAATGGACACTATAGTTCAATAATTAAATAAATCTTTAGAGGTCAAAAGTTTACCTTTCATAATTTAGCTGTGGATGCAGACATTTTAAAAGGTTCCTAAGAACAGAAACTGACATTTCAGTAGCACCAGTCCCTAAAACTCAGCGCATTATTGTCCATGACAAGCTGTAGCTCATGGATCATGCCAAAGTTTCTGCACAAAGAGATATGAGTGAATATCTGTGGATAAAATTAAATGAATGAAGGCATGATTCCTCTGGCTGTTTTCCTGGACCTTATAAAAACTGTATTAAAGCTACATTATTTAGCAAGCTTGGTCGCTTGCTGTTTTCTTTATGTCTAACAGACTATATTAGTGACTTGGAAAAGGAACAGAGGTTGTCAGAAACAGGGACCATATCAATAGAAGACTTGACAGACTGAGACTCCTAGCCAAACTTTGGGCAGAGTGCAGGGAATCTTATGAAAGAAGGAGATGGAAAGACTTGGAGGGGACAGGAGCTCCAAAAGGGGACCAACAGAGTCAAAACAACTGATCCCTGGGGACCTGAAGAGAATGATACCCCTACCAAGGACAATGCATGGAAAGGACCTAAAACCCTAGCTCAGATGTAGCCCATAGACTCGGTATCCAAGTGGGGTCCCTAGTAAGAGGAACAGGGGCTGTGTTTTGCATGAATTCAGTGGCAGACTCTCTGATCATCTTCCCCTAAGGGGTGCAGCCTTGCCAGGCCACCAAGGAAGACAATGCAACAAGTCCTGGTGAGACCTGATAGGCTAGGGTCAAATAGAAGTGGAGGAGGATGTCCCCTGTTAGTGGACTAGGGGATGGACATGGGAGGAGATGAGGAAGGGAGGGCTGGATCCAGAGGAGACAGGGAGGGGGCCACAACCAGGATACAAATTGAGTAAATTGTAATAAATGATAATAAAAAAGACTCATTAAGAGAGAAAGAATAAAGAAAAGAGACAAGCAAAACAAGCATACTCTCATACTCCCACCACGATAGTCCATAGAGTGTTGATTCAACAGAAAATCTGAAACAGTTTGTTTCTGGATTTTCTTTTAAACTCATCAGCTTGCATGAACTTCCCCAGGGAGTGTTTTTCTTAAGAAGTGTATTTATGTTTTCAGCAGTAAAGGGGACAGTTTTAGAGAATGTTGTCATTTATTATAAAAGCTTTTTTTTCCCATAAGATAGCACTACTGGGCTCATTTTGAGTGTCTAAGAGGGCTACTGGATCTGTAGAGATGTAGGAGCTGTGAAACCCCATCACCCGGGTGAGCTGTGCTTCCTACAGAAAGCTGTGTAGAGTCTCTTCCAGCATATTTCTATCTGAATCTGTTTTATACCATGTAGTCTCTTAAATTTGCAGCCAACAGGAATGTAAACAGAATTCCTGCTTATCTTCATGTCTATAAGCTCTGTTAAGGTAAAGCTGTGGCAAGGATTTTGCCCTGATGACCCTCTTATCATCAAGGATTGCTATAGTTGGGTGGGCCTGCCTTTCCAGACTTTAACATCTGTTCTTATACTTTTTTTTCCTTTTTCCTCTGGAAGCAAACAAAAGACAAAACAAACACGCAAAAATAGCTATATTGATATATATGAATGTAACATGGATGGATAAACAGATAGATCAATAGATGATATAAATTAGTTTTCAGGGTTGGAGAGATGGCTCAGAGGTTAACAGCACTGACTGCTCTTTCAGCGGACCCTGGTTGTATTTTCCAGCACCAACATGGAAGGTTACAACTGTCTGTAACTCCCCTTCCATAAGATACAGCACTATCGTGCAGAAATGCATATAAACAAAATACTGTTAACATAAAAAATAAAAAGGAAGTATTACAATTTTAAAAAGAAATTAGTTCTCAATGTAGACACATGGCTACCAATTCAGTATTAGCGGTGAATGATTAGAAAATTACTTGAAGAATGCATAAGTTAAGAAGAGGTTTTGTTTTGATGTTCAAATCATTCTGAGTTCTAATTCACTTATAAAAATATCCATTAACTACAAATGAAATAATTGGCACAACTAGCATGTATTCTTTCCATGGTTAGTTGTTACCCACTTGCAAAGGCCTTCTTTGGACTAAAATAAAAATCTGATGTGTGGCATTAGTCTTCATGGGAGAATCATTAGTAAATGGGTAAATAACAGCTGGATCCTAGGAGGTCACAGTGAATTTTTTTCTATGAAATTGTGATTTTTTTTTCTTAGAGAGTTAGTCATAATTAGTAATATTGATTGATGTTGCTGTTGAGAATATAGGTTAAATTGAAAAGTCAACAGTGGAAAGAATGATGACAGTAACACATAAGGTTTACTTTTTCCTAGAGAGCTAACATTTGTATGAAAGAACCCTAAATATTTCAAACTCACAAATTCCCAAAAGTCCCGCAGGGATTCAAGATATACCATGTCATGATAATAGTTTGTGATATTTAGATGGGTCTGTAGGACCCCACTACCCTGGACTTAAAAAGAGATGGCCCATACCTGGCATTGGGCCTTTTATTTGATAATCTATGGCATCTGTTTTAAGCCAACTTCACCTAAATACTTTTTTACATGTACATGTTTTATGAAGTTTCTACACTAGTAGGCTTCCTTACCGTTCTTTCAAATATAGTTTGTGCAAGTTTCACATGTCTGTCTTAGTGTTAGGATTGCTGTAATGAAAACTATAACCAGAAACAAGTTGGGAAAGAAAGGATTTGTTTGACTTACAATTCCACAATTCTGTTTACCACTGGAAGAATTCAGGATAGGAACTCAATAAGGGCAAAAATAATGAGGCAGGAGCTGATGCACAGTCCTTGAGGGGATGTTGCTTATGGCTTCATCCCTCCGGCTTATAAAATTCAGACCCACCAGCCCAAAAATGGCACTATCCACACTGTACCAGAAACTCTCATGTCAATCAATAATTTAAAATAATGCCTTACAGACTAGTCTACAGTCCCATCTTATGGAGTCATTTTCTTAATTGTGGTTCCCTCCTTTCACGTAATTGTATCTTCTGTCATGTTAACACAAAACTATGCAGCACAATGTCCATACTTTCTCCTTTCCTCCATCTCAATAAATGCTCCAATAAATGGTCTACATCCATGAACACACAGACAGCATTACATTGACTCAATGGATTTAAAGAGAGTGAGAGTGGGGATATATATATTTGAAAGTGAATAGTAGTGTCGAGGGTAAGAAAGGGAATAAGAGGTGGATTTAATTTAAACACGTATTTACATGTATGAAATTCTCAAAAGAATACTTCTGTAAAGGAATGTATCAGCACATCGAGGAGAATCACCATTGTGGACTGTAGTTCTGAGGCTAACGGCACACATTCTAAGTGACTGTCTTTGTGTGTGCTATAAAAAAATAACAATAGGCTAAGCACCTTAAATTCCAGTATTCTGAAGGCAAATGCAAGTGGAGCTCTGTGAGATCAAAGCTAATCTGATCTTCACAGTGAGTTCCAGGTTAGCCAGGGCTGCATAGAGAGATCCTGTCTCAAAATGATAATAATAAATATTATTATACTAATGATAAGTGATAACAATGATAAAGAAAATGTATAGGAATCATAAATATTAATAAAACACTTATTACCATTCAATGGAATAAAATGTATTTGCTAAATATAATGGCACATGTACATGTTTATTGATAATAGTTAATAAATACATAGTCAAGTTAAGAACTACATCAAAATTGTTTCTAGCACATGTCTAACAGCTCAGGACTTGGTATTGAGAGACAGAGAACCATGGATTTGAATATACCCTACACTACATGGTGAGATTCTGTCGCAAAAGCAAACAAATAGCCTAAAAACACACAGAGAGAAAATCTATCTATCAGTTACTAAAGTGATTCCTGTCTCTAGAACAGAGGTACACATATTTACCCTGTTAAGATATATTAAGCATTTAATTATAACTAGCCTTGTATATGTAATGATAGATGATTTTAATGTCTTCCTTCAAGAGTCTCAGAATTTTCTGAATTTTACTTTGCAGAAATAGCAACTCATAATTATCAAGTGTTTATAATATAAAAGGGAATTTAAATGGACTCTTTACTGTTACAATATCCTCCATTTAACCCTTTTGCAAGGTGCTGTTAAAGGAAGAGAATAATTTGTCCGAAGAAATGACTCATTTAAATTTAAATATTTTTTCTGCTGTACATATACTTTTATATCTTATTCGATGTTACATTAATGGATTACAGTTTGAGCCAAACTGTACTGTAAAATTAATTGGTAATGATTATAGATTTTAAATATTTGCTTCAAGGAAAATGTGCTATTTTGTGAATATTTGCACCATACTAGTAAGGCAGATTTCAACTATTTCATTATCTGGAGGGCCAGACAGGCTGTATTTTTGGCTGCCTTCATTTCCTCAATCCTGACAGCACGCCTTTCAATAGACACTTAAACAAGATATTTTGTTATAGCTTTTGAGCTTGAGGTCGTAACAGTTATTTAGCATACAAGAAAATCTTTTTGGTAATTTTAGGAGGTAGGGCATACATTTCAGTGGCATGGTTGTTTATTTTGGGAGGAGTTCCTGAGTTTCCAAGCATTACAATTCAAGAGGATTAAACAGTTCAGCCTCCAAGCTTGGGCTTTCAAGCTGCTCCTTGGAGACTTCAGGGCTCTGTGGACTGTTCTGTTGTGACACTGCACTTACTGTATCCTCCAAAAGAGCTTAGTTTTTGTCTGAGTGTGTCCTCAGACTGTAGTCTGCCTGTCTCATTGTAAACTCGCTAGCCTCAGAATTTAAGTGGTCAGCTTTATACATCACTCAGCCACTTCATGTTGATAATGCATGCAGTGTTTCTCAAGCTTACTCTTTCCTAAAGTATTTCCTAAAATCGTGTGTAAGCAGGTGCAGCTCATAGTGTGCTTAGCAGGCAAGAGACCCTGGGTTTGAGATCCAGAAAGGAAGGGAAGGAAGTGGAGAGGGGGAAGGAGGGAGGATGCAGAGAAGGGAGAAAGCAAGGAAGGGAGGGAGAGAGACAGGAAAATGCATATGCAAGCGGCTTCTGCATACTGATAACGTGCCTTTGATTAGCCAATGTCTTGGGGAAAGTATGAAATTGGACACTTCCTAGAAGACACATTTTGGTCACACATTTGTTTGACATTGGGGGTAGGAAAAGTTTTTATTTACTCATAATACTCACGATGTCCCAGCACTTGGAAACCGAGACCAGAGGGTTACAAGTTTGAAGGAAAGATGGGGAGAGGTGGAAAAAGACATGAAGAGGCCGAGGAGAGGCAGGCAAGTTGGGGCAGGGTATGGAAGGGCAGAAAGAAATGTCTGACTTATATCTTGAGGATAGTGTAGAACAAAGTGAAGGAAGCCTAGAATATAAGGCTCTTAAACAAACCAAGCACGTTTCTCTCAGGGATGATATTCATGTTAATAGATTTGGGGTTTGTCTTACTTCTGTGGAATTAAGGGAGTGGAAGTTGAGGTCTTTGAGTCACAAAAAAAGGTTACTTGAACAAGAAATTTAAAAGAAAATAAAAAGAAAAGAAGGAAAAGAGAGAAAGAAAGGAAAGAAAGAGCAAGGAAACAAGCAATGAAGGAAAGAAGGAAAGAAACTAACTCTAGGGGAATATAACGACAATGTATCTTGAAAGAGAAAGAGTGTCTGATATCTAAGATCCACAGTTACTTGAATTGGTTTTTATTCCTATATAACTATATTATTATATAACTTTTTTAAAGATTGCAGTGATTAATTTATTTTATTTTATTTTTTAACTTTTTTTTATTAATTACACTTTATTCATTTTTGCATCCCCCCATAAGCCCTTCTCTCCTCCCCTCCCTATCGCACCCTCCCTCCCCTTTCTGCATGCATGCCCCTCCCTAAGTCCACTGATAGGGGAGGTTCTCCTCTCCTTTCCGATCTTAGTCTATCAGTTCTCATCAAAAGTGGCTGCATTGTCCTCTTCTGTGACCTTTATAAAATCCTTTGGTTTTGTATTCTTAAACATGAAGAGACAGATTTGGAATCTACTGAATGATTTCTTTCCATATATTCACTTCACACGCTCAAAACTTAGTGAAATATGATAGGTTGAGCAATTTAGTAAATGCATGTCTCTGCTAAGGAAACACATTTAGGTGGATTATTTCCTTGGGAGGTAAAGAGAACATAGAAAAAGCAGGGTGGATTGGTGGAAAAATAGAGGTTAGGCAGTAGAAGAGGAGCCACGAACACTGCCATAGAATGAGATGAAGAGTCCAAAGATTCCAACCAAAATATACTTGTTAGACTTAGAACCACATGCTAGCGGCTCTTCATTGAGACCTGGACGTATTGTGTTCTTAAATTCTGCTGAGTCCTCAGAAATAAAAAAAAAATGTACAGCAAATGTCGGGGCTTGGATTAAAGTATTTGAATATGAAAGGAAAATTAATCTAAGAAGGAAGGATAACTTTGGATCATTAGGCTTACATGCAGTTTAGAATATTTAATTCTCCATAGGATTAGGAAAAAGGGACAAATATTTGTCAGATATCTAATAGCTATAGTTAATTAGTTAGCTTTTATTCCCAAACTAATAAATAACTATAGAAATGATTTGACTGTATATGCCCAAACATTAATATACGAGAAATATGTCACAAAAGTGGAAAGCACTGGATTTTGGAATGTTGGTTTTAAGGAAATTTCATCAAAACACAAGGGAACTCCATATTGTAAAACTTAAGACCATGATCAGAGGACAATTCTTGTGGATCAGGCCTGGTCCTTGCATCTTCAGTGTGACAGTACGATTTTCATGCATTTCTAAGAACAAATTGTAAGCAGACATTCCACAGAGACATTTCCACACATCACCAACTTCTTGGAAGCAAGGATTGGAAATGTCAGCTGGGAGAAAGGCTTATTCCCATGTGGTAGGATGTCCCACCTCTAAGCAGAATTCTCAAAGACCTACGTGGGTAAACTAAAGAGCTGGAGAAATTGGTGAAGGAACATGTCCAAAAGCCATTCCCTGGGATCACCCTCAGTTGTTTCAGTGTACTCCTGACTACCTGAAAGTACGTGGCATGTAGAAAGGTAAAACATATAATAGAAAAGGGTGGTGACGGATGGGATAATGTAAAATTTTCAGAACAGTAGGATGGCCACTTTTACTATGCTAATCCTGCCAATCTGTGAGCACGGGAGATATTTCCATCTTCTGATATTAGGGGGAATGAGGGAGGGAGAGTGGTTCCTGGAGATGAGGGAGGGGGCCCCATTTGAGATATAAAATGAATAAATTGTAAAAATACTGTGAGAGAGAGAGAGAGAGAGAGAGAGAGAGAGAGTTTTCAAGGCGGAAGCTGCATCTTTCCGGATACTCAGTCTTCCTGACATCTTCCTCTGCTGCTGCCTCTCTTTGATTGTTGCTAACCCGAAGCCTGAACCGTCATCAGGGCAAACTGCATCCTCTCCCCTGTAAGCGTTAGAGCATCACCATCTCCATCACTCCACTTGGCTAGCTGTCATGTGTACTGTGCTCTGAGATGGTGTCTTGAGGGTGCCAAACTAAGGCTGATCACAGATCAAAGGCTTTGAGGGGAGGAGTGAGGGCAGGGACAAGGACAAACCATTCCAGCACTATAGAATAATCACTTCCCAAGGCCCAATCTGACCTAAGCCAGTTAATATCATTTGCATAATACCTGACTTCAGTTTATAGGGCTTGGTCAACTTAAATTTTTCTAATGTTTATTCTTTTAGCACTTCTAAATGAAACCATTACTATGGAATTCTGCACAGAATATAGTCATCATGAAGGTAGTATTTAGCATGTGCAATGACTTGGTCACTGAGCTTTTCAACCTCAACAGAAGGACAAATATGCAGGCAAAATTTTTGTTACTTATACTTTTCCTTTCTTTCTTATTTCCCTTTTTCTTCCTTTTCTTTTTTCACTTGGAAAAGCAGAAATATTCATTAAAAAATAACAATATTCCTGTGGGTTTGAAATAGGAAAAGCTGAGGGAGTCTAGCTTGGATATGATGTATGCAATACTTCATCATGAAAAAAGGATTGGTAATTTTTTTTCCTGAGGAGAAACTGAAGTGTTAGGGCTTTTCTAGTTTAGAATGCTCTATGTCTACAATAGGGCAAAATCAGAAGCAGAAATTCTAAACAGGATGCTGAATAGTAATCCAGGAGAAATGACACTAACAGAATTTTATTAGGGATGCTGGATAACTTGAGAATTTGCAGTGAAACCCAAGAAGATTGATGGTTAGTTGGAAGAAGAGATTAAACTCAGAATGATTTGGATACTGAATAATATGGAATTACCATGAACTGGTTCCTTACTGAAAACTCTGTGAAGAAAGTTGGGAGCAGGTTCTGGGAAATGTTGTGGTTTAATGTGCTCTTCAAAGCTTATATGTTGAAGATTTGATACCCAATTCATCTGTGTGGAGAGATGGGATATTTGTAGGCTTATTAAGTCATCTGTTCAATAATGGAAAAATGTGGGGGCTTGAGAAATGATGAAGCTCGTAAGAGTCCTTGCTGCTCTTGTGGAGGACCTGGGTTTGGTTCTTAGCCCGAAAGTGATAGGTCACAGTGGTCTGTAACCCTAGTTCCAGTGATTTTGATGTTCTTTTCTGTTGTATGTATGATGCACACATGTGCATACAAACAAAACACTCTTACACATTAACTAAAATAAGTAAATCATTTTCAAAAAGGATTAATATTGTTAATTAAATGCAGATAGTGTTTTGTATTGGAAAATGTGTTGGTAATAAATGGCAAGCTGATTTGGCCAATGCCATACTTGGCAAACTAGTGCTTATAAAATTGTCTGCCTTCATATTCTCATGCTGGAGATTTCATGGCCCCAGAAAATCAGTGTTGATTAATATGGTAAGGGTATAAGGAAGAAGTGGGGTTTGAACCATCTTACAAAGGCTACTCTTTTCTTGCAAGGGTGAAGAGTGATGCCAAGCAAGGCTCTTTCTAATTGAACTGTGAAGTCAGAAACAGTGTGTGTTAATTATCAACATATTTGGTGTGGCTGGCCATTAGAAACTGTGAGTGGGCTTGAGTTTGATTTGGGAGGGTGGGCTTGCTATAGAGTCAATTCAGTTTCCTCTTGCTGTCTTTCATGTGTTCTCCCTTGCCCTTCAAAATCTTCTCATGGGATTATGCAGCAGGATTCTCACCAGAAATAACCTTGAATTCACAAGGTTCCAAAATTTGGGGAAATAACTTTACTTTCTCTATAAATCTCTTAGTGTCTACTATTTTATTATAATATCCCTCCCCTTAGAAAAAAAGACTAGACAGTGAATAATTCAGTGTTCAAGTTCAATTTTGATATTGGTTATATTTGTAGGTACCAAAATGAATTGATAGATATTAAAATTAAAGTTCCCAGTTGAGGTATCATCTATACATAAGCATTTGGTTCATTTTAGTCCATAAAAATATTTAGAAATGGAAGAATAAATGAAAATCCAGAGGAGTCAAGTGTCAAGCATCATTAAGCAATAGGCATTTTTTCCCAGTGAGAAAAAAATAAACTAAATTCTTGTCCTTGAAGAGCTCACAGTAAAACAAAATAAATAGCGAGAATAACACTACAGAATTATGAGTAAAGCTACTAGTTTCTGGATGCAAAGCAGAGGACACGGTGGGAGGACAGACGGAGCAATGCTGCAGCACACCGGGCTGTTAACATTTAACAGCAAATGACTTGCCTGAGCTTCATGCTGGCAATGCGTGGAGCAAAGGGTAGAAAGACATGAGAGGTTCTGATCTGCAGATTCAGCTGATCGTTTAATCCCTGCAAAATGCCCCATACCACAGACATGGTTCGAAACTGTTTTGATCTTTAAGATAAAAAGGAAGAAGAGTGAGGGCTAGGTTCAGGTGTGAGCCCAGCTTCCTTCCTTAACTACTTTGCAACATTTGGCCGCCATTTAACTTCTCTGTCTTCAAGTTCCTTCTCTGTGACCAGCTCTGTATTACTTCAAAGAGTCTCTAAGAAGACTAAAGGAGAATGTGTGTGGTCCTGCTCAACAGAGTCAGTTTAAATACAGCATTTGTTGACTATAAAACAAATGGCATCCCCACCACAGACCAAAAATGCACTTTTTTCTTTATACAGTTCAGGTTCATTGAGCAGACTCCTGAATACTAGACTGACAAAAGTCAAATTTATTAATACATGTATTACCTTCATAAATGAGATTGCTAACTTATGTAAAACAAAAAATATGGTTAATCTTAGCCATAACCTAACATAAATGCATAAAAGACAATAAATATAGAAAAAATGAGCACAAAATAAAAGAACTCTGAGTCTTGTTGGTAAAGTCTGGAATGGTATAAGATAATGAGGCAATTAAAAAAAAAGCTAGAATTATGACTTGTAATGCAGGTTCTTTCAGCGTCCTCTGTGTCCTATGCTGATAATAGTTTGAAACTTTCTCAAGTAACTACAGTGCTTCCTGGTGCAGAGAGAATGGATGAACACACTAACATTCTTGTTTTTGCCTACTAAGGCAATGAGCTCATTTTTCTTTTATGCATTATTTCACAGTTATCTTCAATGTAAAATAAGCCATATGCCAAAGTGACAATATATTACTATCTACATATATATGGAGAGTGCTATATCTAGTTCCGTATGATTAAGAGTATCAAAATGTAAATAGAATTTACAAAATTAAAATGATAATATTCAGTTCAAGAATTTAAAACAATCTTTGAAGATATATAGCTTAGCTTAGACATAGTTGACTCAAACCTAATTAGAATTTAGTCTTCTTTTCCTCTCACTTAACACAAATGGTGGCAAGATAAGAAGAGAGTGAGCCAGTAAGCTATGCTAAAGCTATACTCTGCTATTTGCTCTCTCATAAGGCTCTTTCTGTCCTTCCTGAAATAAAGTATTTAGTGATTGTTCTACCTGCATGTCTTTCTGAGATTGCATTGGTACTTTGGTACCTTGCAACCTCAGTGGTAGGGCTGAAAGGTCACAGACCTCATAGATTAAGCTTAGGGGAAAACAGGAGACCAAATATTGTTCTCTACCCTACCTTCTGCTTTTTTATTTTATTTTAAAATGTGTTGCAGTTGCTGGTCATGAATCTCTTATCTTTCTATCTAACAGTCACTGATTGCACTATAACACTGCAAAAAACTACATACTCCTTGAAAACAGGATCCTTCTCCGTGAGAAAAGCAAGGCACATGTCTCCATTCCAACAATACTGTCCACACTAGCTGATGTAAGCACTGTTTCTTTTAATCTCTGCTTGTCTAGGGTCATCCATCAACACCATGTTACCTTAAAAAAACAAGACATATGTTTTAGTGCAGCCCAATCTTTTAGCAACCACAGATGAAACTCCTTTTAAGCATAGGATAAAGAAAGGGATTGTTGAGACCATAAGCACAGCATGACAAATTAGCAAGAATACGGCCCAAGACCAAGGGGCTTCCCAGC
This sequence comes from Meriones unguiculatus, assembly GCF_030254825.1. Taxonomy (NCBI): domain Eukaryota; kingdom Metazoa; phylum Chordata; class Mammalia; order Rodentia; family Muridae; genus Meriones; species Meriones unguiculatus. Next base: position 182,640,759 of record NC_083351.1, read on the forward strand.
CTGGCTGAATCATCAGCTCACTGGTGGAAACAATTTATTTGATGCAAACAAAAACCCAAACATTTGTAAATCAGCTAAGCAAGGAGCTCAAGCAAAGAGCTTCTGAGATTTGAAAAAAGATTTTGTTCTCCACAGGAATTAGAGGATTGGAAATCTGTCAGGGTTTGCAGCATATACACATCTGCTGTCTGTGGCTGGACACTTAGTCACTGCGTTGAGCCTTGACCAGTGGTTGACTTTTGTTTATAGACCTTCATCTATGCTGCTGGAAGAAACAGTTCTTCTCATGTCAGAGGTGTATGTTTGGGTTGTCAATCATACATCCAAAATAAAACTCTGATATTCCTTACTCTCTATTTTATAGTTCATTCTCATGTCATGTCAGTCAACTGACAGCTTAGTCTTGCTTCTCCACAAACTTTTGGGGATAATAATAGAGGAGAGACTCCTCTGTTAGGAGAGAATCTCCCACAAAAAGCTCCCTTTGTCAGTGTTGTGACTTTAAGAAATAAAGAAGAATCCAAATGAATGAAAACTGAAGACATGGCTGTTCCTGGGTATGGCTGTGGAGAAGTTTTGCTGTAGATGTGAGAGATAAAACAGCCAGAGGCATCTGGACTAGATTAGACTGAAGATAGCCAGTAAACTGAATTGAGCCATGACAGGAGAGAGGACGGGGAGCAGGAGAGGAAGAGAAGAGAGGAGGCAAAGAGAGGCACCAAGAGTCAGAAGAACCAAAAATCCAAGAGAACCAAAATGGCTGAGTTACATAGAAAAGAGACTCTGGGCAAGAGGAGTGAGGCTCAGGGAGTAGAGAAGCTCAGGGCAGGGCAGGGTATGCCTGCCAGGCTGTGTGACGGATTATTCTGTAACAGGGGCTTGAAATGCTGAGAGCCTGGCAGCAAGCATCCACTTCAGCTTGCTAATTGGCACCTCAGGAATCTGTCCCAGGGTGCTTTGAGACCTAACACTAAGAGCCAACAATAGTTCATGGTTATTTGCTAACCTGAGACAGGAAAACTGGAGTCGAGGTACACAGATGAGCTTCTAAGTCCATCCCAGGTAGGGAAGTCATTGATATTGGGTAAAATAAATGAAAGCAGGTATAGGATTATGAGGAGTGGGCTACTCATGCCTTTATTTTCTGGAACTCTCTCTTTCTCTTTCTCTCTCTTAATGGTTGGAATTAAAGATGTGTCCCACTATGCCTAATTCTAATATTGTACATTACTGTCAAATATTAATCATAACAAGAGACTAGTATCAGGTTACTGCTATTGACTAAATTATTGATTTTGTTTAGATTTAATTAGTTTTCACCTTTACCCTTTTCTGTTGGTTGCTCCATTTCATTCATCTTCATTTTTTCTGAGTCCATTTGGTCTGTGACACTCTCTGTCTTTTTTGTTTTCTTTCATACTCACATAGTTGTACAGAGGACCTGAAGCCGGGCAAATTACCAGCTATCGATAATATTCAAAATGATAAGTAGACATGGTAGTAATAATTGTTTGTTTCTATTGTAGTTATAATGAAAATCCTTTGTATACAATGAGTGAACTTTAAGATAAAAGTAGTAGAAAGAACCAAAAGTGTGATCAGGAAACTCTCCTATCCCATACTCTTCTGTTGTTTCCACCTGTCCCTGGGAGAAACATAGTCCCACTTATTGTGTTTCTTGCTTAACATGAGGAACAAACCTCATTTTATGTATCCAAGCACACACAAACAACACAACAACACTACAGCATCTGACCTCTCCATCATACACTTGTGCTCAGGTCTATAGAGCTGAATCCTCTTCAAAGATGCTTCAGAGGAAGCTGCTGCAGTTGAGGGGAGTTCTCCCCATTGTCATGATGAAGCAGATAGAGCATTGAGAAAGACCAGGATGCTACTATATATCTGCTGTTAGATATAAAGGTTCTAATAGTAAATCTTCCTTGAGTCTAAGTCTCTAGAAAGCATACTTAACCCATGTTGCTCAGCTGGGATGATGGGACTCTGTCCTGTTTCTATTCATGTGCTTGCAGGCACCGTGCAGAGAAAAAAAAATCAAAATATACTGAATCTTAAATGTTATCTGAAAACAAAGTAAATTAGATCTTCATATTTTATCTGGCAACTGAAGGAAACAGGTAGGAAGGAAGGAATGGATGTATGGATCAGGTTAAGTTTGTACTGTCAGAGTTTTAATTCATTTTAGGCCAGATTTTCCAAGGAAACATCTGACTACAATTTGACATTTCATGTGGAAACTAGCCACTGGAAGGAATAAGTTGTTCAGACTGCCCAGAATTTCTCACTATTGGCTGACAAATTGACATTTCAGTAAGATGTGGTATGCCCCGAAATTTGGTACAGGGAAGAAATGTCCAGAACTCAGAGGCAGCCATGTCCCAGTCCACATGACAGTTATACTTTGCAACATAAATTAATAAAATAAATTTCAAATTTCATGCCCCTTTCCTGAGAGTGTAATAACTCCGACTCTGTCATGAAGTGTATGCTCAGGAGTAAGGCTCTTTGGTTCTGCTGTTGAGGCTTGATTTCTAAGTTGGAAAGTAGTTATACAGCTGCTTATTTTATTTTACATATCTGAATAACAATCTTATGATAAGATTTCATATACAATGTAATGGAAAAGGGGTGTTAATGAGGCAAGGACGAGTTCGCAGAAGGCGTTGGTTGTCTAAGCACTGAGTAGCCAGTTTCACTTTTTTCTGTTTTGTTGAATTAGTTGGGTGAATATGCGTCCCCCCCCACACACTGTCTGCTACATTGTTACTTTTAGTGCCATGATTTATGCCTACCTCCAGTCTTATACCTCTTCACTATGTTAGAGACAACCCATGACCCTTAATAAGTTTTTTTTTGTACTGGTCACCTATCTCCTCCATTCTCTACCTCCCCATTTGCTGGAGGAGCCTCTGCCCCAATTCTTTTCTCTCCCATGCAACTGTGCTTACCCTTTGGCTGCCCTCACCACAATGCACTTTTTATTGTAATTTGTCTTTTCCCAATTGAATTCTTTTTAAGAGAAGAATTGAGTCTGTCTCCCATACCTTGCAATACACCCAACATTTTACATAGCTTAACCCAGAAAATACTTATCTTGAAGCCTGAGTTAAGTTCTTTATAATATTACTATACAAATACACATGAACATCAACCCCTCCCCCAGGCACACATGCATGCATACACATATATCCATGGTGTGACTGAAGGAAATCTACAGGTACTTAAAGAAAATCTGATTCCTCAATGTTCCAATCATTAGTGTTAACTCAAATCCCACCTTTTAATAATGAGAAAAATTATAGCCTATAGAAGGAAATAACATGCCAGGACTGCACAGGGTCAGGGAACCATTCAAAGCCAGAACTGTAACCTTTCCAATAGTCTTTGCTGAGAGTGATTAAATGTCTAGTATCTGATCTTCACTATCTTAACTCTCTGTGGCCCCTCGCACACCTTTTATCCTCTCTTCAGACACTACCTCTGTCTGTTCTATTTCCCCTTCTGAGTGAAATTTATGCATCCTCACTTGGAGAGCAAGGTTGAGAGGACAGAAGACCTGAAGAGAAAAGAAAAACTGAGGAAGGTATCTCTGAGACAAGCTGGAGACCTAAGTCAGGGTAGGCTTCTGCGAGGATATGAGGGGACTCAAGCATAGAAGCAGAGACCATGGAGACTGAAGAGGACACCCTCTAACTAGACTAGGCTCCTAGCAGAGTCACCAACCCACCCACAAAAACTTTGACTCAGAATTTAGTCTGCCTACAAAGGTGCATGGATAAAGATAAAGCAGATAGAGCAGAGATTGAGGGAATGCACATTAAAAGACCCATCCCATCAGAGAATGCCAACACCAGACACTATGAATGATACCCTGACAAACTTGAAGAGGGTAGTCTGAGAGAGTTGTCCTTGAAACCTGAAGACAATAGTCTGAGAAAGTTTTTCTCCGAGAAGCCCTACCCAGCAGTGCCTCAAAACAGAAGTGGATACTCACAACCAAATATTGGATGATGTGTAGAGAGTCTTGTAAAAAATTGGAAGAAAAGAGATAAAAATCTGGAGGTGATATGAGCTCCACAAGAAGACCAACAGAGTCAACTAACCAGGGTCGAAAGGGGCTTGATGAGACTGAATCATCAACCAAGGACTATGCATGAATTGGACCTAGGTCCCTGACAAAGATGTAGGAGACTGACATCTTGGGCCTCATATGGGTCCTCTAGTAAGAGAAGTGGAGACTGCATCTGATAGGAACTTATTTGTCTGCTTTCTGATCACTTCCTGCTGGTGGGACTGCCTTACCAGGCCACAGGAGAAGAGGACATGCTCAGTCCTGATACAATTTAATGAGCAGGATGAGAAAGGAAGTTCCCCTTTTCTGAGGAAAAGGAGAGAGGAAGGGGGAAGAGGAGGGAGGGAGGGTGAGACTGAGAGGAAAGGAGGGATTGGGTACAGCAAGGATGTAAAATGATTATTATTTTTTAAACCTGTTGTCATTATCAGCAGCTGCCCTAACACTTTAGGAAAGCCAGGTGGAAGCAGCTCTCATTGGCAGAACCTTCAGATGAGCCAGGCCAGAGTCCAAAGATCAGTGTGCAGATGTAGTCAGCCAGTGGCCGCAGGCACAGTGTTTTTTCACTTGCCAATACTGACTCTGCCCTGGCAGACTTGCTTCCTCCTGCTTAAGTGTCTCACTGGCAGATGCAGTTGGTAATCTTGTGGACCTTTTGATGGGCCTTTCCCTGGAGCCTCATTGCCACGGGGCTTGGAAGCTTTGGCTGAGTGTCCCTTCAGTGTTTGCCTGACCTGAGGCCATTCTGTGTGAGTGGAAACAAAGGACCTTGCTCTCTGGACATGGTTATTACAAAAATGTCTTTTCAAACTTCAAATTCCATTAACTAATTGGAATGTTCTTTAGGTAGTTGGCATCATAGAGCCCTGCCCTCCCTCTGCCCCTGCAGAAGTTTGGAGGTAAGAATGTCCTACCGGTAGGCACGTCCACTCTAGAGCAGTGGTTCTCAACCTTCCTAATGCGGTGACCCTTCATTATAGTTCCTCCTGTTGTGGTGACCCCTATAAATTACTTTTTGTTGTTATTTTTGTAACTATAATTTCGCTACTGTTCTGAATCGTAATATAAATATATAATATAGAGAACACCTGACATGCAGTTCTTGTAGAAGGGTCCTTCGAAGCACAAAGGTGCCATGAATCACAGGTTGAGAAATATTGACCTAGAGCTAACATTTAAGAACGGATTTCTAGGATTTGTTGTTTTCTTTGGGGGAAGTGCATTGTAGATATTGCTCATTCACAGTGATATTCTTTTTTTTTCTTTATTAATTACACTTTATTCACTTTGTATCCCCCCTGTGGTTCTTTCCCTCCTCCCATCCCAAACCCTCCCTTCCTCCACCCTCTGCATGCATGCCCCTCCCAAGTCCACTGATAGGGGAGGACTTCTTTTCCTTCCTTCTGATCCTAGTCAATTTGGTCTCATCTGGAGTGGCTGCATTGTGTTGTCTTCTTCTGTGGCCTGGTAATGCTGCTTCCCCCTCAGGGGGAGGTGATTAAAGAGTAGGCCAATCAGTGGGAAACAGTAAGTTCTGGAGAGGACAGGAACTCCACAAGGAGAGCAACAGAACCAAAAAATCTGAGCACAGGGGTCTTTCCTGAGACTGATACTCCAACCAAGGACTATGCATGGAGATAACCTAAGACCCCTGCACAGATGTAGCCCATGGCAGCTCAGTCTCCAAATGGGTTCCACTGTGATAGGAACAGGGACTGTCTCTGACACAGTGACATTCTTGAGGCGTTGCAGTTCAGGCACCACACCGCGCTTCAGCCCCTGAGGAAAGCTCTGCAGTGTGCTTAGCTGGTGACAGGTGAATGAGAGAATCAGCATAGTGCGTGCTAGGAGAGCCTGTACCTGTACCCAATGAGGGAGAAAAAAAGGCTCAGTGGATATAATTTGACTATATAAGTATATATAATAAAGAGAAACTAGGCCCCCATTCAGTTTTTCTCCTTCCTATTCCAGGCTTAGGGTTCCAGATGTTTTTAAAGTAACAAGCTGAAGTTTTAAAAGACTCCACAGTTGAAAATATTTATTGAAGTTTTTCTACCAGTTCAGCATTTCAGATTCCCTTTTCTCTTCCTTGGTTGTTTGGTTCATTATTTTAATAATTCTTTGCTTGCATTTGCTTTATCAGAAATCCTACTTCATTTCTATCAATATGTCTTTCAAAACTCAGCTCTTAGAGGGCTGTGATGATTTTCTCTTCATGCCCTACATGGAAACACCTTAAACCATGCTGTGTCACAGAACTCTGGGGCAATGAAAAAATAAATAAAAAAAAGAAAATATTAGTATCTAAGAATTCTAAAACAAAAGGCTAAATGCAGGGATTTTCAGTCTTTAAAAGAACTTCAGAATCTTTTACTGTATTAAGTGAAAAATTGCCACATCTGGGGATCACCAGCCTATAGTTTTTCACTGGCATAGATTTGGTAAACAAGAATTTTTTTTTTCTTTGCAGAGTATGACTTGATAGTATATACCATTGGCTGGCCTGGAACTCTCTGTGTAGAACACGGTGATTGATTATTCTGCTACTAGCTCCAAAATATTGAGATTATATGCACTTGATATTATGCCCCATGAACAATCTGTAATGGCGGGCTTCTAGTAAACAAGGCAAGGCTCATGTTCCCAGGTTCTCATCTTGACTGAAGCAAAATATCTGTCTATAACGCAAATCCCAATAACAGCAAAGAGAAAAAAAGAAAAATAAATAAAAGCAAAGAAAAAAGAAAAGAAAAAGGGGCAATAAATGTCCATAGGAATATGTAAAATGAGATCTGTCTCTCTCTCTCTCTCTCTTGCTCGCTCACATACATGTATTAAATGTATATAGATTATAAATGTTCTTAAAATCGTTCCTCCACCAGAGTTTAGTGGTTATGACAGTAACCTACATTATTTACCAATGTATCAGTAGAATTATGACTTGTTTCTCATTTGCCAACTGAGTAAGCAAGGGAAAGAGTGAATGAGTGAGTTGTTGAATGTGGTCTCTGTTGATCTATGAGTTCAGAGACTGAATTTGCTCTTCCCAGCTCCCAAGCACCCATCAGAGTCCTTGGCTGAGACCGAGTGTTAATATTTCTTTTACGGAAACATTCCTTCCTTTAGTGTCACTGAAATGGCAGCAGTACTTACTTGGAGGCATCCCACTTAGTGAGAGGACTTCCCTGTTCCTGTTTTCCTACTTGATTCTTGCTTTCTGAATTGCAGATTTAGTAAAGCATGCTCTTCTAAGTTCATATATTTTCTTAGAAAAGGTTTCATGGAAGAAATAAAGAAAGAATTAAATACCTACTTATCTAGTATTAAATATTGGAAGCAAAGACAAAAAAATTCCAATAATGCTGTGATGCTGCTTAGAATAGTATGCTTAAACAATATTTGTAGAATCACTCATCCATCAGCAAAGGGTAGTTAAAATAATAGAATCAATTAATTATGAAGATAGAAAGAGAGAAATCACTTATTGGTTCTATTATAAGATAACTAAGACATGTGCTCTTCAAAGAGTTATAAAAGAAAATGACCAAAGGAAAACCAAACTACATATGCATTATAACAGTCACTATAGGTAATATTTAAAGATTAAACCTGAGAAGCAGGCTTGGTGAAGAAGAAATGATTCTGAGAAGCAAGAAAACTTCAGCTTTTCTGAACTTGAAGGAAGTGTCTGTTAAGTTGAATTTTCTTCTCTTTTGTTATAATTTAAGAGAATTAGCCATTCCCACAAAGCCTCTGTTCTAAGGTACAGTATATTAATCCCCCCAACATCAAAGGTGGATATTGAATTGTCATGTGTCTTCATTTCCTTTCCATGTCCCTGGAAAAAGTAAACTAGGAGAGAAAGCTGTTATTTTGGCTTATAGCTTCAGACAGTTCAGAGGTTGTCACAGTGGAGAACACATGGCAGCAGGAGAAAAAGGCATGGTGAGGGAGGAGGAGTCTAGATTGCCACATACTTCCTTAGAAAACAGAACAGGAAGTGGAGCCCATTTATAAAGCCTCAAGGCCCTTCCTTCATGAGTCACTTTCTTCAATATGGCTCCACTTCCCAAAGGTTTTATAATCTTTCCAAATGGTTCCATTAGCTGGTACCAAGAGTTAAAACACAGGAGCATATGGGAAATATTTTGCATTTACAACATCCTGTCAGGGGTGTGAGTGGCATGCTGTAACTGGGATGAGAGATGCTCCCTGCATCTTTGGCTAGCTGTCTTCCACCTTCTCCATCATCATGAGTACAGAGCCTGAGTCTCCAATGTCTCTTATGTATGGAATCAAGAATAAGACATGAAGGGAAGATTAAAAATAAGCATAGCAAAGTCTGCTAAAGTCTAGCTGATGTATCAAGGTACGCCTAGAAACTTCTGGGTAGAGCCCCTGCCTCAGAAAGTTAAAAAAGCAATTAAGTATAGAAATACATGTATATAGAAATATTTACTCCCAAATGTAATATGCCTAAGTATTTATTAATTCATTAATTTGTATCTTCATTCATTGAGTAATTACTGAGAACGGACAGTGGTACTACCTAAGCTTATACCGCTACACTTGCTGCAACCATATGTCGAGAGATGTACTGTAAACATTTGGTCACAAACTAAGAAACTCCTTACTTCATTAATTGTCTCCAGAGGACTTGATCAGTACAGCTAGACGTTGGTGTATTCATTACTAAATGAGAACACTAATCCTTTGCAGTTATTATTCAAACTATGTATAGTTGACACTATAATGATGTCTATTTATACCTTAAAATTATAATAAAAATGCTAAATTTTTGTATTGACTTATTGAATTTTTGCCATTCGGATTTCTCTTTCTGTGTTTCCTTAGCTGACAGCAGTCCTCTTAAATACAATCAGTCAAATTGACAAGACTCCATACACTATCAAAGGTTTATTTAAAAAAAAAAATATTGGATTTCAGTTGGACCCCGGAAGCAGCTGCGGTGGTTTAGTTCTCCTGTTCTCTGTCTCCCTTTACTTTCCGGAACCACGGCCTCTGGTGTGGCTGTCTCTGATGGTGTCATTAAGGTGTTCAATGACATGAAAGTTCGCAAGTCCTCAACGCCAGAAGAAGTGAAGAAACGCAAGAAGGCAGTGTTCTTCTGCTTAGTGAGGACAGGAAGAACATCATCCTGGAGGAGGGCAAGGAGATCGTGGTAGGAGATGTGGGACAGGCTGTGGACGACCCCTACACCACGTTTGTCAAGATGCTGCCCGACAAGGACCGCAGCTATGCCCTCTACGATGCAACCTATGAGACTAAGGAGAGCAAGAAGGAGGACCTGGTGTTCATCTTCTGGGCCCCTGAGAGTTAACCCCTTAAGAGCAAAATGATCTATGCCAGCTCCAAGGATGCCATTATGAAGAAACTGACAGGAACCAAGCATGAATTACAAGCAACTGCTACGAGGAGGTCAAGGACCGCTTCACCCTGGCAGAAAAACTAGGTGGCAGTGCCGTCATCTCCCTGGAGGGCAAGCCTTTGTGAGCCACCTCCAGCCCCCTGCCTGGAGCATCTAGCAGCCCCAGACCTGCTCTTGGGTGTTGCAGGCTGCCCCTTTCCTGCCAGACCAGAGGGGTTGGGGAGAACCCAGCAGGGGGAGGGCAATCCCTTCACTCCAGTTGCCAAACGTCCCTCCTACCCCCTGGACCGTCCTCTTCCCTCCTTCCATGTCGGTTCTGGCCTTCCCAAACTGCTTTTTTTCATATTTTTTAAATTAAATTTAATTTTATTAATTACACTTTATTCACTTTGTATCCCCCCATAAGCCCCTCCCTCCCCCCTTCCATCCAACCCTCCCTCCTCCTTCTTCATGCATGCCCCTCCCCAAGTCCACTGATAGGGGAGGTCCTCCTCTCCTTCCTTCTGATCTTAGTCTTTCAGATCATTTCAGGAGTGGCTGCATTGTCCTCTACTGTGGCCTGGTAAGGCTGCTCCACCCTCAGCGGGAGTTGATCAAAGAGCAGGCCAATCAGTTCATGTCAGAGGCAGTCCCTCTTCCCATTACTATGGAACCCACTTGGATACTGAACTGCCATGGGCTACATCTGTGCAGGGGTTCTAGGTTATCTCCATGCCTGGTATTTGGTTGGAGTATGAGTCTCTGGCAAGACCTCTGTGTTCAAATTTTCTGGTTCTGTGCCCTCCTTGTGGGGTTCCTGTCCTCTCCATTTCTTACTGCTTTTGATCTTCTGATTCCTCTTGGGTTGAAGCAGACCAAGGTCCATCCCAGGCAAGCAGTTTGGGGGGAGCCTGTTTTGGGTTTTTGTTTTTGTTTTCTTTTGCCTTTTTAACAACACCCCTATTCCTCACCCTTCTCATGCTGCCAAATTCTAACCACAATAGTGATTCTGTGCTTGTCTGTTTAGTTCTGTGTGTAAATGAAATGTGGAAATGATCCTCCTTGCACGGTCTGGTTGCTCTCCCTTTCCCGTGATCTTGGCCACTCATGGAAGCGGGACCAGTAAGGGACCTTCAATTAAAAAATAAATTAATTAATTAAAATAAAATAAAAAAGCTAATTAACAAAAAAATATTGACTGTGTCCCTCACAATGTTCATATGCCTCAACTTCCACCATCATTGTATTTGAGGATGAGGTTTCTGAGGGTTATTTCAGTTTAGATGAGAACACTGTATCCTCATTATAGGACCTTTACAAAAAGAGACATCTTTCTCATTCTCTAGATAAAAATCAGCCAAAAGCTATCCAGATGAAAGTCAGAAAGAAAAGTCCTCAGCAAACCTAGCCATTCTACATTGTAAAACTCTCCTTTCTAGAACTAAGAGAGACTTAATGCCTGTTTCTTTAGTCATCTAGAATTTTGTTATGACAGCATGAACCACCTCTCTTCCTCCTGCTTGTACAGTATCTCAGACTAGAGTTCAGCTTCCAAGAAGTGATTGAAAGACTGGTTCCCAGGTTGCCAGCCCAAGGAGGCCATTCTTGGTTTCTCCAGAGCCTGACATGCACTAATGAGCCCAGCAGGTCCCCTGACTTTACGCCAGATTCTTGTCGGTCTGGATTCGCGGGTTTCTAGTGGTTGCCTAACTATGTCAGCCTTGGAAAGCCAGCGGCTTTTGGGGAAGACACATGAATAATATGACAGACATCTGCACTGGCAGCAAAGAATGGAAGAACTTTTCTCTGGAGGAGGCCAAGGCTGGCAGGCTTCCGGCCTCCATTCAGCTCCTGGAGGTCCAGAAACTTCTGGTGCTCCAGGATTCACTGGTGTGGGAGACTCAGACCACTGGAATAATGCTCATCTCTGTAGCTTCTGGGTATCCAACACTTCTCAGCCATAGTAAGCTCTCTCTTGGAGGACTGATAAATACCTGACATTTCCCAGAAAGGGTAAATGAAAGAACTGGAGGCACTTTTTTTTTTCATTTATTTTTCTCTCATATTACATCCAACTGCACTCTCCCTCTCTCCTCTCCTTCCAGGCCCTCCCCTCCACCTTTCCTCTCCCATACCTCCTTCCTTTCTCTACAGAAAAGGGCAGACCTCCCAGGGATATCAACCAAACATGGTAAACCAAGTTGCAATAAGACTAGGCACCCCTCCCCTTATATTAACCTGGATGAGGCAACCCAGTAAAAGGGAAAGGGGCACAAAAACAGGCAAAGGGGTCAGAGACAGCCCCTATTCCCAGTGCTGGAGGGCACTTTGAACGTGTCTTTTTCGGAAAAGTGGAAGTCTTGGTCATAAAACTACGGGACTTTTGTGTTCAGCAAAGAGTGGTGCACATATGTTCTACAGAGTCCAAATGGTACTACCACCACTGGGCACAGTCTTGATAATCTTCAATGTACTATTTCTTATAAACTGTGCAACGCCACGAGCTTGACTGAGATGCCCATTTAATAAAGGAAGAGATCGAAGTGTGCAGAATTCATTGCCTTTCATAGGTTCACAAAATAAGTGAATGTGGAATTTCTTTCCATGACACACAGGACACACTAATTAGTACTTATTGAATTTTACATAAAGTGGTTGTCATTTGGGGGTTTTATTACTTTATTTGTTTTATGATATTTTAAAGTGTCACATTGTACATCTCAGGCTGGCCAGGAACTCACTATATAATAGTTTAGGGTGGGCTTGAATTTAGAATCCTCCTGCGTCAGTCTCGTATGTGATGGGATCGCAGATGCACACAGTGACACCTGACTATTTGTGGTCTTAACTCAGATTGACTTTAAAACCCATGTTCCTAACCACTGAGATGTGTTTGTTTTTAATTTTTAATGAAAGTGAGAAAAGTTGTTTACCCGCAACAACTCATTTATATTTGGGCATTGATGCAATTTCCCAATGATTATCCTGTGAGTTGGACCCAAGCAGATCTCTTGAACTCATACCCTTCCCTTTAACACCTTGTGTGCGATATGATCTAGCATAGGTCTTTCTCTAGGCAGCTAGATGAAAGAAATGTCAGTGATGACCCTTCACCTGGGGTGGGTCACTGTGCTGCACAGGAGATGGGGAAGCAGGACAGAACAGCCTTCATTCAAAGCGAGGACATAGTAACAGTCATTCAAGACTGGATGTCTGTGTGGCAAACATGTTAATCCAGTCACGCCACTTCATGGTGAAAGATTCTTCATTAGTTCCTTTTTGGAATAACAAGTCTGAGACTATTTGGCTACTACTATATGCCTGTCTCTAATTTTCTTAGAGAGGCATTTAAAAAAAAAACAATAATTTTAATAATTTTTCTAGAATTTCACATAAAGTATTTTCACCATATTCACCCATTCATTCCTTCCACAACAGCTTCTAGATCCATCCCTCACCTCTGTATCCCCTCTCCACTTCGTATCTTCTTTTTATAAACTACTGTGTTCAACTTGTGCTGCCCATATACTCACAGGTGCGAGGCCATACATTGGAGTGCGATCAACACACTCTCCCTCCATCAGAAGCCATCATCTAGCTAGAGAAGGGGCTTTTAGCCACCACCCCATGAAGATAGTGAACTAAACCTCTGAAGCTGTAAGCCAGCCTTACTTAAATGCTTTCCTTCATTAGAGTTGCAGTGATCGTGAAGTCTCTTTACAGCAATAAAACCTTAAGAAACACTTCAGGCAAAAGCACTGAATGACTTCATACTGTGTAGACCTTATACAGAGAAGTACTACTGCTTTGGGTTCATGAGTGCAGTGGTCCTGGCATGTTCAGAAGACACAGCTTTGCTCTAGTCCTCCCTGACCTGTGGCCCCTACAATCTTTTTACTACTCTTTGAAAACAGTCCCCAAGCCTTGGTGGGGTATGTGATATAGATATTCCATTTGTGATTCACCTCCCCACTAACAATAAGGGAAAAATTCTTATTTAAAGCATATTCTCTGACATAAAAACAAAGTCCACTAATATAACAAGAACCACTTTGCTTTTGGAAGCTGTAAGTTCTTCATCAGCCAGTGCAAGTCCTGCTACACTGGACAAAGGGTCTTATGATCTCTGTGTCTCCGGTTACTCACTTGTGAAAATGTAGACAATTATTGTTTAATAATGAAATGCGACACAGCTATAAAGCTTAACCTGATAATGCCTGTAAAGTGTAATTCACCTAGCACAGAATAAATGCTTAAAAAGGGATCACCATTAAATTTGTGTGTACATGAACTAATAGAACAAAACTAACTCAGTCTCAATTCAGATATGAGTGACAGTCAGTGAGATTTTTTTTTTCAGAGCAATGAAAGGTCACTGCCATCTAGATTGGGTAGGTGGGGGCTGTGACCATTGCCATGCAGAGCTTGGGGATCTATTACTACAAAGTCACTCTTCTGCTTGAGGCCTTGAGCCTAAATGGGAGACAAGGAAATGAATGAGCATCTCACTTCCTCAGGACTCACATGGAGCTTTCTCTTCTTCATATTTTATAGCGCTGCTTTGAGGGGTTGAGGACTTTAGTGTACTTCCTGTTTCAAGGATTTTCTTTTCTCACCAAATTACACTCCAACCTTCTCCAGCCTTGTGAGATGCATTTGCTTTCCAGCCATCCGATCACTGGAGTGGAAAGTGATGGGGTCAGCTTCAACCTCTGAAGTTTCTCATGGAAGGTCCTAGAATGTCAAAGAAGATGCACTCTATGTGGAGGTGGGAGGGTATTTTAAGGAATGTTCCTCAGAAGGAGTGGAGAGTAGAATAAGCTTTGACCTGCCACAAATGAATCTAGGCTGGGCAGAATCTCATTCAGCTGACCAAGGTGCCACTGATCCAGAAACAGGCAAGACTTCATACCACTCTATCACACTCCAAGGGCAAGTGCTTCCAAAACATTTTTCTTTTATTTATGATTTTTTAATTTCTTTTTACATTTGCAGTGAATGCGGATTTATTTTTTTTAATTTTTATTTTTTAATATTAGTTATAGTTTGTTAAATTTGTATCCCTACTGTATCCTGCTTCCTCTTTCCCTCCCAATCTTACCCTCCTACCCTCATCTCCTTCCTGCCCCTTTCCAAGTCCACTGATAGAGGAGAACCTCCTCCCCTTTCATCTGATACTGGTTTATCAGGTGTCTTCAGGACTGGCTGCAAAGTCCTCCTCTGTGGCCTAATTATTAATTACATTTTAATCACTTTGTATCCCAAATGTAGCCCTTCCCCCATCCTCTCCCAATTCTGCCCTGCCCTCCATCCCTCTTCTTTTCCTATGCCCCTCCCCCAGTCCAATGATAGGGGAGGTCCTCTTCCCCTTCCATCTGACCCTAGTCTATCAGGTCTCATCAGGACTGGCTTCTTTGTCTTCTGTGGCCTGGTAAGGCTGCTCCCCCCTCAGGGAGAGGCCAATTAGTTCATGTCAGAGACAGTCCCTGTCCCCATTACTATGGAACACACTTGGACAATGAACTGCCATGGGCTACATCTGTGCAGGGGTTCTAGGTTGTCTGCATGTATGGTCCTTGGTTTGAGTATCAGTCTCACAAAAGACCCCTGTGCCCAGTTATTTTGGTTCTTTTGCTGTCTTTGTGGAGCTCCTGTCCCCTCCAGCTCTTTCTATCTCCAGCTTCTTTCATAAGATTCCCTGCACTCTGCCCAAAGTTTGGCTCACAGGAGCCTACTACAGAGGGCCTCTCAAAATATTTTTCTTTATGGATGCTCTGAAAAACAGATACTCTGGTTCTAAAATGCCTCGATTCATCTTGTCTGCATGGGAGGAAGACAGGCTTCACAATGAGACATACCAGCCCTCCTTTTCTTTCTAGGCACTGGGGACTTGAACCAGAACCTTATGCCTGCTAGGCAAGCACTCTACTACCAAGGAGCACTGTGACCCTCAGAGACATGATTGACAAAGCCAGATATGACATTAACAGTCATGTCACTTTAGAATTATCATTAAGGTACTGGTAGTCTCTGTCTCTTCATCCATGCAGGGGTGGCAATACTATATACAGAAATGATAATTAACAGTCACAGTGGACTCACAAAAATTGGTCATATATTTTATCACTATATTTATGTTAATAAAATATTATAGCATAAAATAAGTTGCATCATAATTTAGTGGCCTTCATATGCATTTCCTTATGCTTTTATTTGTTTCAACTTTTAAAGTTTCATTATTGTTGTTTTTGCAGTACGGAGAATAATCCGTTCAGTGTCATCTATGACATATGTTTCATTACAGACCTCTGTCCTCATCTGTACTCATGGTTTCATTGTCAGAGATGGCCAGGATAGTAACTTGATCTTTCACTTCGAAAGGAAGACTGCTTAATGACTGAAGACAAGGACATTCACTTCTCAGGCCACTACGATCATGAGTCAGTATTGTCATGAGAGGGAATTTGGACCAGTGAAGGGAGTTTCATAGTCATCTGACTACATATGAACACTGTGGAGTAATTTTGGATGGTTCTTGGGCAACTGGAAATCATCTCAGAAGCAAGACATTTGTCTCAGCTATTTGGCATTTGTGTATCTAATAAATTGTTGAACATTTCTTTTGCTCATGTGTGGATTGTTGAGACTGAAAGCTCATGTCATCCACAGTAACTTTAAACATGCGAACACTCCATGTTCTCCAGTCACAGATTGTATTGTAAACTTGACCCTGGACCATCCTCTTGAGCAAAGTTCTGGAGAATCATAGAATTTTCAAACCGCATGAAGTGAACCAGCTGTTAAAGCATCCAGGAGCTGAACTTTAACTTGGGATACAGCAGGAAGAATGCACTCACCTCAGAACACTGACTCTACTACGCTGTAAAAAAGTGTGCGACACTGTGGGGTGTAATAAGGGGTCACCTAGTTCAGCACTTGTGGTTAAAGCATTATAAATGTACCCATAAGAAGTGACATTTGGGGTGATAATGAAATAAGAGTAAAATAATAACCAGTGGAGGCAGTGAAGGAGGAAGTAGGACAGAGATAAGAGGGCAATGTGTGCATCATAAGTACAGAAGAGAGCTTGACATTCTTGGGCAGTAGCAAAAGCATTTGATTAGAACTGACAGTCCATGCCCCATCTGATAGTCTTCTTCACAAATACTCAAGGGTGGAGCCACTAAATGGAATTGCAGAGCACTTTCTACAATGTAGTTGTTGATCAGAGAAATTATCTCTGGAAAGGCATGCGCTCATGGTCACAGAGAAAACAGTAAAAATTCATGTCGTCTTCTGAATTCATCTGTTGTTCTTTTGGATGAATCTGTAGCCTTGCCATGCACAAGAGTGAGTCATTTCTTCTAGTGATCTCCTCCCTATGGTAGTATATAGGATGCAGTACTGATAAACAATGGTAGCTGGTTTACATGCATGTGGTTGAGGACGGGGTGATGAGGTCAAGTGAGGAAGTTCCAGTTTCATATTTCTTTGGAATGCCATGTCTGTTTCTTAATTACAAGATGTTTAGAAACTTTCAATAAGCCAATACAACTTTGATGGTTCTAATGGAGAATTTCCAACTTTCTCAGTGTTAAATATGATGAGGCAGACATTATTTTGCATAAGTGATGTTCATCATATTGACTTATTTTGCCTCTTCAGGGCTAACATAATTTTATATTATCTGAACGTCTCTTAGAACTTTATTTGCACTCCTATCATGATCCCATTTAAGAATTTATCTCTAGAAGTTAATCAGCTGTTCTTGAAGTTCATCTGGATACCTGTGACAGATGAAACAGTTCAGAACTTGAGTAAACCCCAGCAATTTCTCCCAGACTTGAACATCTTATGCTGTACTTTAAGAAATTTGGCAGTATCTAGCACCGTCAGTTGGATGGCTCCTCTTGTGACTATCAGTCTTCTGCCTCCATCGAAATATCTCATTTTTAGCTAACATCAGAATAGAATTTTTTGAAAACAATAAATGAAGTGAACATGCAAGTATTTTTTCAGAATCTGAGATGTGTTGGCTGTGGTATAATTGAAGGACTGGATCTGATGTAGCTGACAGTTACTTTATAGATCATTTGAAAATGTCATTTCCCTAGGACAAAGAGTGAAATACTTTAGAACTTTGCCAAGTTCTAACCACTGTGAAATTGTTTAAATTCAAGAGTATCAGATAATCGAATACTTCTTCACTTATTTTACAGATGTATTATGGCTCTGGCAATAATGTCTTCTGTCTAAGGCAGTGGTTCTCAACTTGTGGGTCGGGGTCATATATCAGATATCCTGCATTTCAAATGTTAACACTATGATTCATAACAGTAGGAGATTTACAGTTATGAAGTAGCGACAAAATAATTTTATGGGTGAAGGTCAGCACAGCTTGCAGAACTGTATTAAAGGGTCACAGCATTAGGAAGGTTTGAGAACCGCTGGTCTAAGGGCTCCAGATATTTCGAGTTTTAAATCTTAGAACATTTTGAGATTTTATCAATCTGTTTAGTTTTTCTTCTTTTAATCTCTTTATTCACTTTACATCCCAATTGTAGGCTCCTCCCTCATCTCCTCCTGTTCTCACCCTGCTTCCTCTTCCCCCCGTCTCCCTCCCCTAGTCCTCAAAAAGGGAGAGAGAGCATTCCTCCCTTACTAACTGGTCACAGTCTCTTCAGGGCTGCCTGCAACAGAGTCCATGTAAGAGACAGCCTCTGCTCCCCTTCCTAGGGAACCCATATGGAGGTCGAGCTTCCCATAATCTACATTTGCGCAGAGGACCTAGGTCCTCTCCATGCATGGTTCTTGGTTGGTGCATCAGTCTCCACAGACCCACATGGGCACAGATATGTTGGATCTATTGGTCCTCTTGTGGAGCTCTTGTTCCCTCAGAGTCTAACATGTTATGGTCTGTAAATGCAGATGATGAATGATAACACAGAGTGAACTTTTAAAAAGTAGCACACAATTTTGTTTTTATCCTTAAATTGTGTCATTTAAAATTGTTGTTCATTTAAAAATAATTTAAAAAAATAATCTTCCCCACAATTTTGTTTTCTTCCTTTTGCCAAGTTAGCACATCTGAAGGAAATTTTAAAGACTATAAAAAGAGGAAAATCTGAAACATATGATCCTAATTAAGTTTGAATGAATGTTTTTCCAACTTGGAACTGTAGTTAAGAAAAGTCAGTATTTTATTTAAGAGAGAGAAAGTGGAAGTTTACAAGTCTATTTTTGCTCATTTAAGTCAAAACAAATCTTTCCCAATCCCAGCCATTTGTCTAAGTTGTAGTCCTTTGTCTGACACTAGTCCCAGGGCACTTTTTGTGTGTTCTGTGGGATACCCAGGATTGTATCTTTACCATCATTAAATTCACTATAAAATCTTGAATGAAAAAACTGGTTGTCCATCCCTTAACATCCATTTAATATATGTGTGTGCATGTGTGTGTATGCACACATACATACATACATACGTACATACATACATACATACATACATACTCAATCTAGGGGCAGGGCCTTGTGACATTTGTCTCCTGCAAGGTGGCATGTCAACTGGGGTTGACATTGTGATAGCCTTGTGTAGACAACTATATCATTGAAATTTCATGGTTTCATCACCCATGTTATCTCTAAAAGTCTAAAAGATACTCTCAGTGCAGACATCCTGAGCTCCAATTCATAATCACTCTGCCTCCTATTCTTCAATATTTTCTGGCTTTGGCGGAGGGTTTGTGTTGTGGATGTACTGCTGAGCTCTTATGTACTTGTCTTCTGCATTTTGACAAGTTAGGGATATTTGCAGTAATTTCCATCTGCTACATAAGCTTTTAAAAAATGAGCACTTACTTGTGGGTATAAGGATAAGTATTCAGGGTTCAGTTAGAAGGTACACTGATGGAGAAAATGGGAGAAGTAGGTTCTCCTCTGGTCTTTGTGACCTCTCTATCTATGTTAGTTACATTTACAGCACTAGACATGGGTTCTCTCTTACACAAGTGCTGTTAATTTGCATTGTTTCTGCCCCTCTATTTCTTCCATTCTTTAACCTCTCAAGTACCCTTCTGATTTGTGAATTCTTCGTCTGTAATTATCATTGTTTTATGCATATACACATATATAAGATGTTTAGAACATATATATGTCTCTGTGTATGTTATATGTAAATAGAGATCACTTGATACTGGTCCAAAATACTTGTGTTTAGGGCTGACCACTTCCAGTTGGATAACTTAACCAAAAAACATAACTTATCCACTGACAAGGAGGAAGGAAAGAGAGAAAGACACACACACACACAGAGAGAGAGACAGACCGACAGACAGACAGACAGACAGACAGAGAAACAGAGAAAATAAATAACATTGAGGATCTTCACTTTATCTTATAATCAAGTAATTATTTTCTACATTCCCAAGAAAAATTCAATAAAATCGAAAGGGCTGATAGCTTCTAGTCCCCTTCCTGGGTTATGTGTTCTCGTATCTAGAGTGAGCATTGTATGAGTGTTATCATATATTGGTACATCATAGACCGTCATAAAGTTCTTGAGACCATCAACCAAATTAACACTTCCATAACAGTTGAGAGAGAATGCCTGGCCTATAATACAGGCTCTAATAACTGAGTGATCACTCTTATTTTAGACATGACCATCTCTAAAGTCTGCACATGGTTAGGGAGTTGAATGGCATTAAGGAGGGTTAGGGTTAGCTTGATGGTGGTCAATCAGAGGATTGACCTCTTGCAGGAGCAAATTGATACCCTATGGCAAATCGCTCAACCTGGCTGTCAATGAAAGTATGCTGGACTTTGTGTCACTAGCATACAACATGAGAATTTTTCCTGTGCTGCAAATCTGTCTAAACAATTGTCGAGCTATATTTTAGGTAATTGGACTGGAGAATTCGATAATACGATGGAGCAGCTGAGAGTGGCCATTGTCACAGTAAATTCTACCAGAGTGGACTCAGGACTAGCCACAGGATTATCAACATGGATTGCTGCAGCCATGAATCATCTGATGGAATGGGCGGGCATGGGAGCGTTAGCAGGCCTTCTGGTGTTGGTCTCCTTGGTTTGCCTGTGGTATATATGCAAGATTAGAGTCTCACAACAGTGTGATGCAGCCATGATCATTCAGGCCTTTACAGCCATTGAAGCAGGACATTCTCCCCAAGCATGGTTGGATACCATAAAAAGCTAAAATGATACGCTCAGGATGCGGCGAGGCTAAGCACTGCACTCAGGGTCAGCCGCTTTGGACCCAGAGAAGAGCATGTCTGATTGCATGCGGGTTGATGCCCCAGGTCCCGCCTCTGAGAAAAAGGTATCGGTCGGGTCTGATGCTCTTTGGGTGGATGAAACCTAAATGAACATCTGTAGAAAGTCCCAATTTATTTCTAATATCAGAGATCAGACCTCTACTCTTGCCTGATGTGTCTAAAACAAAAAGGGGGAACTGTAGAGAGCTGCGGAATGCTATGCCTTAAAGATGGAGCTGGTTTCCGCCTTCCACCTTCCCGATGGTGAGTGCTCTCTGTCACGAACAACTCCACATTTGGCTAAGGCCGAGGATCTGGCTTGTTTCCATGTATGTGGACCTATCTGCATTGCCCCCGTGGCACGCCTGGGTTGGCTACCCAGAGGCTATTTAAGCTGTGGGCTGGCTTTCCCCGGGGTCCGAGGATTGTTCAAGGTTCCTGAATAAACTGCATTGAAAAAAAAAAAAAAAAAAAAAAAAGAAGGATCTGAGTTCCAGTCCTAACACTGCAACAATTTTCTAAAAAGATAAATAGATAAGTATAATGCCTGTGATATGAAAAGATTTTAAATCTTATTTGAGTCTTCCTAATACAACAGTTAAGATACGCCCTATGTTCAGAGAAAAAAAAATATAGTCTTCTAACTCCTAAGCACCATGCTGTCTCAGGGTCATGAAATACTTTTGACTTTAGAGCCAGACATAGTTGAGTCAAATCCTGTAAACAGTCAGATTTCAAGTAGATAAACTGTGGTTCTCTGCTTAACGTCCATCCATTTCTTCTCCATCTATTCTAAGAGATTCAGCATTGGTGACTTAGTCAGAGGTCAGTGAAGACTGAATCAGGGCTGAGGATCCAATGAGAATCATTAAAGAACCTTCATGGGGATTTACAAAGTGCACAAGAGAAAGACACAGACTCTTTTCCAAACATTGAGCCTCATATATAAATGTGGGGGAAGCAGGGAGCATGAGATGAGTTAAGGCTTTTTATATAAACATAATGTTGGATTCTCTCTGGCTTTAGATTTCATGATACTCACAAATATGGTTATCATAATTTTCTCTTTTATTGTTTTCACCAATGATAATTTATGTTCTTGCTTTACTTGCTGCTTATAGCTGTAAGGATCCTAATTTGGTCTTATTTTATTCTATTTTTTTTACTTTTTTTTCTAAAAGTGAAACTATCTCAGATTGACTCTAGAGAGTCAGACTGTATGTGGCGCACGCAACTTTAATATGAGACAACTGAATGTGCTCACTGATGTCCTCCTCCTCCAGTTCTGCTTTCTGTTCCCTTATTGCGTCCTTATTGTTGTCATGGACCCTTTGATTTTATTTAAAGACAGATAAAACAAAACATGAAACCACAAATAACTGAATTTGAAGTTGGATCATGAGAGAGACATAATAACTTATGAATAAACAAGCAGAAACACTATTTTTCCAACCCTCCAAATCTTAATAAATCCATGGATATTATTATAGTGTTTTGTTTTCCTTAAAAATTTCAACTAGGATTAAATCATATCAAAGCCAGAGATATTTTGTCTAGATTATTCCAAATGAACAGATGTTCTTAAATCTTTTTCTGAAATTGCTTGGATATGCTTCCACACCCTTGGCTACCAGGTGACTTGTTTGATTCATTTGTCCCGGTGAGTATAATTAATATCTAGTATTGCGGGCAAATTATCCATTGAGCTGTTACTCCCCCCACCCCCAGTACACCAAATTGCCTTATTTGATTATCTTCTTGTTGCTGTTTTAATTCTGTCTTTGTGGATTTCCTTTTAAGTAGAAGGGTCAACCATTGCTATCGATATTGGGTATGAGTTCTATGTTGTCCAGTAGAATTTAACTCAAATGAGATATGGTTTGTGACTTCCAGGCACTTTGTGCTACCACAGTACTAGGAAATCTTGAGGAGTGCACCATTATAGAGAAAGAGTTCATGGTTGTGTTCGTCCTTATGTTTTTCTTTGGTAGCATGCAGAGGACCTTCCTATACCAAATCACTGGAATGAAGGCTCCGTCTAGTAAGCAGCTTGACTTCTCTGTGTTCAATGAGTTGTATAGGTATTGTCTCAGCCACGGGCCTTGCTATTAGCTTGTAGAGAGAAACTTACAGGGTTGGTATCAGTGTTGGCTGTTTGGGGTTTCCCATGGGACTCCATTGGCCAATAAGTCAATTAGATGTATCCCAATCCTGGCACTGGTAGCTTCATTTGGTGACAAGATATGATCAATTAGGTCTCTGTTTCCCACTTTATTTGGCAATTTAATTCAGATCACTTTAAATATGTACACATTTTAAGATTTTTTTTTTGTATTGGGTTTCCATACAACCCTCAAATGTTCCTGGATCTTAATTGTCATTTTCTGTATTCCCTCTGGCATCCCCCTTACTGTCCCCTCCCCACTTTGACATTGACTGGGGGACCAAGAACCTAATAGTAGATAGTCTAGGGAGCTAAGGTAAAACCAAATACTATTGTTCTCAATACATACAAAACATAGCAATGAAATGATTCCCAATGATACTGTGGTATAATTTTAGATCAGTGCTTTGCTCAGCCATCATCACAGAGATGGAAACAAATCCATAGACCCACAGCCAGACATTATGCAGAACCCTCAGCCTTAAGTGGGATGTCTCCATCAACCCCTTTCCTTAAGGAACCCTGTAGAAGATGAGCTAGAAAGAGTGTAAGAACCAGAGGAAATGAAGGGCATGGAGAGTACAAAGCCCTTTAAGCAAGAAGGTCAGAGCATTTATGGCCTCACAGGCGCATGCAGAGGGCTTGCATGCAGCTGTAGCAAATGGGATCCTAGAGCTGAAAAAAAATGTACACATGTACTCAAACTAACCAAGAAGCCATCTCCAGTTGATAACCACTTGCAAATAAAAATTAAATTTTCACCAAGGCAGTCTCACCAGGGAAATAAACTACTCTTTTTTGTTTTGTTTTGTTTTGTTAACTTTTAAATTGATTTATTATTTATTACAATTTATTCACTTTGTAACTCTGCTGTAGCCCCCTCCCCCATCTCCACCCAATCCCATCCTCCCTGCCTCTTCTTCCCCTATGCTCCTCCCCTGGTCCACTGATAGGGAGGGTCCTGCTCCCCTATTATCTGACCTTAGCCTATCAGTTCTCATCAGGATTGACTGAATCCTCTTTTTCTGTGGCCTGGCAAGGCTGCCATCCCCAAGGAGGAGGTGATCAAAGAGCCAGCCACTGAGTTCATGTCAGAGACAGTGACTTTTCCCCTTACTAGAGAACCCATGTGGAGTGTGAGCTGCCTATGATCTATCATCTGAGGAGGGGTCTAGTTCCTCTCTATGCATGATCCTTGGTTAGCACATTGGTCTCTGCAGGCCCCTCTGGACCCAGAAACTTTGGCCCTATTGGTCTCCTTGTAGAGCTCTGGTCCCCTCCAGAAATTGTGGTATATTTACACAATGGAATACTACTAGGGAATTAGGAACAAGTAAACCATGAAACTTTCATGGAAATGGAGGGAACTATAAAAGATGATTCTCAGTGAGGTAAGCCGCAGCCGAAAGTAACACATGGTATATACTCACTTATAAGTGGATGGTAGCCATATTATATAGGATGAACATACTAAAATCTATAGTTCTAAAGAAGGTAAACAACAATGATGACCCTTGGGAAGATCCTTAGTCACCATTCAGAAGGGCAAACTGCTCTTTGGGTAGGCTGCATGCCTAGCAGCAGATGCCAACAGGAAAAGAATCCAGCAACATACTTTGAGGTTCCTTGTCTCCTAATGTTGAGTCAAGGCTTTTCCTTTAAAAAAAAAGCCTGTTTTTTATTTTATTTTTTTACTCTCTCTTTTTACCCTACAAGTCCTTTGTGTATATACATATTGTCCTTTCCAGTTTAATGTTTTTATGGAATCTTTGAGTGTACAAATGAGTCTCCATGTCTATATCTGTTTCTTAGGCTCTTTTCTTTCTGCATGTATTGTCCCATTTTGATATGTTAGTTTATTGTTTTACTTAATTATCCCTTCTAAACCTGTTTTTTTTTAATTGTGAAAACAATGTAATATAACTCACGATGTATCTCATGTCTTTCTATAAAACACACATATATCTCCTTACAATTTATGTAATACTTAAAATATGTTAGTAAACATAATCTTTATTAAAATAAATTGCTTAAATGTCACAAAAAACTTCACATAGACTCAATAAGGACAAATAATAACATAAAATGATGCTCTTAGAAAACAGTGAACTAATTCTGAGTTACTAGAAAGTAGATGTTATCTTTCCATCTGAGAATTATAATACACTAATCATCTTCAGGAGAATATGGGTATAACACTTAAAGTTATTTCCAAATACTGAACAAACTACATCTTCAAATTATTAGATTTATTTCCAGCTAGAAGGAAAAAAATCATCATGTAAATTTATGTCACAAAAAATAAAATATATGGCATTAGTTTTTTTTTATTAGTTATATTTTATTAACTCTGTATCCCAGCTGTATCCCACTCCCTCATTCCCTCCCAAACCTTCCCTCCCTCCCTCATCTCCTCCCTGCCCCTTTCCAAGTCTGCTGATTGGGGAGGACCTCTTCCCCTTTCATCTGACCCTGTTTTGTTAGGTATCTTCAGGTCTGGTTGCAAAGTCCTCCTCTGTGGCCTAGCAGGACTGCTCCTCCTCTGGGGGATGGGAAGGTCAAACTGCATGGTATTGGCATAGAAACAGAAAGGTGGATCAATGGAACCAAATAGAAGACCCAGAAATAAACCCACACACCTATGAATACTTAATTTTTGACAAAGAAGCCAAAACCATTCAATGGAAAAAAGACAGCATCTTCAACAAATGGTGCTGATCCAACTGGAGATCTACATGCGGAAAAATAAAAATAGAGGCATATTTATCACCCTGCACAAAACTAAAGTCCAAGTGGATCAAAGACCTCAACATAAAACCAGATACTCTAAATCAGTTAGAAGAAAAAGTGGGGAAAAGCCTAGAACTCATTGGCACAGGAGACAACTTCCTGAACAGAACACCAACAGTGCAGGCTCTAAGAGCAACAATCAATAAATGGGACTTCATGAAACTGAAAAGCTTCTGTAAAGCAAAAGATACTGTCATCAGAACAAAATGACAGGCTACAGAACGGGAAAGGATCTTCACCAACCCTATATCTGACATAGGGCTGATATCCAGCATATATAAAGAACTAAAGAAGTTAAAAAGCAATAAATCAAGTAATCCAATTAAAAAATGGGGAACAGATCTAAACAGAGAATTCTCTGTAGAGGAATATAGAATGGCAGAGAAACACTTAAAGAGATGCTCAACATCCTTAGCCATCAGGGAGATGTAAATGAAAATGACCCTTAGATTTCACCTTACACCCATCAGAATGGCTAAGATGAATAATTCAAGTGACAACACATGCTAGAGAGCTTGTGGAGAAATGGGAGCCCTCCTCCATTGCTGGTAGGAATGTAAACTGGTACAACCATTTTGGAAGTCGTACACAACAAGGACATTTGCTCAGTCATGTTTGTAGCAGCTTTATTTGTAATAGCCAGAACCTGGAAACAACCCAGATGTCCCTCAATGGAGGAATGGATACAGAAATTGTGGTATTTTTACACAATGGAATACTAGTCAGCAATCAAAAAACGAGGAAATCATGAAATTTGTAGGCAAATGGTGGGATCTAGAAAAGATCATTTTGGGTGAGGTATCCCCGAAGGAGAAAGACACACATGGTATACACTCACTCATATAGTCCTATAAGATATGATAAACATAATGAAATCTATACACCTAAAGAAGATAAACAAGAAAGAGGACCCAGGGTAAGATGATCAATCCTCACTTAGAAAGACAAATGGGATGGGCATTGGACGTAGGAGAAAACAAGTAACAGGACAGGAGCCTACCACAGAGGGCCCCTGAAAGACTCTACTTAGCACTGTATCAAAGCAGATACTAAGACTCATAACCAAACCTTCAGCAGAGTGCAGGGAATCATATGAAAGAAGGGGGAGTTTGTATGATGTGAAAAGGATAGGAGTTCCATAAGGACCAAATATATGTAGGCACAGGGGTCTTTTCTGAGACTGACAGTCCAGCAAGGAACATGTAAGGGTATAACCTAGAACCTCTGCTCAGATGAAGCCTATTTGTTTTCTAATGAGAGAAGGAAAGATGGTGGGTACTGATGGGAAGGGAGGTCAGGGGAACTGGTATGAGTAGAGAGAGGGCAAACTGAAATCAGGCTATATTGTTTGAGGCTATCTATCTATCTATCTATCTATCTATCTATCTATCTAATAAAAGGAAAAAATTTATAGTGGTGATTTTTGTTATTGAGAGAAAGATATAAAGAGAGAGACATACAGAAAGAGACAGATACAGAGACAGACACACACACACACCAAGGACCTACCTCTATCTTCAAGTATATCAAGATTTTTTTCAGTTTTGGATGGAAAAGCTGATGGAAAAGGAGATTCAACTCTTTTGATGTCACAGAGCATTAGTGCAAAGAGCTTCCCATGACATCAAAGTATAAATCACCTTATCTGTACTCTCAACTCATTATGTGAATAGTAGAACACTTGTCTAATTTCTGCTAAGACTAGGTCAGGAAAGCTTAATTGAGGGAGTGGTTAGCACATTAGCCCAAGCACGAGTGGGAAGAGCGGAGGGAGGGCAAACAGAACTGAACATCACTGGCTTCACATCAGAGCCAGAGAAAGACAGCAGGGCACACAGCTGCCCATGGTCTCAGAAACTTTCTTAGCTGACTGTTGTTATTAATTTCCAGCTACCATGTCAAATTAATAGTTCTCTAACGGCTTGTATGCACCAGTAGACTCTGTCAATCATGAACACGTGTTTATTAATTCTTTATGGTTCAGCAAAGAGCACTGGAAATATTTCTAAGATGCCAGATGGAGTTTTATTCTGACACCTGCTCTTCAGTTACAGCTCCCTTTCCCTGCTGCTCACTCCAACAGGGCTTGGCTTAAGGATCATCTCCCTAGTTGAGGAAGCCTTGCCTATTCTTCTCCCTGCCCCACTAACATCAATGCCATCAAAGGCTATTGCATTCAAGGTTGTCTTTGTGTACAGTGTATTTTCCCATACTATCGTGTTACAGGGTGTGAAACAAGCTACATCTCAGCTATGCAGTTGTGGAAACTTCAGCTCCCTAGCACCTCTTGCCTGGAAGAGTGCTTTCTCCATGAGTAGGGGCAAGTTTCATAAATGAATAGGGACTTATAAATATGACTATTGTGGGCACTGGAGCAGACCAAGATAAAAGTTAGTAAATTTTGAGCTTGGTGATTTACCCCAAACACTTGGAATTTGTGGCTTTTTTTTTTTTTTTTTACCAGATAAACATTCTGTTTTCTCCATCTAAAAAGTTCTTTTGAGATTTCGCAAGCAAAACCATACTATAAGGTAGACGGTAGACAGCTTCAGAAGACGAAAGAAGTTTCATTCTGTCTTAGGAAATACATTAAAATTTCTGAGGTTCCGGGCTGATGGAAACTATTATATTTAGATGAAAAGATTAAGAAAACAGTGCCTCTCATATGGCTATAGGTATGCATTTTAAGTACTTTTTACCTTATAGGAGATATACACATGACAATTTGTGATTGAAAATCAGGTCACCAGAATGTTAGGCTTGGCATTAGTTTTAGATGTATCAAAACACAACTCTGTAGTTTATAAAATGGGTATCAGATTCTTCCATTTATAAGAATAATTTTGAAGTCTTTCAGTTAGTTTTATTCAGTACTGTGTGTGTGTGTGTGTGTGTGTGTGTGTGTACATGCAGTTGTGTAGGACAGAAGTATATGCCAGATGTTCATCTCTTGCTCTCTGAAAGCTTCTTGAAGGTGTTCAAGAGGATCATAGAATTGGATTACTAGAGGAAAGAAACTTCTTACAAGAGATATTAATGTCATGAACGGACAGATGGAAAGGAATGGCGAAGTTCCTTACTTGAGCTCATACTCCAGCGTCACAGATAGATAAACGGATTGGGTGTCTCTGGAGAGAAGAATCACATGTAATCTGCTGAAAGTGGAGTCTCTTTTTATACCTTTTTGAGAAGGCAGGAGGTTTCATAGCTTAATCTTGAAGAAGATGAGAAGCAGCAGGTGTGGCCAATAACTCCTTTAATATAAATCCATTCCCAGATGAGAGATACTGGCATCAGAGTCTGTTTTGGGGGACTGACAGACAATGTCTCACAGGGTGCCTGTCGCTTTCTTCAAAAGGGAGAATGTTCCTGTAAAAACATTGTGGCAACTAAGTTCTAATTTACATTCTTGTACACTCTTTTTTTTTTTTTTTTTTTTTTTTTTGAGACAGGCTCTTTTGCGGACAGACTAATAGACAGAGTAGGCTGCCAGCCATCTCTGGGAATCCTCCTGTTTCTGCGCTTTCCACTAGGTCACAGACACATGCCACAGCACACAGTTTTATTTTGTACCTTGAGGATCCACCTGGGGTCCCAGTGCTTGTGTGGCAGGAAGTATACTAACAGCCGTTTCCACACACACTCTAGTCGTTATTTCTGAGATAACCAAGGATAAATTCAATTTTTTTTCTTTGAAACCTGGAGCCAAAATTGTAAACCAGGTATTGCTAAATCAAATAAGTAAGTGGTTGAGTGTTAGATACTTTGTGTAACTAAACCTGGGGCTAAAGTCAGCAAAATATATGAGCACAGGTCATTAATTATAAGGGAAAAAGAGAAGAAACAATAAAGAAAAACCGGTTAGGAGCTAACCTGTGCATACTGGCTACTATGCTATTAACTCTTGGAAAAATACACACATCCCACAAAACCCAAGTGCATAGTAACCGACATAAATATTTTCTACATGATCTCCTTTCTGGGTTTATGTCTGTTTATGATTGATGACAGCAAATCTTGGTCCAAGAAGACAATCTTTTACTCACATCACTCATCTAAGCTGCTTTTAATTGCCCAAGTATAATTCAGTTTTTAGAGTCTGAGGTTCTTAACCAGGCAATGTCAACAATGGACTTGGCCAATAGAAAGCAAATGGTAAGAACTACTTTCTCTCAAACCTTCTTTTAAGTTGGCTCAGGATATTCTACTGCCTGTTTCTTGCTTTTTCCTCCTTTTGCTTTCCATTTCAGGTGAGGGCAAATGGCCATGTTAATCATCTCCTCTGATTTAAAGCCACAAGCATATATTTAGTTTTAACTAGATGCTATCCTGCTTTAACTATAACTTCTATTTAGGACATTTAGAATTATTAGACACACATTTTTTTCAGCCCCCGTATAATACAGTCAATTCTACCCTTCTCTGAATATTACCAACCACATTTTACACCTGAAAAATGTGGAGCTTAAAAAACTTGGTTAGTTTGCCTAAAGTCACAAGCTAGTCAGCTATAGAGCTGATTTGTGTGCAAGTGAACTGAACTAAAAACAAAACAAACTAATGATATTGTTTCTCATCATATCATCATGGACACTGTTCTTAAATGTGATACAATCCTTTGCTGAAATACTATAGCAAATTCAATCAGGAACAAGTTCTTTAGAATGTGTGAAGATATTTGTTAATGAAAACCTTAATGCCAGGAAAGTTTTTCATCAATGTTTGTTTAATATCTGACAATATCATTAAATCTTCCAATAACTAACTAAATAAGTCTTGTAGGCTAGGCAAGACTAAGGTTATGATACATTCATAAAGCACCCTGGACCTTCAATGGCTTTACAGAAGAAACCTTGCTTTTTTCCTAAGATGGCAGGGTGCTGGCAACTCTTCAAGTTGACCATATATATCCAGGGAGGAAAGATGTTTCCACCTTACCAGATAAGCTGTAACATTTTCCCCATTCTGTGTGAAAGCCTACTCTTATTTGGGCCTGGAATGTACAGCAATAGAAATGATCTTGACTTATTCATGACCAATTACAAGCAAATACTTGCAGAATACTTTTACTGTTATTCAGAGATGCCTGTGTCTTTGAGATATCTGGTTCATTCAGAAACATCTTTTCTTTGCTCTGTTTTCCTCTTTTCCAGCTTTGAATTCCAAACAATCCAAAAGCTTTTTTCATTATCCTTTGCTTTCAGATTAAATGATCAGGTGGTGCCTGACTCTAAGCTTCTCAGCAAATTAATTTCTTAATGCTATGTTAATAGCATTGCATACATAATATTTATGTAACATTAGCATAAAATATTCCAAAACTGAATAAAAGGATGGGTGAAGATAAACCATGTATAAAGAGAAATACTCATATCTTCTTGGGTATCAAAAGAGAGTTAGGACCTTGTGTATTAATAAATTCTTGTTTTGTCAGAGATCACTTGTTTGGGGGTAGAGCTGATAATAATATGACAGGCGATATGGGGGCAAGGAAATTAATGACATTGAGACCTAGTAATCTGTAGAAATTCTGGGGGCTGGTCTGTAATATGGAGAAAATATAGTTCATTTTTGTACCCCTCAAAAGCGTTGTTGATGGAAAAATTAAAGAAAGCTTTCACACTAGGCAAAGATTTTCTTTACTTTTTCTCTCGCAAACCATATACATGTAATTATATGTACTATATACCTGTACACACACACACACACGCACACACACACACACACACACACACACACACACACACACACCATCCTCTGCTTGGAGAGGCAATACCACCCTTCCATGTTTTATTTTTTCAATGTGTATGTGTTGAGTTCTACCTCTGTGCACTGTATTAGGTACTGTAGATATGTGTGCTCACTTGAAGCCCATTCTTTCATTCTTATACTTCATTATTCTGCCTTCCGAAGACGTAGAGTTTTGCTTGCTGTAGCAAGGGCATGAAATCACAAACAATCGACTTGCCAACAATAACAACAAAAATGCTACCTTTAACTGTAAGATCTCAAAGTCAGCTTTTCCTTCCAGCTGTATATTCATCCATTCATGAAGAAGCCTCGGTCTTAGCTGCCATATATACTGAGGTCCCTGTCTGTATTAGTCATCTGTAGAAAGACACGATTACTTCCTCTTACCACAGAAAGAATCCAGGAATACCCCAAATTAACACAAGATAAACACAATTAGACTTCTTTAAACTATGAAGGGACATACTTTTCTCTTCAAGTAGTGGAAAACTTGACGTTGTATCCCAACTTAATCCAAGGGCGGTCAGATTTCTCAAGTTGGGAACTGAAATATCACAGGAAGCAAGTGTCACCACTAAAGCTACTGTGCTCTGAGCAAATGACAGCTTATAAAATGTGTATGAGGAGACATGGGCTTGGGAGCTTGGGGTGTCTGTGTCCTTTGGATCACTCACATAGTATTAACACTAGCAGTGGATACTGGGAAAATATGAAGAGATTGAAAACACAAGAGATATGAAGTAATGTGAGATTAATTGCTTTGGATAGGTTCATAATTTCTTGAAACATGTAAAGAAAAAATTAAAGAGGAAAACATCAGTCACAAAAGATAAAGTTTCTCTCTCTGGCACTCATTTTTACAGATATACATGTATGCTCTCCTTTTGGTTCTCTAGTTTCTGCCTTTCAGTGTTAAATGTATCCATAAAGTTTAACAGTCATAATTTAAAATTTTCTGATAAGTAAAGTTTAAATATTTTTAATTCAAAAGGTTTATTGGTAACAGATAAGCTCTCATGTTAAAGACACAATGAATAATTAAGACATTTGTTAAATTGTTTTTTTTTTTTTTTATCTCTACAAACTATTTACTCACTCTTTTCCTCACCATGTCATATTTCCCTCTCTCCTTCTCTTGAACACATACTTCTGCTTCTTAGGTGTAATGTGGAAAATTGTTTCTGTACTTGTTTGCTCCTGTACAATAAAGCATATCAGCCCATGGATATAATTTCCTATTAGACACTCATTCCGAGAGCCCCTCCTAGGCACAGTTTTGGTTGAGTATACTTATAGTCTGTGCTGTTGAAATTGTTAAGACATGAAAGTCTTGGTGCATTGGACCAGGGTGCATAACTTTAGGTCTAAGACTAGTTTTGAAATCTAAATAGAACCATGAGTGGTCTTAAAGAAATGAAATAATTTGTGATTGTAAATAATACATGTAAAATTCATTTCCTTTGGGGGGACTTCAGTAATTAGATCCAGTTACCAAAAGTGATGTTCCATTGAGTTATAAGGCAAAAGAGCATTTCTAAAAACTGATATTGTGGGTTGAGATCCATGGTTGAATGCCATTTTGTTTTTGTACTTTACAACAATTCAAACCAGATTATTTAGTAATGAAACCGCAGGAAAACAACCCCAACTGCCAACCCCCTTACCTCCTCCCTCCTGATAGATTTGCTCTTTTGTTCTCAAAATACAGGTTGGAAACAGAAGCTGTTTATTGAATTCTTCTGAGGTTACATGATAAAAAACTTTCGTAAGTGGTTCTGAAGCTCTTGGATATTTATAATCAGTGTGTAGGATTTTCCCTGATTCCCAGGGATGCCTGTCTTCCAGAAAGCTCCAGGAGAAGGCTCTATCCCTTTAGGTTGTATTTAAATGCAGACTAAGAAACTTCGTCTGATACCTGGACAGAGACCTTAACTAATTTGTGCTGGAAGACAGCAAACCTGAATTCTATTTCATTAATGTGATTCTGGGCTGGTTGCTTCATCTTTAAACAACTGAGTGATTTGAAAAAGAATTTCATGGCCATTGGTCCATGCTTCAGAATACTGAAAATATATGCACTGAAATGAATCTGTCCATGTGTAAACTGCAATCACAAATTAAAATCAGTTTTTGAAGTACTGGCTGGAAATCTAGATCAGTGGTTTTCAATCTGTGGGTTGTAACCCCATTGGGGGTTGAATGACTCTTTCACAGGGGTCACCTAGAACCATTGTAAAACACAGATATTATATTATGATTCATAACAATAGTAAAATGATAGTAGTGAAGTAGCAATAAAAAGGATCTTAGGCCTGGGGATCTCAACGGGTTGGAGAAGTGCTATGAAAGGGTCACAGCATAGGCAAGGTGGAGAACTGCTGTTCTAGGTGGTCACATACGTTAGTTCCCTGTGGTTGTCCTTGCTGGTGGAGTAAAGGAATAGAGGGCTGCGGAGAGATTCTGCCGCTTCTGACATGAAATTCAACTCTCTAGCACCTTTATGATATGACCACATGACAGATATCCCTATATTCACCCTTTTCAGTCACTTTGAACATTCAGTGTCCTCAGTCTTCACTCCCCGAATCTATCCCATTTTTTTTTTTCATTTCAGCTTTTACTTAGCATGCCTTTACTTGCATATTATGTATTACAGAACATTAAACGTATTCTGGAAATGCCTGTATTTCCTTAAGCAAATTCCATGAAATTCAGGCTCGTAATATTTTTCACAACTTTCTGGCATCTGTTTTGGAGAGAAAGGAAATAAAGTTTTAAGAATCAAGAAATTGTGAAGAATTGTATTTATCCCACACATTACTTGAAGAACTAGAAGACATATAAGCATAATAAGGAGATCTTTAAGTTAGGATTTCCTAAGTGCCCAAGGTGATGAATGTTATATAAAAAGTTAGAAATACCTTGTAGATGACTATAGGAAACAGCTTTTCATGATGAGCACAGAATATAAAACATGCAGGTTACAGAATTACAAAGAACTCTGATATGCTTTATTTGCGTTTATGCAGTTTAGTTAAATTTCTATTTTGAGATAATAGTAGTGGCCACATAGCTGAAATGGAGAATGACATCCATGTACCCTTTACCCAGCTTCTACAATATGATCAGCTCTTGAAAAACAGTAGGCCAAGATCACACCCAAGATGCTAACAGTGAGAATGCGGCACTCTTCTGTCACTGAGGTCACCCAGAGCAGAGCAATCTTTATTTTCTTATTTTTTCTCTTTTTATTTTATTTTTATTAATTACACTTTGTTCACTTTGTATCCCCCCATAAACCCCTCTCTCCTCCCCTTCCAGTCCCATCCTCCCTCCCTTTTCTTCACACATGCCCCTCCCCAAGTCCACTGATAGGGGAGGTCCTCCTCTCTTTCCTTCTGATTTTAGTCTATCAGATCTCATCAGGAGTGGCTGCATTGTCATCTTCTGTGGCCTGGTAAGGCTACTCCCTCCTCAGGAGGAGGTGATCAAAGAGCAGGCCAATCAGATTATGTCAGAGGCAGTCCCTCTTCCCATTACTATCTAACCCACTTGGACACTAAACTGCCATGGGCTACATCTGTGCAGGGGTTCTAGGTTATCTCCATGTACGGTATTTGGTTGGAGTATGAGTCTCCTGTGAAGACCCCTGTGTTCAAATTTTCTGGTTCTGTTGTTCTCCTTGTGGAGTTCCTGTCCTCTCCAGATCTTACTATTTACCACTTCTTACATAAGATTCCATGCGCATTGCCCAACAGTTGGCTGTAAGTCTCAGCGTCTGCTTTGACAATCTGCAGGGCAGAGCCTTCCAGAAGCCCTCTGCGGCAGGTTCCTAGCTTATTTCCTGTTTTCTTCTTCTTCTGATGTCCATCCTCTTTGCCTTTCCGGATGGGGATTGGACATTTTAGTTAGGGTCCTCTCTCTTGCTTAGTTTCTTTAGATGCACAGGTTTTAGTGGGTTTGTCCTATGTTGTATGTCTATATGAGTGAGTATATACCATGTGTGTCTTTTTGCTTCTGGGACAACTCACTCAGGATGATCCCTTCCAGATCCCACCATTTACCTGCAAATTTCATGATTTCCTTATTTTTCATTGCTGAGTAATATTCCATTGTGTAGATGTACCACAATTTCTGCATCCATTTTTCAGTTGAGGGGCATCTGGGCTGTTTTCAGCTTCTAGCTATTACAAATAAAGCTGCTACAAACATGGCTGAGCAAATGTCCTTTTTGTGTACTTGAGCCTCTTTTGGATATATGCCTAGGAGTGGTATGGCTGGATCTTGAGGAAGTGTTATTCCTAGTTGTCTGAGAAAGTGCCAGACTGATTTCCAGAGTGGTTGTACAAGTTTACATTCCCACCAGCAGTGGAGAAGGTTTCCCCTTTCTCCACAACCTCTCCAGCATGTGTTATCACTTGAGTTTTTCATCTTGGCCATTCTGATGGGTGTAAGGTGAAATCTCAGGTCGTTTTGATTTGCATTTCCCTAATGGCTAATGAGGTTGAGCATTTCTTTAAGTGTTTTTCGAGCAGAGCAATCAAAGCTAAGGCTGCTTCACCCCTGCTGCTACCCTTACTTTACCTTGGGTAGCCAATGCTCTGTGTTCACATCTCTAACTGTGCCATTTAAGACATCTCTGTGAAAGGAAAAATGTTCTATAGAATCCGTTGGAATTAGAGTTTTATAATTTGGCATGATTCAATATCCAGATGGTAACATGTATCATGAGTGTGTTTGCATTTTTGGCTTGAGTCGTATTTTCTAGTATGGATGTCTCACAATGACTAGCCTTTCACCTGTTGAGGGATATCTGTTTCTTCTCCAGATGTAGGCTAATAGGAGTCAAATTGCTGTAAATATTAGTAAAGAGGTTTCTTCTCAATGTTAATTTTTCATTTCTTTGGATTAATGGCTGATTCACATGCTAGGTGATTGCTTCATGTCAAGGACCCCTCAAACTGTATCCACAAATGGTTGGACAATGCTTTGCTCTGAGCAATAATATCTGGGTTTCCTCTCATCCTATCCATCATTTGATATAGACAAGTTTTAAATTAGTTTTCTTTTTTATGTTTTTTTAAATTTTATTTTATGTTTGAATGTGTCAGATCCCTTGGAATTGGTAATACAGACAGTAGTGAGCTGCCATGTGGGTGTTGGGAATTCAACCCGGGTCCTTTTGAAGAAAAGACAATACTCTTAACCACTGCGCCATCTCTCCAGCCCCTGATATAGACACTTTTGTTTGAGCTCTGTCATATAGGTATAACTATATTTTGCAGCTTGAAATTGGATCTCTATAATTCCTCATGCTGAATTCTTTTCATACATTTATTTTCCGTACCATTATCTATGAGAATGTGCCTCATCATACTTTTTAAGATCTAATATTTAAACTTCTATATATGTTTCCCTCACAAATGCATCGATTCTTGGTTCCTTTTGTTGAAAAACTTTTTCTATCCCCACCAAAGGCAACATGAATTATAGAAATGAATTTTGTGTCTTCATCTTTTCTTTTTTTTAAGAGATTATATAGAATTTGTTATTTCCCAAAGTCTTTGTAAAATTTTCTGCTGAAATAATAGGGATCTAGACTTTTCATTTTTTCAGAAGTTTCTAATTATGAATTAAAATTATCACTATCATATTATTAAGTAATTATTAGCATTATCAAGGATGTGATTCCATGTGTCCAGATGTCATGCCTGTGTTTCTAAGGCTGTTTGAAGCATTTTCGATTTTTCTATGTCTGTGGGTTCAGTAGTGATATCCCATTTCTTTCATGGCAACAATAGTTTTACTTTCTTTCACCCCCTCTACTAATCTCACTATAGGTTTGTGAATTACTCTCTCTTCTAAATATACATGTGATGTTTTAAATTTCATTCTCTGAAATGATAGCTAGGAAATCATTAAAAAGGTGAAGATGATGTCAAACCACCAGTCTCACTACATCTTATACCAAGTACTGGGAGGAGTAGATTCTTCACCATCTGGGGACAAGAACTCAACAGATGAGTCTTTGGGGATAAACAGCATACCAAACCATTCCCTTGATGTTCCCCATCTGTATGCCTTCAAATGCTTAGAGAACTCTCTCTTTAGATATTTTACCTAGGACAAGCCTGTTGGAGAAAAACTTTCATACTTTAGGCTCCTAAGAAAACAGGTGATACTGACGCTTCTGTTTTCTCCATTGGGCCACGTATAGCCAACGGTCTAGACTGCTCCTCACATGACCTTTGTGGGTTTCGGTATTAACTCGTCTCAAACCGCCTATAGCATTTGTCTATGATTGGTTAGCTATCTCTCAAAATTTTCTTGTCTGGCAAGGTTATCTCTTTTCTAGTCTTTAGATGACTAAAAGAGGATATTATTGGGATTTTAAAATTTTAGTTTGTTCTACTTCTTTTGGTATCCTGGCTCAGTACTTTTTCCTTTCCTAATCTTCCAGAACATTTGATCCAGGACACACTCTGGAACCAACCATTTTGCTTTCCATTGTGTCTCAAAGTCTATAGATGGTAATTTTCTTTCTAAGTTTTTGTGACTATTAATGTGTGTTGTATACATAATTTTTAAAAGTTTATGTTATGCTTATTAGGAGAAAAGTCCAGGTATTTTATCTTTCTTCAGGAAGAAATATTTTATTCATATTTTAAAATAAGTGTTTATTACTTCTAGACACATCACAATATTCTTCTGTATGTCTTATTTATTTTCACCAATAAACAATGAGCATGAAATCATATTTCAGCTTAGAGCAGACCACCAGGGTTTAAAAGTAATGAGGGATTTAGCTGGGCAAATGAGAAGGCCAATGTTTAGCCAAGATTCTGATTTTATATTCTTTTCTTTAAAATGGACTCACTCTAAAAGTCACACTGCTTCTCTATACAGGAATGTTGGTTTTCTTCTAGAATTCATATTTTATAAAGTAAGATTGATTGTTTACAGAATAAATAATTTCTGAGGAAAAATAATGAGAGACAGGAGTTAAAATTTGTGAAGAATAAATGAAGGAAACTGAATATTGGAGAGTAAAGACTATTTTCCCGTAGCTGAATGACTCTAAGACAAATGAGACATTTGAACTATTGTTAAGGTCTTTAGAATATGACCAGGACTAATGACCAAAAATTACAAGGATACGGAGTTCCACTTCATTATAAGGAAAAGCAGTTTCAGATGTGTGAAATGAAGATAGTCTCTGTTGGTTATAAACCTCAGTTCCTGAGTATATCTGAGCAGAAATAGAATGAATATCCCATTGCTGAGAGGTAATGTAAGGCCAGGCAGAGATGACCACAAAGCTCTCTTTAACTTTAAAAATTCCCTGGATTAAGATCTTTCCATGTACTTTCTGTGTAGCATAGAATCAATTTTTTTTCTTTCTAACCTTTACTTTTCTATAGGTAGAGGTAGTAATAGTACGAGTCTCATAAAATGCCTGTATGGTTTATGGGTGGAAATGAGTATCAAAATTTTAACACCATGTTCACCACTTAATAAAGCATGAAATAAACACTGATGTTGATAATGGTAATGCACTATGCTCCAAAGATGTTGTGGCATCTTTGAGTGATTTGGCCTATTTGAAACAATGAAGCTAGAGTGAGGAATGTTCTAAGAGTCAGACATAATTAAGGAAAAATAATAAATCATGAAAAATTTACTTCTCCAAGTTGTATTATAGTAGAAATGACCTGAACATATTGTGAACATATTGAAACCATGCATTTTGGATGCATCCTTGAATAGAGAAATGAACATATGATATTCATTTATAAATACTCTTTTTCATGTGAGCTCAAGTTTTTTTCATTTTTCTTTTTATATCATGTGAGTAAATCAGTTCTGACCTTCTAATTGTTGTTTGATCTTGCTCAAGTTTCCTCACATCTCCTAGACTTCAGTATTAACTTTTACATGATGACCTTAGGGAGGTTCATATTGAAGCTGTGGCCTTGCTGCGGGATTTGGATAGTTTTCATTTGGAAATCAATCCACAGGCCCAAATTGTATCCTCTCAATTAACTAGCTGCTTCCCTTTTCCTTGTCTGGATCAGGGTCATGAAACAGGGCAATTCATATTGTAAGGCCAGTGGAAGGCTGTGATCCATCAAGCCCCATTGCAGGTATGGTCCAGCTTCAGGACCACTCTTCCGTGGATTGCTGCCTACTCTTTTTTTCTTACATGAATTAGCTCTTCCCAGCACTGCTTCTCACAAAAATTCCTGACCCTGTGGGGGATAAGTTAGCATTGCTTACTTCACTTTCCTCTTGGGAGGAAAAGCCTTTAAGAAGTTTAGGAGTTGGGGCTGGTTCCAAATAGACACTTTCACAGTTAGGTCACTTTTAATGATGAAATATTTTCCAGACATTTTGAGTACTTGAATCCATTTAAATATTGTAGACTCCAAGGGGGTGCTCACCTCCTACATAGGAGATCTTTATGGAGTCCCAGACATTCAATAACTATGGAAGATGTCCAGGCATTCAAAGCACTTCGAGCCAACTCTTTTTTTTTTTTTTTTT
Organism: Meriones unguiculatus; assembly: GCF_030254825.1. Taxonomy (NCBI): domain Eukaryota; kingdom Metazoa; phylum Chordata; class Mammalia; order Rodentia; family Muridae; genus Meriones; species Meriones unguiculatus. The sequence continues at coordinate 182,680,742 of NC_083351.1, forward strand.
TTTTTTTTTTTTTCTGTAGGCTGAAACATTTTTTTTTTTCAATGCAGTTTATTCAGGAACATTGAACAATCCTCGGACCCCGAGGAAAGCCAGCCCACAGCTTAAATAGCCTCTGGGTAGCCAACCCAGGCGTGCCACGGGGGCAATGCAGATAGGTCCACATACATGGAAGCAAGCCAGATCCTCGGCCTTAGCCAAATGTGGAGTTGTTCGTGACAGAGAGCACTCACCATCGGGAAGGTGGAAGGCGGAAACCAGCTCCATCTTTAAGGCATAGCATTCCGCAGCTCTCTACAGTTCCCCCTTTTTGTTTTAGACGCATCAGGCAAGAGTAGAGGTCTGATCTCTGATATTAGAAATAAATTGGGACTTTGTACAGATGTTCATTTAGGTGTCATCCACCCAAAGAGCATCAGACCCTTTACAGCCATTGAAGCAGGACATTCTCCCCAAGCATGGTTGGATACCATAAAAAGCTAAAATGATACGCTCTGGATGCGAGGCTAAGCACTGCACTCAGGGTCAGCCGCTTTGGACCCAGAGAAGAGCCAACTCTTTAAGAAAAAAGTAGATGGTTTTAGTGTAACTTACCCTTCTATTGTCTTTTATGCAGTTGGAGGCACTGGGATTTCTGTGTACTCATGTAAAAGAGTTTGGCTTTGCCTTACTATCTCCAACTCTCTCAACTCTCCCCTAACAACTGAGTTCCGTATCCAGTCCACCCTCTCCGTTTTCCTATGCTACACTCAGGTTCTCATTGTTAACATAGCCATAGTCTGGACAATCACATGAGTTTTGAATTCTCTTGGTTCCACTCTTCCAGCTCCTTACGTTCTTCAGTGTACCTCATACAGCTTGACCACACTACTTCTTCTGTAAACATGACTCGAGACATGTATTGCACAAAGTCTTCAGGGGTTTACATCACCTAAAGGGTGAAATTTAAACACCACAGGCACTCTGTAACAGTTTTCATGGTCCCATCATGTCTGTCTTTTTTTTTTCCATCTTCTTATTCAGAATCCTATCACATCTGAAATCCAAAATGTTGAACTACTTATCAGCAACTCATACTCTCAACTCCTTTTTTTAATTCTTTCATTTTCTTATCAACTTTATTTCTTTAGAATGCTATGCCTTGACCTCTCTTAAATCTTTACCATGAATAATCGCTTCAGCCATTCACTTTTCAATACCTTTCCTAATTACTATGTTTTTGTTGTCTTATTGCCTAATTTTTCTTACATATTATGAATGCCAGAAGAGAAGCAACTACCTCTTTTCTTATTTTAGACATTCACTAGGTGCTTTATTAGTATATCAAGAAAATGAATGCATCCCTGTTTCTTTATGAGAACTAGATATATTTTTTGGATATATAAGCATTTTGAGGGAAATACCTTTTATCCCACAACTATTGTCTAAGTTCTTAGTCAGGGTATAAAACTGTAGAGTTTCTAAATGATTCAGTCAATAACTGACCTCATGATATTTGTGGGTTGTGGTTGTCAGTGAATCTTGATCAGAAGACAGGAATTAGCTTGACCTTCAAAATAAAATGTGCTTAGCCCAGGAAGCCAGGAAAGTAATAGAATGGTTGACAGGAAATGGAATCATGTATGGATTTGTAGTATTCATCTTTCCACACTATATTGCTCTTGGAGAAAACATTTTAGAATCTATCTATCTATCTATATACACACACGCTAATTCTCCAGGACATCACTTCTGTCCTATACTGTAACATATGACAATCCTTCATAGAGGGATGAAAGTTGAAAGCTGACTGGGATCTTGGCAGTAGGAAATTAAGAGTTTGTGTTATTAGCTTCATGCTATGAGGACGAGAGTGCAATGAACCATTCTCACTGGCGCATGTCAGTCAATCTATGTAGCAACAGAACCATCTACCCATTGGTATAAGCCATCCTAGAAAGAATAAGCAATCCTGATTTTCTAAATTTAAAAAGATGAAACTGTGGGTTGGGTATTTAGCTCAGTGGTGGAGTGCTTGCCTAGCAAGCATAAGGCCCTGGGTTGGGCCTCAGCTTGGTGATGATGGTGGTAGTAGGGGGATGAAACTGTGAGGAGGAAATAAGGATCAAAACAAGAGAGGTTAAAATATTGGTTCTAAGACTAACTAACCAGCAAAGGGAACAATGAAAATTGTTTCATTTTTTACCATAGAGGATATCTTAAAACCTTTCTGGTTCTTTGTGTTTACACACTTGGAAAAGAGGCATGTCATGTCATATATTCATATCCTCTTCACTGGAACTTGTTGCTATCTTCTCTAGACATGATGTGAACCTATGTCTTTCATGACAATTATCTGCTGACTTTAATCAGTCCTAGTCCACATCATGACCTGCGGAACACATGGGTCAAGTGCTATAGCTCTGAGTTCAGGTGTCACAAAACACTTTTCCCTTGTCCTTTTTATGAAACTAAAACTGTAGCCTACCCGATTTTTACTCATTCGTATCCATGGGCAAAATACTGACCAGCATTTTCTGAGTAGGCACAGAGATTTTGTGTCACACAATAGTTTAAAAAAGGATCTTTTTAAAACTTTATTGTTTTTTTTAAATTACAGTTTATTCACTTTGTATCCCAACTGTAGTCCCTCCAATTTACACCCTTCCTCCCTCTTCTAAACCCATGCCCCTCCTCCAGTCCACTACTTGAGGAGGTCCATCTCCCCTTCCATCTGACCGTAGTCTATCAGGTCCCAACAGGAGTGGCTGCATTTTCTTCTTCTGTGGCCTGGTAAGGCTGCTCCCCCTGAGGGGGAGGTGATTAAAGAGCCAGTAAATGAGTTCATGTCAGAGACAGCCCTTATTCCTCTTACTAGAGAACTCACTTGGAGACTGGGCTGCCATGGGCTACATCTGTGCAGGGGTTCTAGGTTATCTCAATTATTAGTCTTTAGTTGGAGTATCAGTCTCTGAAAAGACCGCTGTGCCCAGATTTTTTTTTCTTTCCTTGTGGAGCTCCTGATCCCTCAACGTCTATTTCCCCCTACCTTCATAAGATTCTCTGCACTCTGCCCAAAGATTGGCTATGAGTCTCAGCATCTGCTTTAATACCCTGCAGGGTAGAGTCTTTCAGAGGCCCTGTGTGGTAGGATCCTGTCCTTTTCCCTGTTTTCTCCCTCTTCTGATAAGCATCTCCCTTTTCCTTTCTGAATGAGGACTGATCATCTGACCCAAGGTCTTCCTTCTTGCTTAGCTTCTTTAGGTGTACAGATTTTAATAGGATTATCCTATATTATATGTCTTGTATCCACTTATAAGTGAGTATATACCATGTGTGCCTTTCTGTTTCTGGGATACCTCACTAGGGATGATCTTTTCTAGTTCCCACCATTTGCCTGCAAATTTCATGATTTCCTTGTTAACAGTTGCTGAGTAGTATTTCATTGTGTAAATATACCAAAATTTCTGCATCTGTCTTTCACCTGAGGGACATCTGAGTTGTTTCCAGCTCCTAGCTATTACAAATAAAGCTACTACACACATGGTTGAGCAAATGCCCTGTTGTATACTTGAGCATCTTATGTGTCTTATATGAGCATCTATATGTGTAGGAGTGCTATAGCTGGATCTTGGGGAAGCACAATTCCTAATTGTCTGAGAAAGCACCAGAATGATTTGCAAAGAGAATGTACCAGCAGTGGAGAAGCATTCCCCTTTCTCCACATCCTCTCCAGCATGTGTTGTCACTTGAGTTTTTTATTTTAGCCATTCTGATGGGTATAAGGTGAAATCTCATGGTGGTTTTGATTTGCATTTCCCTGATAACTATGGATGTTGAGCATTTCTTTAAGTTTTTTCCCTGCCATTTGATATTCCTTTATTGAGAATTCTCTGTTTAAGTCTGTACCACATTTTCTTTTAAATTGGATAACTTGATTTGTTGCTGTTTAACTTTTTCAGCTCTGTATATATTCTGGATACTAGCCTTTGTCAGATATAGGGTTAATGAAGATCCTTTTCCAGTCTGTAGGCTGTTATTTTGTTCTGATGACAGTGTCCTTTGCTTTACAGAAGCCCTTCAGTTGAATGAGGTCTCATTTATTGATTGTTGATCTCAGAGCCTGTGCTGTTGATGTTCTATTCAGGAAATTGTCCCCCATGACAGTGAGTTCAAAGCTCTTTCCCATTTTTTTCTTCTAACAGGTTTAGTGTGTCTGGTTTTATATTGAGGTATTTGATCAACTTGAACTTTAGTTTGGTATAGGGTGGTAAATATGAATCTATTTGCATTTTTCTACATGTAGCTATCCAGCTGGACCAGCACCATTTATTGAAGATGCTATCTTTTTTTCCATTGTGTGGTTTTTGCATCTTTGTCAGAAGTCAGGTGTCTGTAAGTGTGTGGGTTTATTTCTGGGTCTTCTATTTCCGTCGATCCACCATTCTGTTTCTTTGCCACTACCATGCAGTTTTTATAGTACAGCTTGAGATCAGGGATGGAGATACCTATAGACAATCTTTTAGTTTAGAGAAATGTTTTAGCAATTCTGGGTTCCTTGTGATGTTGCAATTTTTTCTTTCAAGTTCTGTAGAGAATTGTGTTGGTAATTTAATGGGAATTGCATTGAATCTGCAGATTGCTTTTGGTAAGAGCCATTTTTACTATGTTAATCCTGCCAAGTTATGAGCATGGGAGATCTTTCTGTCTTCTGATATCTTCTTCAATTTCTTTCTTTAGAGATTGGAAGTTTTGTTTCGTTTTGTTTTTTTTCATACAAGTCTTTGACTTGCTTGGTTAGAGTCACACCAAGGTACATTATGCCCTTTGTGGCTCATTTATTTCTCAGCCCATTTGTCTTTTGTATATAGGAGGACTACTGATCTTTTTGAGTTAATTTTGTATCCAGCCACTTTGCTGAAGGTGTTTATCAGTTGTAGGAGTTCCCTGGTAGAATTTTTGGGGTCACTCAGGTATACTATCATATCATCTGCAAATAATGATATTTTGAATTCTTACTTTCCAAACTAGATATCTTTGATCTCCTTTAATTGTCTTATTGTTCTAGCAAGGACTTCAAGAACTATGTTGAAGAGATATGGAGAGAGAAGGCAGCCTTGTCTTGTCCCTGATTTCAGTGGGATTAATGTAAATTTCTCTTTGTTTATTTTGATGTTGGCTATAGGCTTGCTGTATATTGCTTTTACTTTGTTTAGGTTTGTGCCTTGTATCCCTAATCTTTCCAAGACTTTAAAAATGAATGGGTATTAAGTTTTGTCAAATGCTTTTTCAGCAACTAAGATTATCATGTGGTTTTGTTCTTTCAGTTTGTTTATATGGTGCATTATAATGATAGATTTCCATATATTGAACCACCCTTGTATACCAGGCATGAAGCATACTTGGTCATAATGGATGATATATTTGATGTGTTCTTGTATTCAGTTTTCAAGTATTTTGTTGAGTATTTTTGCATCAATGTTCACAAGGGAGATTTGCCTGAAGTTCTCTTCTTTGTTGGGTCTTTGTGAGGTTTAGTTACCAAGGTGACTGTGGCTTCATAGAATGAGTTTTATAATGTTCCTTCTGTTTCTATTTTGTGGACTAATTTGAGGAGTATTGGTGTTAGCTCTTCTTTGAATATCTGGTAGAATTCTGCTCTGAAACCATCTGTCCCTGGGCATTTTTTGGATGGGAGACTTTTGATGACAGCTTCTACTTCCTTAGGGGATATAGGACTATTTAATTGATTTACCTGGTCTTGATTCAGCTTTGGTAAGTGGAATCGATTAATAAAATTGTCCATTTCATTTAGATTTTCAAAAGTTGTGGCATATAGGCTTTTGAAGTAAGACCCAATGATTGTTTGGATTTCCTCAATGTCTGTTGTTATGTCCCCCTTTTCATTTCTCATTTTGTTGAGTTGGATGGTGTCTCTCTGCCTTTTAGTTAGCTTGGCTAAGGGTTTGCCTATCTTGTTGACTTTCTCTTAGAACCAGCTCTTGGTTTCATTGATTCTTTGAACTGTTTTATTTGTATCTAATTCCTTCACTTGTTTGTTTGACCATTCTTGTTTCCTTCATTTCTTTTCAGTGATTTAATAATTTTCTCTCTGAAGGCCACAAACTGTTTGGCTGCATCTTTCTGTATTTCTTTATTTTCTTTTTTTTAATTTTTATTTTTTATATTAATTACAAAGTATTCACTTTGTACGGATGGCCGTAATATATTTGCTTTTATCTTCCTTTATTTCTTTATGCATTTTATTTGTTTCCTCCATTATACTCTTCATCAGCATAGATATAAGGTCATCATCTTGAATTTCACTTATGTTAGGTTATCCAGGGCTACTTGTCCCTGGATAACTGGGTTCTGGGAATTCCAAATTGCTTTGCCTTTTGTTGGTTGTGCTTTTACTCTGGCCTCTACCCATTTGGCTGTCTCAGTTGTTGGCTGTTAGTTTCTGGTACCTGCTGGAATCCCTGGAGGTGGGGAGAATTCCCTTGGCAGGATTCTGAAGGAGGCTTCCTCAGCTTTTTGGGTATGGTCAACAGAATGGCAGTACTTCTCAGGAATTACCACAGACCTCAGGCATATTGACCTGTGTGGTACCTGTGGTCATTGGTAGTCAGAGGGCTTCTAGGACTTTTCTCACCAGGAGAAGTCCTAGAGACAGCTTCCCTGCCACTGGGTTTCTTGCTCTGAATTTAATGAAATGCCCCTGCTCTTACACTGTGTTTGCTGGGCACAGTCCTCTTGAAGAACCAGGGAGCCCCTAGTTTGGTCAGTTTTGCTAGGGATAACAGGTTGCACCTTGGAGAAGTATCTGGGGTCTGATCCAGTGGCTCTCAGGCTTCTGTATGTCTGAGGTTGGAGCTTTGTGTCCCAGTACCTAAGAGGTAATCAGTGGCAGGTGAGTGCAGCACTCATGCATGCAGCAGGAGGCTAGAGCCTGGAGCCTGCAGGAACCCCGAAACTTTTCTGGATCTGGGTGTCCTGAGGTAGAACCTGATGTTTTCCCCATTGTGGGGTTTCCTCCCAACAGGGAGACCCAGTCTGTGGTGTTTTGGGGTCCACAGTTCCGTCTGTGATGGTGAGTAGAGTACACAGGCACAGGCAAGTGGCTCCACTCTCTGGCCACTGGGTGCTTGCAGAAACCCTGGAACTTTTCCGGAGAATTTTTTCAGGGGTTGGGGTGTCAGCTGAGTGCACTGAGGTCAGACCTGATGTTTCCCTCACCGTGGTGTTTCCTCTCAACAGGGAAACCCAGTTTATAGTGTCCTGGGGCCAACAGTTGTTTCTCAGATGGTGAGTTGGGTACACAGGCAGGGCTTTGGGCTGGCGGCTGAGTGCTCATTGGACTGGACCTTTCCCAGGGATTATGTGGGTGGCCTGAGGTCGGTCCGATTGCTTCTTTCACCGTAGGTTTTCTCTCGACTGGAAATCCCAGTCTCTAGTATTGTGGGGCCCACAGTTCAGTCTGTGATGGTGATCAGAGCAGGCAGGCATGTGGCTCCAGGCTGACGACTGAGTGAGGCCCAGGACCCGGGAACTCTTCTAGAGTTTAGCTGGGTGACCTGAACCCGCTTGCTTCCTACATCGTAAGGTTTCCTCTCACCTGGGAAATGCAATCACTGGCATTTTAGGGCCCAAAGTTTGGTCTATTGGTCGCTGTACAGTCACTAATGTCCTGCTCCTCAGACACAGTGTCCTCCTGGCCCCACCATCTTCTTAATTTTTTTCTTTGATGTTCCTTGACATGAAATGGTCAAAGGGAAATAGAAGTGGACATTTGTAAAAGGCAGAAAAAAATTATTCTTGAATATAAAGGTGAAATTCTCCAATAGACAAATGTTTTGTTATTGTTGTTGTTGTTATTTTATGTTTGTTTAAAAGTCCAGATTTTTATGATGTGGACATGAGGCAGGGTCTATAGTTATATTTTTCACCTCAGTCTGTACTCTATCAGAAATATTCTCTCTCTAAACAATCTGTTAACATTAGATTAATCTTCCTCCACCCCTCATTTCATTTTGGTCTTCCTCTTTCTTTCCTTTAATCTTTATATTTTGTTTTTAACTTAACACTTTTGGGAATTTCATATATGGATACACTATATTTGCATAATTTATACTTCCTTCTCCCCTGACCACTGGCTCTCAAATTCATAACCTTTTCTATAATTGTTTTTGTTGCATATGCATGTTCTGTGCATAGAGCAAAAGCTGGCCATTTAGAATTAGAAAACAAATCAAGGAGCTTGTCCCTAAAGAAAACTGAATCTCCCTTTATCAGGAGACATCTGACCTGTAGCTGGTGGGTTATTTTTTTAACTTCCTCTCATCCATATTAATATGTCTGCTGGTGTGGGGTCACTGTGGGATTTAAAAAAGATTTATTTATATTTTATTTTATATGTAGTCATGTGTGTCTGCACACCACATATGTGGTGATACTACAGGAGGCAAGAAGAGCACATTGTATCCCTTGGAGTTGGACTTACTGGCAGCTGTGAGCCAATGGGTATGGATGTGGACTGGACACTGGGATCTGAACTCAGGACCCCTGGAAGAGCAGCAAGTGCTCTTAATGCTTTGTCATCTCTCCAACCCTTCTGAGTGAGGTTTGTTTTGTTTTGTTTTTTAAAAGGAGAAATTAATGCTGTATAGACAGGACAAAAGGGAGGAAAGGAAAAGGTCAACATGGCTGAAATGGATTTCTGTGCTGAAATGAAAAGGACATGTAGCAGAGTAGGAAGATTATTGAAGATGGTTTGGGTTTCTCTGTGTAGTCCTAGTACTTGTTCTAGGTCTGGTCTGTAGACCAGGCTGAAATTGAATTTACAGATCCACTTGCTTCTGTCTCCCTAGTGCCAGGATTAAAGGCATGTATCACCATACGTAGCTCATTTTGAACATCTTATTCTCTTGGCGCTCCCTACCAAATACTAGGATTACAGGCATGCACTAACATATTCAGAATGAGCTTGAGTTTTCTTAAACAGGTTTTCAAAAGGGCCTTTGATACCTTTTAGAGACAGAGTGCACTACAGATTGAAACTAGAGTAAAAGCCGGTCTAATATCTTAATATTATATTTGGGTCAGTCCTTTTTCCCCATGGAAATTTAAATTTCACGGGTAGAAAATCATGAAGGAAAAAGAGAGGTGCTATGGTGGGGAGTGTAAGTAAGAGAGTAATTGTTTCAAGTGTGCCCAGGACCTCATCCCTATCATTTATGAATGTGCTGCCTTACTGGGCAGAAGGGGCTTTACAGATTTGATTAAGGTTGAGAATTTCTGGTGGAGAATAACACTGTAAATTACCTGGAAAGTCCCAAGATAAGCACGGAAGCCTTTGCAAGAGGCTTTCACGGTTAGTGCAAGAGATGGGATTTAACAGAGACAGGACACAGAAATCTGAAGATCTCTGCTGTTGACTTTAAAAAGTGGAAAGGCCCTTGAGCCAAAGAATGAGAACATTTCCCAGAAGTTAAGCCCGAAAAGACACAGATTTCTCCACAAGGATCGCAGCTCAGCACACATCTTGATTTTAGGTACTTATTTTCCACTTTACTTTCCTGACCCCCAGAACAGTATGATAATTATTTGTATTGTTATACACCAATTAAACTTTATTGTGTTCATGGTCACTTCTACAGCCAACAGCAGTAAAATAACAAGATTAAGCTGAAATGGCTCCTTCTATTATTCTTCCCAAGGCACTGCCATCACATCTCAGGGATGTGGTACTGTCTTTTGAAAGCAGTGACATCCAGGATCTGATGGACAGTGTGTTGCTGGAATTCATTCCCAGAAGAATTATTTCTCAGTAGACCAGGCATGTAGTTGATATTCATCTCTGAAGAATATAGAGTACTTGTTGTATTGCTTGGTGGTTTTGATATTAATATTCTCTATCTTAAAGCAGTCATCATTTTATCATTTGATTGCATTTCCATGGTGAATCCAGTAACTGACAAGTGACTTGATATTTATTTTTCTTTTTGTTTGTTTTTATTATTAGTAGTAATTTTTTTATTACAGCTTATTCACTTTGTACTCTGGCTGTAGGCCCCTTCCTCATTTCCTCCCAGTCTCACCACTCCTTTCTCTCTCCTGCTCCCCCCCCCATGTCTCTTCCTTAATCCACTGATGGGGAACTCCTCCTCCCCTACTCTCTGACTCTAGTTTATCAGGTCTCATCAGGACTTTCTGGATGCTCAAGGTGGTCTAGTAAGGCCACCCTGCCAGGGAGAGATGATCAAAGATCAGGAAACCGAGTTCATGCCAGTGACTCCCTCTGCTTGCCTTACTAGGAAACCCACATGGAGACTAAGATGTCTATAAACTACATCTGAGCACATGGTCTAAGTCCTCTTCTATTCTTGGTCTGTGGTTGATTCATCATTCTCTGCAGGGCGCCCAAGAAAATCATAAAAATTTTAGGCAAATGGATGGAACTAGAAAAGTTCATCTTCAGTGAGGTAACCCAAAAGCAGAAAAACACACATGGTATATACTCACCTATAAGAGGATATTAACCATCCAATAAAGGATTAATATACTAAAATCTATAGTCCCGAAGAAGTTAAGCAACCAGGAGGACCTAGGGAAGAGGGTTAATCCTCATTCAGAAGGGCAAACAGGATAGACATCAGAAGTAGGAGAAAGCAGGGAACAGGACAGGAGCCTTCCTCAGAGGACCTCTAAAAGACTCTACCTAGCAGGGTATGAATGCAGATGCTGAGACTCATAACCAAACTTTGAACAGAGTGCAGGTAATCTTATGAAAGAAGGGGGAGACAGACTAGAGGGGACAGGAGATCCGCAAGGAGAGCAACAGAGCGACTTGATGTTTAAAGGAAGGGTGCACGCCACCTTTACTGGCTCTCTTCCACAGGAAAAGGCTGGGTAACTAGTGCACACTGCTCATTTTTAAACTATTTCAGTCATCTTTTCACATCTGCCAATAATCTCTATTCCAAAAGCAATATTGGCTGGGGCACTGGAAGAATGCCTGAGTGCTTCCTAACAGATTGCAAACTACCAGTAAAATTTAGACCAGTAATGTGACTAGAGCCACAGAAATGATGAGTCCTTTTCTCCTGGTATATCATATGTTCTTTTTATTGTTAGTCGTCTCCTCTCCTGTGAAGGTTACACTGGTGACCAGGACATCAGGTCCTGGAAATGTGGTGGTGTGTGTTCTAGCATCCTTCAGAGTCTGCAGCTGTGTGCTTCCTACCTCTCATTCTTTCGCATTGATGCAACTAAGTTTAGTAACACATCCTGGAGCAATTAATCACTGATAATTACAGCTACTGGGAATAGAGGGCATCCTCTGTGCCAGGAAGTACCTAAGTGTTCTGCGTTTATCTCACTTTTTCCATTCGTGTGTATCCAGTGTGACACTGAGTAATACTGTTAAATTATTACTTGTAATCATCTCAGCTTGGAAAGTGAATGGCTACTACGGTTCCTCAGGGATAGAGGGTCTTTAGGGGCAATAATATTTACTTCTGCTCACCCTGCCTTCAAAAACAGTGCCATTTGCTTATTCCAGATGCAGGATGCACCATTCTTGGCATGTGGAGAAATGATACCAGCTGTTTATTACAAAACACACATTCACGTGGCTAGTCAGTCTTAATGCTGAGCAATCTTAATAGTCAGACTTCAAACACAGGGTACATGTACTCCTGGATTACATTATTTTGCTGTGACTATCCGTTCATTGTTTTAGACATTGATTTCTTTTCATAACAATGCTTATCTGGGTTTTTGCTCTCAGATCTGAGGATTTGAAGATATACAGTCAAAGTTGGTTCCAATATGAAGTTTATATTCAATGCAAGAACAAAGAGTGTCACTAATAAAACAACAATGATAAAACTCACATTAAGTACAGGTTCAATGTTCCAGACCTGAAAACCTGAAATCTGAAATACGCCAAGAAAATCAAGGCTTTTCAAGTATTTCCTGAAAACACATGGAATAATTCCACACCTGACTCATGTAATGTGCCTCAGCCAAAACACAGGAACAAAATAGATATGAAATTACCCAGATTCTGAGTATGAGGTATAAAATGAACAAAAGTGGCTTTTTGGGTTTAGATGAGGAGTTGGTTCGATACTTAGGATATCTCAGCACATGTTTACAAAGCTGAAAAACCTCAAAATTGAAATTCCTTTTTTGTCCCAATCATCTGGTTAAGGGATGCTCTGTGGCATCAGAGGGTAACAATTATCTTCTTGGGCAGTAATTTGAAGAAGGTACAAGGACGCACAGTTGTATGTTTCAGGTAAGGCTTCTCTTGAGGCATTGCTACTCCAACAGAGCCCAAAAGAGAGAGAACAGCTGGTCACAGGCTCAACAGTTGTAATTGCAAAGGCAGGTCAAATTGGGTCTAATGGCACACACCTGTAGTCCCAGCTCTTTATGGAGGCTCAGCTAGAAGGATCATCACAAATTCAAGGCTTGACTGGGAAACTTAGTGAGCTCCTTGTTTTAAGATAAAAAAAAAAAAATCAGATGTAGCCCATAGACTCAATGTCCAAGTGGGTTCCCTAGTAATGGGAACAGGGACTGTCTCTGACATGAACTCAGTGGCTGGCTCTCTGATCAACTCCTGCTGGGGGGTTGGGGGGATGTGCAGCCTTGCCAGACCACAGAGGAATTCAATTCAGCCAGTCCTGATGAAACCTGATAGTCTAGGGTCAGATAGAAGGGGAGGAGGACTTCCCCTATCAGAGGACTAGGGGAGGGGCGTAGGGAGAGAAGAGGGAGGGAGAGTGAGATTGCTAGGGATTAGGGAGGGGCCCACAGCCAGAATAGAAAGTGAATAAATTGTAATCAATGATTTAAAAAAAAAAAGAGAGAAAAAGTAAAATACAGTGCTAGGTATGCAGGCCAGCCAGAAAGTTGTGCCTCATCTAGTATGCATAAATCTCTGGCTCACTCCTAGTTGCCATCAAAATGAAACAGAAGCAGACAAATAAGCAGAACAACAACAACGGGTAGACTGACTAGATAAAGAGTATATAAAGGCTGGTGGGTTATGGTTTTTAGTTGGGTTGCCCATGTGCCTTTATAAGGCATTCATTAAAGAAATGCTCATACAAGGAACCCGTAGAGTAAGGGAGACAGGAAAGAATGAGAATTCAGGAAATTTGCTGTCTTTATTGTGATCTTTATTCCCCAGAGCTTGTTACATGTTTCAGGGAGCTAGCAAGGAAGTCTAGTGCCCTAACAACATCCCAGAATCCCCTGTAAAGAAGATATAAGTCTGGCGCTTTCTCAGAAAATTAGGAATAGTACAACATCAAGATCCAGCTATACCACTCCTAGACATATATCCAAAATGTCTTCAAGGCTACAATGAGAAGATTTGCACAATCATGCTCATAGCAGCTTCATTCATAGTAGCCAGAATCTGGAAACAACCCAGATATCCCTCCATTGAGGAATGGATGCAGAAACTGAGGTACATTTTCACAATGGAATACTACTTAGCAATTAAAATCAAGGAAATCATGAACTTTGTAGGTAAATAGTGGGAACTAGAAAAGATCATCCCTAGTGAGGTATCCCAGAAACAGAAAGGCACACATGGTATATACGCACTTATAAGTGGATATAAGACATATAATATAGGATAATCATAGTAAAATCTGTACACCTAAAAAAGCTAAGCAAGGAGAACCCTGGGTCAGATGATCAATCCTCATTCAGAAAGGCAAATGAGATAGACATTGAAAGAGGGAGAAAACAGGGAAGAGGACAGGATCCTACCACAGAGGGCCTCTGAATGACTGTACCCAGCAGGGTTTTGAGGCAGATGCGGAGATTCATAGGCAATCTTTGGGCAGAGTTCAGGGAATCTTATGAAAGAAGGTGGAGAGAGAAAGACCTGGAGGGGACTAGAGTTCTACCAGGAGAGCAACCGACCATAAAATCTGGACCCAGGTGTCTTTTCAGAGACTGATACTCCAACCAATGAATATTCATAGAGTTAACCAAGAACCCCTGCACAGATTTAGCCTATGGCAGCTCAGTGTCCAAGAGAGTTACCTAGTAAGAGGAACAGGGGCTGACTCTGACATGAACTCAGTGGCTGGCTCTTTGATCACCTTCCCCTAATTGGGGGTAGAGGGGAGGAGAGCAGCCTTATCAAGCCACAGAGGAAGACAATGCAGTCAGTCCTGATGAGACTTGATAGGCTAGGCTCAGATGGAAGGGAAGAATACTTCCTCTCTTAGTGAATTGGGTGAGGGGCATTGAAGGAGAAGAGGGAGAGAGGGTGGGAGAGGGTGGGATTGGGAGGGGTTGAGGGAGGAGGCTACAGCTGTGATACAAAGTGAATAAATTGTAATAAATACAGAATTAAAAAATAAAAATGAAGGAGGTACAAAGGTCACTGTTAGAGGACTGTATTTTATACATATTCTTACTATGGGAGGATAGATTTTGCTGATGAGTAAGTAGTATGCAAGGTGAGAACTGCTGAATAATACTGACATTGTTTGAGATGCAAAATACTGGCCTGGAACACAGTGGTAGTGAGGTGTGCTTTTAGACATAATTTGGCAATATCTGTTGGACTTTGAAATAGAGGTGATTCGTGGGTGATTGAATCTACCAGACTGCAGTTTCTTTTAAAGCTCTTACTCAGGATGCTGTCACCCAAGAGTCACCATAAAAAATGAGGCCTATAAACTCCTGGAACAATGAATTTTATAAAGGTTTTGAAAGTTTCAGGGCATCATTTGCCAGCTATGTTATCTTGATTAGGTCATTTTAGTTTCATGTAGATTTTTTCACATACATGTATATACAAATATATGTATATATATATTACAATAACATAAGTAACACAGAAGGATATGATACATAGCTGGAATAATATATTTTGTAACCACACTAGCAAAATCTTTGACACAAAGTGAATAAGTACTTGATAAATGTTGGCTGTTCTTTTCTTTACATTTGTCATATTCAATCAGTACCACAAAATTAAGAAAATATCCACATCTAAAAATTTGCTTATCTGTTTTAATATAGAAAAAAATAAAAGCTCTTTATCTAGACTGGACCAGGGAGAATGACCATGGTGCTTGCTCCTGTGACCTTTTCCATGACACACATACCCACTTTTAGATGTAGTATCATCATGGCCTTCAAATGAATTCCCACGAAGCAACTTAATTTATAACAGTTGGAAAGTAGATAGATTTTCAGAACAGGAAGCTGAGCTAGAAGAGGCCATGCCCACACAGTGCTATGGCTGGAGAGGTAGTAGATATGTCTTATTGCTTATCTTAGTAGAAATTCAGGATAGCTAGAGCCCAGAGGCGAGTTTGTGGGCTGCTGGAGTAGTTTGATAGGCAAGAGAGGCTCCACTGGAATGATTGCAGCTAATGCCATTCTTTGTTGGTAATTGTGCTGAGAGGACTAAGTTCACTTAAAGATACCCATGTCCCAAATCAACCCAAAGCCAGAGTGAGTCTTCCCTGACAAGAAGGAATCTGCAGCTGTGACCCCATCTCCCTGAGCAGGTTAGTGGACGGCAACCCTGCTAAAAACAAACAGTCCAGGAGGTCTTTAGAGACTGAGGTGCAAAAGTAAGAGAATCCAAATCAGAAAGGGTGAAATACTCAGAAAAACAGGACCTGGGAGAGCGGGGAGAGAGATGAGCGAGAAAGAGGTGGAGAAAAAGTAAAGAATAGAGGTTAGTTGGAAAAGAATTAGGAGGAGGTGGGGTTGGAAAAGGGGATAGAGGAGGAGGAGGAGGAAAGCAAAAGAGCAATAGGAGAGGATAGAAGAACTAAGGGAGAAAAAAAGCATCTGAATATATATGTTGCTGGATTTGAAAGGGGAGGGAAATGACACAAGCCAAGGGATATAGGCAGCCTACAGAAGCTGAAAAGGGGCAGAAAATTTGATTCCTCCTACATATTCCCTGAGGAGAAAGCCCCTGCCAACACAGCAACTTTAGCTAGGTAAAACCCATTTCAAATGTCTAAGCACTCAAACTTTTGAGATAATAATGTTGCTAACTTAAAGCTAATAAATTCTGGCAATCAATATTTAACAGTAGCAATAGGAAACTAATATATTAACCTCTATAAGTCATAAGCTTTAACAAATAACTATGATGAAAATGTACCTATTCCAGAAATGAGGTCATAAATCTGAAACACTGATAGGAGGAAGGAACTAGAAAGCTTTGGGGCTGCCTAAACAATATCTTGTTATAAACTACTATAATCTATATATTTTCTTCCATTTTAGCAATAATGTAATCAACATGGCCTGTCACAAATTACCAGCATCATATTTGGATGAAGAGGGGAATTGGTCAAAGCAAGGATTTTGATTATCTAATAAGACATAACAGCTCTCTGACAGAATAGTGTGAGCTGTGCTATATGATTGATTGACTTCAGTGTCTCAAATTGATAAGGAATAGCACATGTCCTACAATGTCCAGGACTCACAGGTGTCAAGGAATACTGTCCTGAACAATTTTAGCGCATAGAATTATTTTATGTTTAAAAGATGCCCTGAACATCCACCCTGCTCATTTTGAAGATGAAAGAGCTAAAACACAGATATCTTTACTCTGAGTGGTGAAAGGAGACTTTCAGTAGAGTCAATACTAGGGTTTCTGTTTCACCTCCTATCTCTTCTTAAGAGCCTGAAGCTAGGGACTTCCTGAAGCTCTTGGTTTTGAGATGCTTGTCTCTTTTCACTCCATGTGAGTGTGAATAAGGGCCAGACTGGGAAATTCAAGTGGCCTCTTGATTTAAGCACTCTCCTTCTTGGGCTGGGGGAGATGAATTTGTTATTCTCAGATTCAAGCTCTTCATTCCATGGGGGATGGGGATGCATCAACAGTCTGCCCTTATGGGAAGCACTTGTTGGCCTAGAGGGGTCTTTTCCTTCTTTGAACTTCTTTGGGGATTCTGCTTACATATCAGGGAGAGCCAATCAAAACAATAAAAGAGGACCCTGACAAGGGTTTTCAAAATTGCATGCAGATGTCTCCATTTCAGAGAACTGAAAACAGGGATCTTGTTTGAATTGCTGTAGCAACAGCAGGGGCAAAACAGCATGTTGCATGAAGCTGTCCTGTAGGGCCTGGTAGCAATCTGGGGGAGTAGAGCTGGGGCACTGCAGCATCGGAGCCAGCATGCGCTGAGGCTGGGAATCCCTCTGTGGAACGTGGGGCGTGTGCTCTGATGGAAACCACCAGTCTCTGGGATACATTCCCTTTAGTCTGAGCCCCGATGTGAGAATGTGAAAATGGGATAGGCAGGAGCCAGAAGTAAGGCCCAGGCTGCCTTCTTGGCTCAAGTCTGTAGGTCCTGAAATCTTCCAGATCACAACCAGTCATGCACCAATAACCACACATGCACAGTACTTCAGTGTTATCATCTGATACCTCAGTTTACCAGTCCAGTTAAATGACTAGCTTACCAGGGCTCGGGGGCAGAGACCGTTAGTCTGTTTTGTGTTGTAGCTGCTTGTATTTGCGTGAACTGCTATTAAATATCCAGCCGTAGAAGTCATACAGCACTTAAAGCTTTAATTTCAATTCTCTGGTTATCTCATACTGACAGGAACCAAGCGAACCTGAGAGCTGTTCACAGTTCTGTGAAGTTTTCATTACATTCATGGTTTCTGCCTGTAACTCATTAACAGTTCTCTAAGGGCAAACTGGTGCTGCCCAAAGGGATCTTGTCTTTATTTCTCTGTCTGCCATCCCTTCTAAAGAAAGAAAAACTGGAGACAACAGAAATTTTAAATTCTAGCAACAAAGCAGCTAGATGTGTATTGGGATCAGTTTAAAATGTCCAAGAGTCATTTCAAGTCTGCCAGGCTAATTGTCTAGTGGCCCATGATTCTTAGCTCATATCACAACTCTCCCAGTCACAATTTAAATTTTCGTTGATTCTTTTGCTTTTATTTTAATTTTATTCACGCACTTTACATCCTATCATAGCCCCGCCCCTTCTCTCTTCCTGGTCCCCCTGCCCCCCCCCCCCCGTTTTCCCTATCCTATCCTCCCTCCCCATACTCCTCAGAGAAGGGTTGCCCTAAGGCTTGAATGTTCAAACTGGCCTCCTGGTAAGAGATGGCCCGACTGTCATGTCTATGGTCTGACATTGTGATATGTCTCTTCTATGGTTCAGATTATGGTGTCTGACAGAATGATCATGTGAGTACAGGACATATGGATCAAGAGGAAAATGACAAAGCCTATGCTTTGGCTACTTAAGGAGATCAGTGTACCCACAGCCCCTCACAAGGAGAACTCCATTTAACCACAACAATCAGAATACTGTTTTCTTTCCTTTTCTACTTTTGGTTTGTTTGTTAAGATAGGGAACAGTATAAAAGTTTTTGATTGTGCCTCATGACTTAAAGTAGAACTGATGAATCCTGTTACATTTATGAATATATGTACACATGTTCGTATGTATGCATGTATGCACGCTATCTAAAACCCATGTGGTTGTGTTTCTATTGCAAATACTAGTGTTGCTATAACAATAACAATATTGTAAATAGAGCTATAATCAGGATCTGCTTTATTTAGGATAAAATCAGAAATTATTGAGACTTTCATTTTAGCCTTACAACAGTTTTGAGAGCTGAATTTTTTTTTCCTTTATACTAAAGAGTGGGTAGAGATGGACTTGAAATAGAGACTCTTCCCCAGGACTCAGGGTGTCTCAAGGCAAAGATGTAATTTTATATTTATTTGAATTTAATGAACTCAAACTTCTTACCTCAAAACAACACCTGGAAAGAATATTGCACATGAAGTCCTTTGAAAAGAAAGAAGTTGCAAGGGAATGGCTTAAAAATAAATTAACAGGAAACAAGTCAAATGAAAAGGAAACATGAAGAACTGTATGTGTGGGAGGTAGGGGGAGAGAAGGGACTGTGCAGGTTGCTGAGAGTGAAAACAAGGAGAGCTGGTGTCCATTGGAGGATTGTTTGACTTCCTCTCATTTGTTTGATATTCGTTGTGCTTTGTGTATTTAATGTATTCCAGTCAGACCATTAGTTGTCCTAGAGGCTCAATAGTAAAACAATTCAGTAGTCAGATACAGCACATGTTTTTCTCCCTGGAACAATTACACAGGTATCATCTCAATAAAGACCTTATTCAGCTAAGAATGACAGCACAGTGGGCTACAACTGGTTTAAGCTGACATTTTGAAAATGCTTTAAGCACATTTTTTTTCCTTTAATGTATCTTCTAGCATTGCATGTACTAGTATTCTCAGAAGTCATTCCAGGAAACTTTGTATCAAATACTAGAAAACTTTCTCTTAGTGTGCCAAGAGTTTTCAGCATAAACTGGAGATCCTACGTAAGTACCCATTATGAATAGTTTTGAATCTTTCTTTGTATAGTCACATAATCCAGGAAGTTCAAAAACTTTTAGTACTGTGCTGTGACTGGTGGAGGACATGACAGTCTCTCTCTTTTTTTTAGGCAAGTCAAATAGCATTCTCATCAGAAACTAGAGAAATTCTTTTCAAATGGTCAATGATGACTGGCAATGCCTCAGTTACCTCTGAAAAGTGAGGAAACTCAAGAAACTTCTGATACTAAAACATTTGAATCATAGAGATGAGCCGGATGTGAGTGCAGAGCCTTGTGATGTCTTTTGTTGAATCTTTCTCTGCCCTGTTCCTTACAGCTGTGTGTGATTAAAGAGCAGATGTTGACAATCATGGCCGAAACGATGATTGCTGCATGGAGCCCTTCTGAGAACTGGATGGGGGAATTATACAGGAAAGTCAGGGTAGAATTTGTGTGGAACCCAGAATAAGTTTAGATTGACATGGACATTTATAGATTTCAAAGTGCCAGACGGCCCCCCAGATGGAAGGCTGAGGCTTGCTTTTGAGACTTTTGGAGATTGAGACCTCCCAGAGATGCAGGATAAATTAGGATGATTCCCTTCTTTGCCTTATCCGAAAGTGTGCCTTGCTAGCAAAAGGGAAGTCCAAATCCTTGAAACAGAGACATCAGAATTCAGATGATCTGGGCTTCAATATTACTCTTCTCCTCTAACTTAAATATGATGTTGACCAAATGACAGATCAGCCCCCATCTTGAGAACACTTATCCAGGCAGTGCAGTGACTATAGAAGTTACCAAGTGAATAAAAGATAGCTCTTATAGTCTCGGGGACCACAATTTAGGGAGAAGGAAAAGAAAATATGTGATAATTTGTTGGAGTGAAATATCATCCAGTCAGAGATAATAACCCAGGTGACCCGATGAGCTACAGAAAGCAGATGCAGCGTCTCAGTTGCTCTTCCAAGAACTGTATTGAGCACTGCCATTCAGGCCAAGGGAAGGGCAAGGCCAAAGGCACAGTGGCTTCGCCCTGCTGAGAAACCAGTTGGAACATGGTGGTTTAAAGGTAGAGCGCTGTGTTTAACTCAGTATTACTTACAGTAACTTACTATCCCATGGCTGGGGAGACAGGAGTGTAATGAACAGCCCATGAGGGTTGGATAGTCCATGAAGGAATATATGTCCTCTGAAGGGATGGATAGACCGTGAAAATTTTTGACCAGTTATTATTGATATTTCAGGGAAAAGGAAGAAGACATGTCATTGTTCTGGTCCTGAAACGTTTGTCAAAATTACAGATTTTAGCCCTGACAATGATTTATTAACAAACAGTGAGTTATTTCCCAGGCCATTTCCCCATCCCAGACTTTGGTCTGAAATGAGAAAGTATATTCCTGGGCTCCTTCTAGAGTCAATTAATGAAGTATATCTCTATGATATTCAGAAGAACGCAGAACCAAGGAATTCAATTCTTCCTCCGCAGAAATCCTGTCTCTATCCTCAGGACAGGGCTCCTTTCTGAACTACTCGAAGCATGGATTTAACAAACCCTGAGAGCTGGGTCCGTACTGCCTGTGCTGTCCCTGTCCCTACGCCAATTCTGTTTATTCCTGGGCATAAACCTCCCCTGGTTAACATTCTTTATCAATACTAACAGAAAATACAACTTGCATTTTAATGTGTCTTTGGGGACATGACCTCATCTGGAGTCTCAGCATTTACTTTTGGTTTTGGATTAAGTATTGTTCTTAAATGTTAATCGGGAATTGGGCTCATGGGCATTTTTAGGAGCTTCATTTTCAAAAGGAGAAGGAATTTGTTTACAGCATTTATCTAAAATGTCATGCCATGTTAGAGATTAGTCTTTTCAGGAATGTCACTGTTTAACTGACTCTTCCAAGAATGAGACCATTAATTTAATTTTATAGAGTTAGTCTCATCCCAGGGGCTCAATAGAAAGCAAAGACTCATAAGCATCCAGCAGTTTTATTTCTTACACTGTTTCATGCCGTCTTCAAGACTGCACATGCAGTACTCAGATGATTTAAACACAACATTGCATGTATTAAAGAACACACTTGCCTCTCCCACTGCAAACTTCTCCCTGCCACACTCTGGTTTAGAATGCCGGATTCCCATGCGATGTGGGATTTTACTTGAAATTCAGTGAAAAACTGAAACTCGGGTAGAGAAAAGATTTGAGGATAATGCATGCAATAAAATATTTTCAGAAATTTAGGATGAAATTTTTTTTAGGAATAGGTTATAGAAAGCAGGGGATAGCATTAATACAATTAAAACCATGAGGCTGGTATAAGTATAGTTACTAACATGTTTCTTTACACCTTTTTCAGAATCCTTACTTTTACCTTCCTTTCTGCTCCTTTTGTGTTTAGCTCCCTCTCTCTCCCCTATTATACCCTCCCTACTCCACATTTCTCTAGCAACTGCCCATGCAGATGAATGAAACTAAATCTGTATTTATCATCTTTCATGAAAAACAAAAAAGAAAAAGAAAAGAAAACTAACTCCAAATGGACCAAAGACACAAGTGTCAAACTGGCCTGAAACAGAAAAAAAAAAAAAAAAAAAAAATTAAAAAAGCAAAACAAAAAAACAAAACCCAAAACAAAAACTAAAAGTTTTGGAGTAGGTAGTATCCTCCAGGATATAGGTGTGGGAAAGGACTCCACTTGCCTAAGAATTAAGATCAACAATTGAAGAGTGGGACTCCATAAACTAAATGGTTTCTGAATAGCAAAAGAAACAATCAACTTTTTGAAAAGGAAGCCCACGAAAAGAGAGAGAATAGTTGCCAGGTATATATTTGACAGATGATTAATTAAATGTATAATATAATTTATATAATATATTAATATAATATAATTATTATATTAAATCTGTATTTATCACCTTTCACAAAAACTAACAACAAATGGATCATTAAAATATGTAACATAAATATATATTATATAATAAATATAGACATTTTTAGAAAATGGGTTAGAGACCTTAACAGAGCATTCTCAAAACAAGAAAAATATCTAAGAAATAGCTCAAAATGTGCACTGTCCCTAGCAACAAGGAAAATGCAAATAAATCCAACACTTGGATTTTTGTCTTACCTTAGTCAGAATGGCAAAGATCAATGAAAAATGCTGGAGAAGATGCAGAGGATCTCACTGTGATGAGATTGCAAATTGGTACAGCTATAATGAAAGTCAATATAGAGAATTCTCCAAAGGTTGAAAATAAGTAAATCATACGATCCAACTATACCATTTATGATGGCTTGAATAAGATACCCCCCTAGGTTCAGATATTTGGATGTTTGGTTTTTTGAAACGACTCTACATGAGAGATTAAGAGATATGTTCTTGTTGGATTAGGTGTGACCTTGTTGGAAGTATGTCCTTGGGAGTAGGCTTTGGGCTTGCAGAAACCAAAACTAGTCCCAGACAACTATTTAGCCTCCTAAGTACCTGAATACAGAAACCTCAATTCCTCCTCCAGCACCATGCCTGCCTGCAGGCCACCATGATTTCTGCCATACTTATAATGTGTTGAAACAGTAATGCTTTCCTTTAAAAGAGTTGCCGTGTGCATGGTGTCGCTTTGCAGCGATAGAATATTGACCACTTCTTGACATATTATACATCTACATTACACATACCTGCTCAACCATGTTCAATGCTGCTCTATTCATAATAGCTACGAATGAAAACAAATAAACAAACAAAAATGTAAATCGTCTTCAATCAAAAAACAGATGCTGAAAACCAAGTACAAAACAGAGTATGGAATGCTATTTTATGGTAAAGAAAAAATGAAATAATGAATTTTGCAGATAAGTAGATGGAATTAGAAACATCATATTGAATAAGGTAACCCAGACCCTGTCATGTTTTCTCTCATCTTAAGCTGCTAGCTTCAAATCTTCAGATGTAAGTATATGTCTTGGAGTTCCTGCAAAAACCAAAAATGTAAACAGACTATTGTTGAGGTAGGAGCATGCTGGAGTGATATAGGGAGCAATAGCAGTCTACAAGGAAGCTTTGTTTTTCAATCCAGATGTTAATTTCAACAAAAACTTGAGAAGTGGGTAAATTCATGTCTCTGGTAAAGATATAAGCCCAAAGAGACATGTAGGTTGTTTGCAGTTTCTGGCTATTATGAATAAAGCTGCTATGAGCATATGTGAACAAATGTCCTTGCTATGTGGTGGAGCATCTTTTGGGTATATGCCCAGGAGTGGTATGGCTGTGTCTGGTAGAGCAGCACTATTCCCAGTTTTCTGAGAAAGTGCTAGATTGATTTCAAAGTGGTTGACCCTCAACTGAAGAATTAATAAAGAAATTGTGGTACATTTATACAGTAGAATACTGTTCAGCTATTAAAAACAAGAAAATCATGAAATTTGCAGGCAAATGGGTGGGAGTAGAAAAGATCGTCCTAAGTGAGTTGACCCAGAACCAAAAGGACACATATGGTATATACTCATTTATAAGCAGATATTGGCCATATGGTACAGAATAACCATACTGCAATCCACAGACCTAAAGAAACTAAGTAACAAGGGAGGATGCTTAATTCTCTTCCAGAAGGGCAAATAGAATAGACACCAGAAGTTGTTGAAGAGAGGGAACAAGAAATGAGCCTACCATAGATGTCCTCTGAAGGACTTGACCCAGAAGGAGATCAAAGCAGATGCCGAAACTCGTACCCAAACTTTGGGCAGAGTGCAGTTTTAGGGAAGAGTTGGGGAATAGAAGGACCTTGAGGGGACAGGAGCTCCACAAGGAGACCAGAAAAGCTAAGAAATTGGACCCAAGGGGGCCTGCGAAACTGATGCCCCAATCAAGGACCATGAATGGATAGGAAATAGACCTCCGGCTCAGAGGTAGCCCATGGGCAGCTCAGTTTTCATGTGGGTCCACTAGTAAGAGAAGCAGAGGCTGTCTCTGACATGGAGTCTGATACCCACTCTTTGATCACTTCCCCTTGGAAGGCTGGCCTTGCCAGGTCACAGAGGAAGAAGATCAAGGCAGTCCTGATGAGACTTGATATGCTAGGGTCAGATGGTAGGGGATGAGGGCCTCCCTTTTCGTGGTCTAGGGGAGGGGGATGAGATGAAAAGGGAGGGAGGATGGGACCAGGAGGAGATGAGAGATGGGTACTACAATCTGGATATAAAGTGAATAAATTATATATATTTCATACATATTAACAGATTAACATATAATATATTAAGATATATTATATTAGATTAACAACAAATTATGTCTATGAAACCCCAGTAAGGTGGAGCTGGGGCAGAAGCTAACGGTTTACTCCCTAGCAAGGAGCTATCACAAGCTCTGGTTTTAGTTGTCTGAAAACAGGCCAACTATAAACAGGTATGTAAGGAGCTTTTGAACCCTATAGAGAGCCTAGCAGAATATATCCAGGACTTCTTTGAACACAAACCACTTTCTATAAAGGCAGCGAAGATAGAAAAATAAATAAATACAGCTTCCAACTAGCCCTCTATAAGGCTAATTTTTTGGCTTTGACATCCTAACATGACAATTCAGAGAAGCTGTGTAGAGCTTTTTCAAGACAAATGTTACCAGTCTGTTTGAAGAACCTATTTTTTTTTTCACATTTCCTTCTATTACCCAAACAAAATGAAGTTAAGAGGAGAAGAGGACCTCCCCTATCAGTGGACTTGGGGAGGGGCATGTGTGAAGAAGGGGGAGGGAGGGTGGGATCAGGAGGGGAGGAAGGAGGGACTTATGGGGGGATACAAAGTGAATAAAGTATAATTAATAAAAAATCCATAAAAAGAAGAATGCACAGTGACTAAATATTAGCATCTATTTGGGGTGTTTTGTATTTTTGTGTTATTTACTTTTTATAGTGATCATTTAGATTTTTCTAATTTACTGTAACCATTAATACTGTATGAACTGACTGACTATATATGCTTGTGTATATGCAAGTTCACATGTGTGTGCAGGTATGCGTGCATGTTTGTGCATGTGTGTGCGGCCAGAGTTTGATGTCAGTGTCTTCCTCCATGGCATGCAAGCTGAACCTAGAGTTCACAGTCTTGATTTGGGAATAGATGTGGGGATCTCCTCTCTGCCTCCTGAGAACGGTGACTGCAGACAGGTCTTCATGCCCACCAGTGTTGATGTAGCTGCTGGCTTTGGTCACTGGTCTTAATGATGGGTAGCTGCATTTCCTCTATGAGCCATCTCTACAATCTCAGGCTCCATCTTTCAGTCCAATAGAAGAGCCAGGTACATTTCTGCATAAGTTTTGGGTGAATATTTAAAGAACCTTTCAACACAGAATTCTATTTCTCAGAAAACTGTACTCTGAAACAAAATGGAAAGGCTACTGAGATGGCTCTGTGGTTAAGGGCACTTTCTGCTCATCCAAGGACCGAAGTTGAAGTCCCTGCAAACACATAGCTTACAATTAGCTATCTGTAACAGACGACTGACACCCTCTTTTGTCCTCTGTGGGTTCTCACACACTTGACATTCAGTCACACAGAAAACACACATATACATACATTAAAAACTTTAAATATTTGGCATAGGGGAAACAGAGAGGGAGGGTAGGACAGGGAGGAAAAGAGGGAGGGGCCACGACCAGGATAGGATACAAAATGAATAAGTAAAAATAAAAAAACACAAAAAGAAAAAAATAAATATTTAAAAATAATATATTTTATTTAGTTTTTTAAACTTTATGTTTTATTTTTTAACTTTTATTAATTATACTTTATTCACTTTGTATCCCCCCATAAGTCCCTCCCTTCTCCCCTCCCGATCCCACCCTCCCTCCCTCTTCTTCACACATGCCCCTCCCCAAGTCCATTGATAGGGGAGGTCCTCTTCTCCTTCCTTCTGGTAATATATTTTAAATAAGTGAAAAATTGATGCAATTTAGATCAATGCTAATTGAGGAAGTTCATTGGTAGTAGTGTTTTTCAGATGAAAAATAAAAGAATACTAGGCAATAACTCATAGAAAGAAAATATATTTCAGTAAAGATAGCCGCAGAGATTAAGGGAACAAAACCCAATTCAAAGTTCAGAATTCTGTATGACTTCTGCACATTTCTTTTCCATGTTCTTCCAGAAAACTACCTAGGTCATCTGCTTTTTTATTGTATACCCTGCAGACTCAGTTTTTTATGCCTTTAAAATCAGACATTTTGGATGTTATAATAGCTTAACACTATTAATATTTTAGCATTTTGTATATTTATGTATACATATATGCATGCGTGTGTGTTTGCATGTGCGTGTGTATACATATGTGCACACGTGGAGGACAGAGTTTGACATCAGGTGTCTTATTGTTGTCCACCTTACATTTCTGAGACAGGACCTACCACTGAACCCAGAGATTACTGGTTGACTAGACTGGCTGATCAACCAGCTCAAGGGCTCTTCTGTCTCTGCTTCTCCACAGCTGGGAATGTAGGTATGCCCAGCTTTGTATTTTTTCACATGGTGTCATGACTGTTTTGGTTGTCAAATTGACTATATCTGAAATGAATTATAATTGAGAAATGAATGGCACACCTACAGAGATTATTTTTGCTTGGTTTGAAATAGGGAATCCACTTCTAGTCTGAATATTTGAGGTAGGATCTTTTTATTTTTATTTTTATTTATTACAGCTTATTCATTTTGTATTCCATCTGTAGGTCCCTTCCTCTTCCCCTCCCAATCCCTCCCACCTTCATCTTCACCCATGCCCCTCCCTCAGTCCACTGATAGTGGAGGTCCTCCTTCTCCCCTTCCATCTGATCCTGGTCTATCAAGTCTCCTCAGGAGTGGCTGCATTATCTTCCTCTGTGGTCTGGTAAGGCTGCACTCCTCCTGAGGGCGAGGTGATCAAAAAGCAGGCTAATCAGTTAATGTCAGAGACAGTCCCTCTTCCCATTACTATGGAACCCACTTGGACACTGAGCTGCCATGGGCTACATCTGTGCAGGGGTTCTAGGTTATCTCCACACATGTTCCTTGGTTGGAGTATCAGTCTCAGAAAACACCCCTGTGTCTAGATTTTTTTGGTTCTGTTGCTCTCCTTGTAGAGCTCCTGCCCCCTCCAGGTATTTCTATCTTCCCCTTCTTTCCTAAGATTCCCTGCACTCTTTTTTTTTTTTAATTTTTCATCAATTACACTTTATTCATTCTGCATCCCCCCATAAGCCCCTCCCTCCTCCCCTCCCAACCCCACCCTCCCTCCTCCCTCTGCTTGCATGCCACTCCCCAAGTCCACTAATAGGGGAGGTTCTCCTCTCCTTCCTGATCTTAGTCTGTCAGTTCACATCAAAAGTGGCTGCATTGTCCTCTACTATGGCCTGGTAAGGCTGCTCCCCCCCAGAGGGAGGTGATCAAAGAGCAGGCCAATCAGATTATGTCAGAGGCAGTCCCTCTTCACATTACTATGTAACCCAATTGGACTCTGAACTGCCCTGGGCTACATCTGTGCAGGGGTTCTGGGTTATCTCCATGAATAGTCCTTGGTTGGAGTATGAGTCTCTGGGAAGTTCCCTGTGTTCAGATTTTCTTGTTCTGTTGCTCTCCTTGTGGAGACCCTGTCCTCTCCAGCTCTTACTATTTCCCAGTTCTTACCTAAAATTCCATTCACTCTGCCCAACAGTTGCCCATCAGGCTCAGCATCTGCTTTGATAGTCTGAAGGGCAGAGGCTTTCAGAGGCCCTCTGTGGTAGGTTCCTAGGTTGTTTCCTGTTTTCTTCTTCTTCTGATGTCCATCCTCTTTGCCTTTCCGGATGGGGATTGGACATTTTAGTTAGGGTCCTCTCTCTTGCTTAGTTTCTTTAGATGCACAGGTTTTAGTGGGTTTGTCCTATGTTGTATGTCTATATGAGTGAGTATATACCATGTGTGTCTTTTTGCTTCTCATTAAGCCTGGAAGACATACCTTTAATCTGCATCACACCTTCTTCTGGAAGTCTGTATGAGGTCATGGATATAAGGGCATGGGAAAAGGGAGATTTTTCTCAGGCTGGCTTGCCCTTGCCCTGCTAGCACATCCAATCCTTCACTGGCACTGAAGCCTATTTCTCTGGGATCCCAGCGTATACTAAAGGCAACACAATACATCCAGCCTTGAGGACTAGCAACTACTAGATTCTTGGAATTTCTATTTACAGGCAGCCATTGTTGGGTTAGCTGAAATGTAGCCTATAAGTCATTCCATGTTATCTATCTATGTATCTATCGAGAGAGATGGAAAGAGAGGAGAGAGGGATTCATTTTTCTAAGTTCTGTTACTCTATAGAACCCTAGCTAATACATGTGGGTTCTGGGAATCTGCACTTAGATCCTCATATCTGTACAGTGAGCGGTTTACGTATTAAGCCATTCCCCAGCTACTCTTCAAGAAAGAAAGTTTCCTCACTTCTTTCTGAAAGATGGTTGGCATTGGTAGATGAGGGCTGCAAACTGCCCCATTCCTTGATGACTATTCCAAGCTATTTTTAAAGGAACTATACTTTGACATATACTTTGACTGTTTAAAGGTCTGCTTCATTGTTTCAGTAATTAGTGAGTAGTAGATATTTGCAAAAGTTCTTCGAATCAAAACTGATAATAACCACAATTTTTTTTTGTGGACTCTGAATATTGCCTTTGAACAGAGGTATCCCTTCAGTGTTTTGCCAGTGTATTCATGGAAAAGCCTGTAGTTAAACAAACAAACAAAAAACAGTGTATTTCTTAACAAAGTTCCCACATTTGTGTGTATTTTGTATAAGGTGCTGAAGCCTTCAGTCCAATGACTCTGACAGTATCATCAGAGCTCTCTGTGCTGTCATTGTTCATGTCTTCAAGTATGCACCTTTTGATTCAAAGGAAAGAGATCCCTCTGATGTGCTTAGGTGTGGAAAGGTAATGCTTACCTGCACTTATTAAGTTTTCCCTTGTTTTGCAATAGAAAATTAACAAATTCAATTTCAAATATGCAAAACCGGTTGTGGTATATCAATATGATAACCTGTATTATAATGTAATGAAGAAAGTATCTTGACACTTATGTAGAAATGTTTCCAGTATTGTTTGAACAAAAACATTTAGTGGCACATACCTTTGATCCCAACAGTAAGGAGGGAGAGGCAAGCAGATCTCTAGGAGTTTGAGGCCAGCCTGGTCTACAGAGAAAGTTATATGACAGGACAGCCAGGTCCACAAAGAGAAATCCTGTCTTGGAAAGCAAAACAAAACAACAACACCAAAAAAAACCCACAAAACAAACAAACAAACAAACAAACAAAAAACAAGTTTCACAGTTTAACACATTAACAGAATAAATTTTTAGTCATTTTAACCCTACCCAGTTTCTATCCCTCATCACCCTCTCTCTCTAGCTATAATTCTTCCTCTTGATAACTCTCCTTTCCATTCTTATGTCTCTTTGTCTAGCTCACCTAGTTTATGTAGCTTGTAAGAGTTACTTATTCATGTTTGTGTGGGAGTTTATTTAGTGGAGGAAGGACAGCTCTTAGTGATTACAACACAGAAAATAATTATACCCCATCCCCCAAAAACTATCCATGGCTATTGATCCCCTCCCATTCATGATGAAATGTTGATGGGTTAAATTTGTGCAGGGCTTGTGCTGATAACCACAAAAGGCAACAACAAAATAATGAAATACACAGACATAACAGATTTAAAATAATTGTCTCATTTCTGAAATCTGAGCCTCATTGGTTTTGAAAAGATTATAAATTATACACTAAGGACAAGATAAAGTTGATTCAAGAGCTCAGAGAAGAAAGTCTAGCAGAACACTTCCTTGAATGACAGCTCAGGAGGAATGCATCCTCCATAAGGATGACATGGAACAGGAGCTATGACAAGGTACTGGTGAGTATGATTCTTCCTTCTGCGTTTAGCAGCATCCCATCTTCCCAGCCTTGAGTGTCCATCAGAACAGCCGCTGAGGCTACAGTTCCCCGAATTGTTCCTAAGTTCAAGCTTTAGAGACAACATCTACAGTTCGTTGTGGCAATGTATCTTTGACAAGTGTGATGTAGCTCAACATCATTGGGACCCAATTTTTGAAGACAACTGAATCAAGCTTTTGCACTTTGCTCAAGAGATGGGCTTGAAACAATAGAGGCGTGTAACCCCCATGCCTGAATATGCATCTGGAAATCAGCCAACTTCATAATTCATCATTGTTTTCTGTAAGAAGCTACTAGTTCAAGAGCCTTGAAAAAGCTGAGATTCTTGAGAAAGCCCCTTCTTTGCTTCCTGTTCTTGCTAATGGTAGAAGCACTACATATGACACTGATAGGTATGGGTTCTGGGACACTGATACAGCAAAAAGTTTAATTTCTTAAAGATTGCTTCAAAATTGCAATTTTCCCACATGTGATCATAAAATTAAACTAGATTATGATTATGAACATCTAGCACAGTAACAGAATAAATGGTTACTTTATCATTTTTGTAAATTACCTAGTTTCATTACAAAGAGAATTATAAAACATTTCTGCTGGAGACTAATTAACATATATTTGCCAAATAAGAAATAATAATAGAGATTAATGATATCCACAGGGCTTCTTAATGATTATAAAAGATTTCTATGCCCAAAGTTTGGCAGATTTTTATGATATTTTTGCTCTTGGGCCACATGATATCAATCACAGCCCTGTTTCTGCAATTTCAGTGATATCCATGGGAGGTGGTACTGCTTAGAGACAAGTTGTGAACAATACCAAAAATTTAAGCCTACGGGAATTAGAATGGCTTTCTCTGAAACTATCTAGGATGATTAGATAGTAATCACAGTTTACCCAGACACCATACATGAAAAAAGTTGATGAGTAATACCACAATTGGGAAAATATAAACAGCATTCAATAAAGGCAGTAACATGTCTTTGACATATTTTGACATACCTTGGGGAGGCTGGTTCTGATTGACTACATATGTGGGCCTTGTAAGACCTTGAGAATTAGCCCAGTATTTCTACTGCTTTACCCTCCTCTCTAAGACATCAATGGTGCATGCGTCAAACGAGAATAAAAAGATTTAAGAATGGTTTGTTTTTTATTTTAATTTTTATTTTTTTATCATAATTACAGTTTATTCACTTTGTTTCACAGCTGTAGCCCCTCCCTTATTCCTTCCCAATCCCACCCTCCCTCCCTCATCTCCTCCCATGCCCCTCTCCAAGTCCACTGATAGGGGAGGTACTCCTCCCCTTCCATCTGACCCTAGCCTATCAGGTTTCATCAAGACTGGCTGAATTGAATTCCTCTGTGGCCTGGCAAGGCTGCTACCCCCTCAGGGGGAGGTGAACAAAGAGCCAGCCACTGAGTTCCTGTCAGAGACATTCTCTGTTCCACTTACTAGAGAACCCACTTGAATACTGAGCTGTCAGGGGCTACATCTGCACAAGGGTTCCAGGTTATATCCATGAATGGTCCTTGGTTGGAATTTCAATCTCAGAAAAAACCCTGGGCCCAGATTTTTTTGTTTTCTTGCTCTCCTTGTGGAGCTCCTGTCTCCTCCAGGTCTTAATATTTCACCCTTCTTTCATAAGATTCCCTGCAGTCTGCCCAAAATTTGGTTATGAGCCTCAACATCTGCCTTGATACACTGCTGGGTAGAGTCTTTCAGAGGCCCTCTGTGGTAGGATCCTGTCCTGTTTCCTGTTTTCAATAGTGCTTCCTCAAGATCCAGCTATACCACTCCTAGGCATACATCTAAAATATGCTCAAGTACACAAGGGCATTTGCTCAGCCATGTTCGTAGCAGCTTTATTTGTAATATCCAGAAGCTGGAAACAACCCAGATGTCCCTCAACAGAGGAATGGACACAGAAATTGTGGTACATTTACACAATGGAATACTACTCAGCAATTAAAAGACCAGGAAATCATGAAATTTGCAAGCAAATGGTGGGATCTAGAAAAGATCATTCTGAGCTGAGGCATCCCCAAAGCAGACATACACAGATGGTATATACTCACTTATAAGTGAATCTTAGACAGATAATATTAGATTAACATACTAAAATCTGGACGCATAAAGAAGTTAAGCAAGAAGGAGGAGCCTCAGTAAGATGATCAGATGATCAGTCCTCACTCAGAAAGGCAAACAGGACAGACACAGACATTGGAAGAAAAAAAATAAGATTTTTTTTTTTTTTTTTTTTTTTTTTATGTGAGAGGATTTGGAGACCTGTGAACTAACGGCTCACACTTTGAGAAAGATAAATGTTTCCCTGAGGAATCATGGGTGACTAAGATACACCAGGGACAGTCTTTCCTGGACACAGACAAAAAAAAAATCACGTTGGGGGGAGTAGTGCCTTCAGCCCCTCAAAGGAACTTAGAGGGAGCTCACCTTCTGTGGCATGCTTCTAGATGCTGCCTAATGTACAAGTTGGTTCACAGGCAGGGAGTCTCCCTTCTCGTCTACTGTGGAGAGCAGCAGAGGAAAGCCTGCTGTTGGTGCTTCTCAGAACAGTTTACGCCTATGGACAAGACCTGGCTGGAAAGTGGCAGGAGCATCTGAACACTGGAAACGCCTACAAGCTGCAGAAAGCATTCCAGATGTCCTGATTCCTCCAGCACCTGCAGGCCCTGCTATCCTTTTATCTTCCCCGTAATAAGGAGAGTATCCACACTTCTATTCACTTAATGGTTTTAGTGTATACCAGCACAGCTGTTGGGCAAGGGAAAAGATTCAGATAGCCCTTGATTTTGGAATTTAAAGGAAATGATTAACACTTATTGACATATAGATTGTTAGACTTGAGTTAGGAGAGTCACTGAAACCTGTGTTGGATTCAGATGACAAGCCCAAGTGTCTTGGTGAATAAGTATGCCACATGATATTTTCACTGAAGATTGAAAAAGGTGGAAACTGGCTAAATATATAGAGAAGAAACAAGTGAGAGCAATTTAATATCAAACTGATAAGGAGGGTGTGGAGTTGGATATATGCAGCATAAAACTTTATCATATTTTAGTAGTAATACTCATCTGTGAGATGATTTGTTGGATGATTCTATTAGAGATTATAATCAGGATAGAGCCTAGCTCTAGAGGTGCTATTTATATTCTGCATTCCATTACTCCAACTATTCTGTAAGGTGTATGTCTGCTCCAGTTTTCAGATAAGCAAACTGAAGCTTACATAAACCAGTTGGTTAAGTTTACCCAGAGCTTGACCATAGGGCTTGTGCTTGTTTTTATTTTACCATCCCATGTCCTTCATTACAGACATGGCACTCCAGGGCTCACACATCTGAATCAGCCAGTCCTTTCATGGATTGGATTGGATTTACACTTTGTAAAATTGCTCTGCTTGATGCAAGTAAGATGAATTCCAAGCTGCTTTCCATTTCTGGACAGAAAACAAAGAGTGGAAGTGAGATAGAGGAAGTTTGGGAGAGACTAACAGACAAATGATGCAGAAGTTTGCCTCACAAGGGCATCCCAACCTTCTAAAGGACCCTGTGGCTAATACATCCTTGATTTGCTGCTTCCAGGGCCTTGTAATTACAGTCCCTGGGAGATGTTCCTGCCAGATCCCATTCACAGACTGAGTGAGATCATCCTTTCAGGCCTGGCCTGTTTTCCTATGCTGGGCAACATCCTGAATACATGCATATGCAAATGAGCAATTGAATGGCTCCATGGGAATGAAGAACAGAGTTCATGTCAAGAAGTGCTTAAGCTTCTGCAGTCTGGGCCAGTGCACAGTGACCCCCCCCCCACTCTCTGACTCGCTACTGCAAGTGAATGAGGAGCAGAATGAGAAGCCTTGCATGGGTTATCTCTGCTGCTGTTTTTCTGTTTCTTTCCATTTTTGCACCCCGATAGGGAGACTACTGAATGTCTTAGATCTTTCTATAAATTAACTTTAGGGGAGGACAACTATTCATATATACTCAGGAGGGACCAGTGAAAAGCAAAACGGATTTAAGCCAGAGGACTGGATTTTAATTTTGTAGTTCCTCACTAGATTGTGAATAAATAAGAGCTTATTTAGACATTCAGTTACATCATGGGGTAAGTAGTTAAGATGAAAATATTTACTTTATTAGCAATTCTAGGAATCAAATAAGAAAGGGGGTACAAATATTTCACTTGAAATAGATAATACTTTAAATTAGTTCATTTAACAGTTTGGCTCTGACTGATAGCTCACATTATCTGGTCAGTACAGTAGTTATTTAGTCCATAATATTAACTGAAAGAAGACTATGTCATCTGATTAAACTGAGAATATTTTGTATATGCCATCATCTCTTCTCTCTATTTTTCCAGCTCAAGAATGAAGAAATGTCAACAATGTTAACACCTCCCTTGTTGGAGAAAACAAAAGGTCTTGACAGGTTTAAAAACAAGATAGGAGTAAAAACTTCCAACCCTTAGCCATCCTTAAGGATAAATGAGTTTTACCCTTTTATCTTCACCCTTGTGTGTTCTTGAAACACTTTTCCTCAGATGGTAGAAAAGACAAACAGTGTCAAACTGTTCTTGTGGAGTTGAGGGATTATTTTAGAGTGCTGAAATATTAATATTCAAAATGATTGTCACTCTATAGCACTGAAGAGATGCTTTTCCAAGCTTTTATTTTCGACTGAGGAGCCATCATGGAAGAAAGGACTGGAACCCTCACTGGATGTAAACTGAGTGTTTCAGGAGGGGGCCCAGGCAGTCATTACCTTCTGAAGGAACCAGGAGTAGGTGGGAAACTTACTGAAGACATTATCAAGGTATAACTAGAGAAATTAGTTTTTCTTGTGGAGCTCCTATCCTTTCCCCATCAGACTAACTCCCAAATATATCTGGGCACAGGGTCTTTTCTGAGACTGACATTCAACCAAGGACCATGTATGGATATAACCTAGAACCTCCACTCAGATGTAGCCTGTGGTAGCTCAGTAACCAATTGGTTTCCCAAAGTGAGGGGAACAGGGACTATTTCTAACAGGAACTCGATGACTGGCTCTTTGGTCTCCCCACCCCCGAAGGGAGGAGCAGTCCTGTTAGGCCACAGAGGAGGGCTTTGAAGCCAGTCCTGAAGATACCTGATAAAACAGGATCAGATGAATGGGGAGGAGGTCCCCCCCATCAGTGGACTTGGAAAGGGGCACGGTGGAGATGAGGGAGGGAGGGAGGGAGGGACTGGGAGGGAAT
Organism: Meriones unguiculatus; assembly: GCF_030254825.1. Taxonomy (NCBI): domain Eukaryota; kingdom Metazoa; phylum Chordata; class Mammalia; order Rodentia; family Muridae; genus Meriones; species Meriones unguiculatus. The sequence continues at coordinate 182,716,304 of NC_083351.1, forward strand.
GAGGGATCGGGACACGGCTGGGATACAGAGTTAATAAAATGTAACTGATAAAAATAAAATAAAATAAATAAAAAAAAAGAAATTAGTTTTTCTCAGATTATACGCTGGATAGCACATAGGTTTTGAAAACACTTTGCAACAAACTTAATTTTCCCCCAGAAGTTTATAAAAACAACATATTAAATTTTAGGGATGGGAAAAGTCTGAAAGCCCAGCCAGGTTGACCCTTCACTGAACAGAAATGTAAACTTAAAACTAGGCAGCTGTTTATGCAAAGTTGAGCAGCCCACTCCAGGCCCCTTAAATTTGCTTACAGAGGGTTAGAACTCATGTGGTATGCTTTAGAGTTCAGGTACTTCAGTAGTTCCATCATGTATTAACACAGAACATAAATTGTCTTTCAGTGACTAAGCCAAGAATAATTTGAAGATGAGGCAGTAGGGGAGAAAACAGAGAGGATGTTCTGTACATTTAAATTTTCCAGGAGCGTCAAATTAATGGTGCTTGAAAGAATTTTTAAAATAACAAAAAGTAGAACCCATCCCTTTAGAAGGCCAGAGGCCTTCAGTGATTTGCTCATTTCACAACAAACTTCAAGGAATCCCGTTAACGGAGAAGGTGGTCTTGGATTCGCCCCACCGCCTGGTGTGAGGAATTGTGCTTAAGACAAGTGGAATGTCTCTAGAAACTTTGAACACCAATAAAGTCTTGGAATGTAGTCTAAACATACACAACAAAGAGTTTGCACTGGAATAGAAGACCGATAATTTGAAGTCAGAAGTTAAATTGCTTTGAAATACGAGATAAATACCCAACATCCTCTCTTGAGGCTAGAAAGCACCTTCTGTCTCACAGATTTGGCTCCCTTAGAGAACCTGGAAATTACCTTTGTGTCTAACACTAGCAGGCGTTTGTTCATAGGACTCTCAACGCTTGAAATATCCCACTTCTTCTAATTCATTGTTCATGATTCTCCAGGCATTGCTTCCTTCAAGAAGATCTGTCGATCATAGTCTTTACCCAGCTCTCTGTCCCAGCCTGAATCAAGAGCTTCCCCAGGGCTCTACAACACTTTGCGTTGAAGTTGTTCTCACAAAATGCTGTAATCACACGAGACATTCCAAAACTAATTACAAGAAAAGGAGAGTTATAATCATGTAATTAATTCTAACTCAATTAAAAATGCCTGAAATTTATTAACTAAGAATTTTAAAACTATATTCTTGAAATAACTTATCTACTCAGATTACCTTCACCATCTTCAAGTGAGTATAAAATTCAGACCTTTCTTAGAACTCACCAAATGTGGCAATTAGGTGATATTTATACACACTATAAAGCCTTTTGTTTATATAAACAGCAAAATTTTAATGGTGTAGTAAAGATCAGAGAATAATAGGAGTAGAGGGATCAGGGCCCAGGACAATGTTCTGCAAAAAGTAATAGCAAACTCCTTCCCAGTACACAGTAGACAGTATATAAGTATTTAGAAAGTGATGTGAACTGTGCTTGTAGCTATGTTATTTAAAATAATGGCGTGATAATAAAGACTAGGTTCTATAATACCTATGAAAAAAGATAGCCCTATAAATATTATTTTTCAGTAATTTAAATAAAATTCTTCGTAGGTACTCAACGACAAACGAAAACATCTACAACAAGGTTTGTGTTATCAGCTAAACACTGTTCTTCAGTCATGTGTCCCTGAACTGTAACCAAATGAGCTATCTTATTTCCTGGGAATTCCAAAGCTTGGAAACCCTGAGTATATATAAGCATAAATCTCAAGAAAGAAGAAACATGTCTAAACATTTAATGAACTTATATGTATTTAGATCTTTGAAAACGTTTGGGTTTTGTGGTAAACAGGATAAGTTTGTTCAGCGCAATGTGAACATTTGAAAAAGACCATGTGTGTGTAGGAACTTCCACTAAAGTGGTAATGTTTTTTTGCAGTATCTTAAGAATTATGAAAGAGAGCTTGGTCATTCTGACAACTGCTCTCTAGTCACAAGTTCTCATCAGTGAAAAACTATGATTCTAGTTCTTTTATCCTGTTGAGAGAACTGTGAGGCATCATGACTGCACAGATCTCAGGACAATGGAAATATTGGACCAGAGGTCAGAATGGTGACTGTTCCATCATCTTCCTATGTGGTCTTGTGCATGCTCTACTTTTATAGACATCACATTCCATATCTGTGATTTTTTTTGATATTTTGACGATTAAATATTGAACTTTTCCTGGAATTGGCCTGACATATCAAAGATATTTAACAAGCATATGTTTTGTTTTACTCATATACTCTACCAAAATATATATTTCTATACCTATGTGACAACTATACAGGCATGGTAGGCTTTATTTAATGCTAACTTGGAAATAAAGTAGCACACGTGATATTTCATTGCTGAGCAATCCGGGTTACAGAAGTGAAGAAATACTTACATCCACTTTTAAGGCATGATGATTGAACATCTCTGTATATTTAATCACTCGCAATAACTTCCTTGTTACCTTATTTCAGTCTGTCTGCCATTCCTTTAACTGATCATATAAATCCCCATACCTTTGTACTTTTGTGAAAGTGCTTTCATCTTGCCTGCTTTATCTAAATTTTTTCTTAATATGTTAACTGGTCAAAGTGAGACTAAGAGAATGAGAGCTCAATGGATACAATCAGGAAAACAAAACTCATCCTGAGTGAGGTAATCCAGGCTCTGAAAGTCATACATGGTTTGTACTCACTTATAATTGTATTTTAGCTGTTAAATAAAGGATAATTATGCTAAAAACCACAGACCCAGAAAGGCTAAATGACAAGGAAGGCTTAAGTGGAGACACAAGGATCTCCCTGGGAAGGGGAAATAGAATTGATTTTGCTGGTGGACTGGAGACAGGTGGGGATGGGAACATGAAGGACCAGGTGAAATTGGGAGCAACAGTGGAGAACTCCCCCTCTCTGTGGACTAGGGGAAGAGAATGGGGATAAGAGGGAAGGAAGGTGAGACTGGGAGCTGAGAGAGGGGCTTCAATCTGGATATATAATGAATAAATTGTGAGGAAAATGAAAAAAAAAATAATGGGAGAGATGAGTGAAATTTGAGGGTGTTTGAGGGACAAGGTGGAAACCTAGAGCAATGGAAAGTCCATAGAGTCAACAAGAGTAAGCCTACAGAAGACTCCTAAAAATGGGGGACACAGAGCTGAACTGGTCCTCTTCTATAATCAGGTAAGGCTTCAAGTGCAGGGATGGGACACCAACCTAGCCACAAAATCTTTGACCTTCAGTTTGTCATACCTGCAGAGTGTTCTAGATCCAGAATCTAACAAAATTGTTATCAAAGAGACCAGAAAGACTTTATTCAGCAACTGATGCCAAGCTGATGCAGGGTCCCACAGCCAAATATTAAGCAGAACTCAGGGAGGAAAAATTAAAGGAACCAGAGGGGTCAGGAATACCAGAAGAACATAGCCCAAAGACTCAACGGAATGGGATTCTCAGGCATCTCGGAGAGCAGAGAGTTTATATGGGTCCTCTGCATATATATTATGGCTAAGAAGCTTGGGTTTTTTGTGAGAATCCTAAGAGTGGGAGCATCTTCTGTCCCTGACTTTTTTTTTTTTTTTTTACCTACTCTGGGGCCCTTTTCCTCCTGCTGGGTTGCTTTGCCCAACCTTGCGGTGATGGTAAGTGCCTGGGGGTATTGTAGCTTTTTATGCCTTGTTTGGTTGATGTCTCTGGGAAGCCTGCTCTTCTCTGAGGGGAAGAGAAGGGGATAGCTATGAAGGAGAGGGGAGGTGAAAGGGAGAGACTTGGGGGAGGGGAGAGGTGAAAATTACCATAAAATAAAAATAAATAAAAATTATAGAAATAATTTTAAAGTACTTTCTAAGTCATAGTGCCAATGGAGGCTGATGTTTATGTTAGCCAGTGTCTGCTGTTACAGAAATGTGCATGGAGCTGACTTATTAAAGGAGAGTTTTATAGGTTCAAAAAAAGATAATCATGGTGAAAGAAGACTAAAAATCCATTTTCTTTTTTCTGTGATAACGGTGTTTTTTTCTGGACATAAAACCACTGTATTATATTTATCATTAGACCCAACCATGTGCAATTTTCAGATAAACAGATATTGTTTGGAATACTTTTCTTTACGGTAGCAGTAAGAGATATAAAACAAAAGCTTTGTGTGTGCCTTTATTTGTAGAGACACTGATAGGATTTATAAAGGAAGTAAAAATGACCTTAAGTAACATGAGCAAGATTGATCAAATATTCATTTTATATTTACAACTTTCCCTATGTGCATACATTAAATAATGACATTAAACCAAAACCAAAGAAAAATAACTTTACCTTGAATACTGATAAAGAACTGAATCAGATAAAATTAAGATGAATAAAAACAAAATAAAAACCAAACAAACAAACAAAAAGGTCGGGGAGAGACTGAAGAATACTCAACCATAAATGGGCACCATGGTTTAGGAAGCATCATACAAGAAAAGGGGAAAAAATTAAGCTGAAGAATAATGAGCAGTACTGATAAACACTGTCTTCTGGATATGAAATTATGATCAGGGTAGTTGTGGTTACCTGTACAAGTCCTACACAAGATCAAGCCAACCAAAGTTCCAACATAAAGGATAGGAGGGTCTTTAGGAATCCTGCTGATTACTGAGAAAGTTTTAGCAGGGAAGGGGGGGTCATTATTGTTTGAGGATATTTCCATTAGTAGGTTTCCCATACACCAATGGATGGCTCACATCTTAAGCCAGACATGGTCATTTATTTCTGTAATGGTGGCATTTGATAAGCTAAGGTAGATTATTGACAGAAGTTCTAGGCCACTTTGGTTTGCACAATGAATTCCAGGCTATCCTGAAATAGAGTTGGAGTCACTCTTTCAAAACAATGGAAGAATAGGAAGAGGGAGAAAAGGGGGAGGAGGAGAGGGAAAACAGCAAAAGATTATATCATTCCTCTATCAGCTGCTACACATTGGTATTTCTAAGGTTATCTCCTCCAGTTTAGCCTGTGGGTGTCATTTTGGAAGTGAAACATATGTCATAAGACATTTCTGCATGGGTAGATTGGAAACATTTAATATTTAGTATGCCCAAATGACCTCCTTTTCACTGTTCTTCATGACAATCATTCCAGTGTTCATTTTGTCATGTTAGCCATTGTAGTAGTTTATAACTTCAGTGACACAGGACAACCTCCCAAAAATCCATCATCTCTATCTTCAATGTATCCCTATGTATCCTTCATATCTCAGTAGCTTCTATCCCAGTAAGATAATTCTGAATATTTTTTGCCATACCAAATTGAACTTCTTCTCATATTACATATTCACTAAATAATGTATATTTATTCATGTAATTCAACTATATTGATTTGGGTGTTAGATGTTTAACTATTAATTTGTATTAAGATTATGATAATATTTATTTTTTCTATTGGATCTCAAAGACATAAATCCTGTTTAACTCGCAGAAGGGTCTGGACTCCAAGTGAAAGGTATGTAGTTGCTTCCAATTGTTTGTTGTTGTTGTTGTTGGATGACAACGGGGGTTGTTTGAATGACAATGGGCCTAAGGGTCTCATATGTTGTTTACTTGCTCCTCAGTTGGTGGAACTGTTTTGAGAAGGATTAAGAAGTATGACCTTATAGGAGAAAATGTGTCACTGAGGGCAGGCTTTGAGGTTCCAAAAGACTCATGCCACTTCCAGTGTCTCTCTCTTTCTGCCTCAGAGCTGTGTCTTCAAGATATGATTTCCCAGGTATTTCTCTCTTGCTATGTCTACCGGCCATGAAGGTCTTAGATTCGAACCATTAAAACCATAGGCCCAAAATTGAGTGCTTTTTTTTTTTTTTATAAGTTGTATTGGTCCTTTAGCATAATGATTGGAACAAAACTTAATCTGTATAACTATCTACCTATTTGAAATTTCTTTTACTTTGAATGTTATCATGGTTAAAAGTTCTGGGCCTAAAGTTTAATAGATATAGATCAAGTCTTAAACTATCACTAGCATGACATGTGAAATTATTGCTGCAACCTTCACTGTTTGCATTTGTATCAGAAATACACATATTATATATATATATATATATATATACATAGATATATATATACACACATATAAACAAACATAGGAAGATAAATGAGAGTGTGCTTTGGAGAATTAGTACATAAATACAAAATGTGATTTTTTATTTTGTTATTTGTGACTTTATTGTTTATTTTTTTAATTCTTTATTAATTACACTTTATTCACTTTGTATCCCCCCTGTGGTTCCCTCCCTCCTCCTGTCCCAATCCCTCCCTTCCTCCACTCTCTGCATGCATGCCCCTCCCCAAGTCCACTGATAGGGGAGGTCTTCTTTTCCTTCCTTCTGATCCTAGTCAATTAGGTCTCATCAGGAGTGGCTGCTTTGTCTTCTTCTGTGGCCTGGTAATGCTGCTTCCCCCTCAGGGGAAGATAATTAAAGAGCAGGCCAATCAGTTCATGTCAGAGATAGGCCCTATTACTATTACAATGGAACCCACTTGGATACTGAACTGCCTTGGGTTACATCTGCTCAGGGGTCTTAGGTTATCTCCATGCATAGTCCTTGGTTGGAGTATCAGTCTCAGGAAAGACCCCTGTGCTCAGATTTTTTGGCTCTGTTGCTGTCCTTGAGGAGTTCCTGTTCTCTCCAGATCTTACTGTTTCCCACTTTTTTCATAAGATTCCCTGCACTCTGCCTAAAGGTTGCCCATAAGTCTCAGCATCTGCATTGATAGTCTGCAGGGCAGAGCCTTTCAGAGGTCCACTGTGTCAGGCTCAAGAGACAACACAGGCTGGAGAGGTTGTGGAGAAAGGGGAACCCTCCTCCACTGCTGGTGGGAATGTAAACTTGTACAACCACTCTGGAAAGCAATCTGGCGTTTTCTCAGACAACTAGAAAAAGTGCTTTCTCAAGATCAAGCATTACCACTCCTTGGCATATACCGGAAAGAGTCTTAAGTACACAATAAGGACATTTTCTCAACCATGTTTGTAGCAGCCTTATTTGTAATAGCCAGAAGCTGGATTCCTCAGTGGAGGAATGGATGCACAAATTATGGTAAAGCTACACAATGGAATATTACTCAGCAATAAAAAACAAGGAAATCATGAAATTTGCAGGTAAATGGTGGGATCTGGAAAAGATCCTCCTGAGTGAGCTATCCCAGAAGCAGATAAACCTACTAAAATCTGTACACCTAAAGAAACTAATCAAGAGGGAGGACTCTTGCTAAAATGCTCAATTCCTATCCAGAAAGACAAAGAGGTTGTTTATTTTCTTTTTACAAAGTACTCCTAGCCTAAGCAACTTTTTGTCTCACTGTACATGAGTGTAGTTGCACAAGAATAATATCAAAGTATTTCATAATCAATAAGATGTGTCATTTTTATATAAATAGGAAACAATAAAAGGTATTAAAATTAGAGTCTTAGCAGTCACTGATGTAGAAGAAAGTTGTCTCTATAGCTGAAGGACTCACATTCTTTGAAAACTAATAATATTTGAGAAAGGAGGGTGGAAGTGAAATGAACATGATTTCCCCATAGTACCAACTCACATTCCCTTCATAGCTTAGGTAGCCTTATTGAAGGACGTTATCCATTCTAGGACTTGCTTGTCTAAAAAGTACCAAAAACAGTCAGCCAAGTTCAGTGTTGTGTCCTTGTTTAAAATGTGAGGTCTCCTTGAAATTTCCAGATACAGCATCAGAAGTTATAGCCAGATGAAGCCAAGCTATAAACACAACACAGATTTCAGTCTATTTCCTATTTCAGAATCATCCCAAAACAGTTTTCTATTGAAGATTTTTTCTTTATTCTTTTTTAAGATTTATTTGTTTTATTCACTTTACATCCTTGTAACCCCTACCCTCTTTCCCTCTCAGTCTTACCCTCTTCTGTCCTCCTTCCTCTTTTTTTTTTTTTTTTTTTGACTGAGCATGTTTTCTTTTCATATGGCCTGGCAAGGCAGTCCTGCCAGTGAAAAGTGATCTAAAAGCTAGCAAGTTAGTCCATGTCCAATTTAGTGTCCACTTCCCTTACTGGAAGACCCACTTGAAGCCTTAGCTTCCCATCTGCTACATCTTTGTAGGGGGCCTAGGTACAGCTTATGCGTGGTCTTGGGTTGATGCTTTCGTCTCAGAAAAACCCTCTGGGCCCTGGTTACTTGACTGTTATTTTTCTTGTGAAGCTCCTGTCACTTCTGGATAATTTTCTCTTTCCTTCCACTATTGTCCATGACTCTGTACATCGACCAATGTTTGGCTGTGCATCTCAGCATCTGTGTTGAGGTGCTGCTGGGTAGAGGCTCTCAGAGGACAACTTCAACAGGCTCCTGTCTGCAAGCTTAGCATACTATGATTCCTAGTGTCAGGGGTTGGCACCCTCCAATATGGTGGGTCTTTGGCTAGGCCAGGCATAGGTTGGCATTCCCTTCATCTCTGCCCTATCTGCTCAGGAGAGATGGCTCATAGATTAAGAGCACTGGCTGCTCTTCCAAAGGTCCCGAGTTAAATTCCCAACAACCACATGGTGGCTTTGTGTGGAGATATAGTACCTTCCTCTGTCATTTAGGAAGAACACTATATACATAATAAAATATATTTTTAATTAATTTTTTTATTAATTACAGTTTATTCACTTTGTATCCCAGCTCTAGCCCAGTCCCTCATCCTCTCCTAATCCCACCCTCCATCCCTCATCTCCCTCTATGCCCCTCTCCAAGTCCACTGATAGGGGAGGTCCTCCTCCCCTCCCCACTGTCCCCAGCCTATCAGGTCTCACTAGGACTGGCTGCATTGTCTTCCTCTGTGGTCTGGTAAGGCTTCTTCCCCCTCAGGGGAAGGTGATCAAAGGGCCAGCCACTGAGTTCTTATCAGAGACAGCCCCTGTTCCCAATGCTAGGGAAACCACTGGACACTGAACTGCCATGGGCTCTATCTGTGCAGGGATTCTAGGTTATCTTCATGCATGTTTTTTGGTTGGAGTGTCAGTCTCAGAAAAGACCCCTCAGCCCAGATTTTTTGGTTCTGTTGCTCTCCTTGTGGAGCTCCTGTCCCCTCCAGGTCTTTCTATCTTCCCTTTTCTTTCATAAGATTCCCTGCACTCTGCCCAAAGTTTGGCTGTGAGTCTCAGCATCTGCTTTGATATCCCACTAAGAAGAGTGTTTCAGAAGCCCTCTGTGGTAGGCTCCTGTCCTATTCCCTATTTTCTCCCTCTTCCGATGTCTGTTATGTTTGACTTTCTGAGTGAGGATTGATCATCTTACCCAGGGTCCTCCTTTTTGCTTAGCTTCTTTAGGTGTACAGATTTTGGTATGCTTATCTTATGTCATATGTCTAATATCCACTTATAAGTGAGTATATAGCATGTGTGTCTTTCTGCTTCTTCGATACCCCATTCAGGGTGATCTTTTCTAGTTCCCACCATTTGCCTGAAAATTTCATGATTTCCTTGTTTTTAACTGCTGAGTAGTATTCCATTGTGTAAATGAACCACAATTTCTGTATGCATTCCTCATTTGAGGGACATCTGAGTTGTTTCCAGATTCTGGCTATTACAAATAAGACAGCTATGAACATGTTTGAACAAATGTCCTTGTTGTATACTTCGGCATATTATGAATATATGCCTAGGAGTGATACAGCTGGATCTTGAGAATAAAATATGTTTGATATTTTTAAAAATTTTTATATTAATTGTAGTTTATTCACTTCATATCCCAGCTGTAGCCTCCTCTCTCATTCCCTCCCAACCCCACCCTCATCTTCTTCCATGCCCCTCTCCAAGTGCATTGATAGGAGAGATCCAGTGCTATTGAAGAAGGTTTTATTCTCTAACATTTGGAATATCCAAGCCTGGAAATGAAGTGGAATGTGTGAAGGAAGGGAAAGAATTATGAACCTTACAGGCCTTTCTAAAAAGAATTCCATTTGCCTCCAAAATGGATCAAGGTAGAAAACAAGATTACCTATTAGTAATAGGTAAGAGATCGTGAGAATGTTCTAAAAGTTACCCATGCCCTCCTCACTGTAAATCAGAATAGTATGTAGTTGTTTGGTCAGATGGAATGTGGAGAAACCAGTTATTAAAGGTTAAGTCCAGCATAAGAAACCAAATTCTCTGGAATTAGCTAAAAGAGAACAATTCACATATTTTTGTCCAAAAGTCTTTGAGAATTTATAGATGGTAAAGGATATTAACCCAAAAGGAATCCTTCCAAACTGAAGCCTATGTGATTCTCCCTTTGTCTTCTCCCCTCTTTTGCCTTTTCTTTTTGCCTTTTATTAGTTCTCAATCTACTCCTATTGGCCTTACCCTTTCCTCAACCCATCCTCATTCTTCTTCTTTCTTTTCTTTTCTTTCTTTTCTCTTATTTTCTTCCTTTTATTCAGTACTGAAGATCAAACCTAGACCCCTTTACATGTTAGGCCCCACAACCAAGCTACACTCCCATTCTGTATTTCATTTTGGAGCTTTTTTTTTTTTTTGTATCACCACAGATTACTTTTAAGATAGGTTAACTTACTGATGCCAATAAGAACCCTGAATAATCAAGGTCATAGAGTACAGAGTCAGGAAGCCTGAGAGCAAATTACAAATGTCTTAGATTAAAAACATAAGAATATTTATAAAAGGAGCAGTTACTGTTTAGACCACTTATTCCTTGCTTAATAAAGCAGACTCTTGTCTTCTTATATATAGTACCAGAGAGTTATTTGTAAATAAAAGATTCCACAAGTCTCCAGAACATTACCGGTTCTCCCATCTCTCCCGCAATGCCGGGCATTGCAGGGACATCTGCACAACTTGTATGGGAGAGTACTCAGTCACAAAGATCATTGTGCTTTTTCCTGTTTGAAATCTTGGTTCAGATGTATTTTGGGACAGTTCAGCTTTTCCATGGCAGCCCAGAATCTCTGGAATTCTCATCAGTTGAAATTTGGAGACACTTCAATTGCTACAGAACAAACAGGGCAAGGTGTCCCTTATTCCTGGAAAAAGCCATGCAAACAGTTCCATACCCACAAGGCATTATAAGGTGCCAGATAAAGGGTAGCTCATAAGATGTGTTCCTTAATAATTTGTCTGTTGGGGAATCTAGCTCTGGGGCTGTTTATGTCATATTTTATTGTTTTTGCAAATGTGATGCTCTGTGGAAAATGCCGCTTCTTAATGCTTCCACCACAAAGTTGTGATTACATTCATAGAAACACCCATAGAGTTAGTGAAAGATAAGAGCTGCGCTGTCAGTTAATGCTGACTTTCTTGTCAAAGGGCAGCAGTATGAATAGAAGTAAAAAGTGATTACCTGATTGAGTCACAAGGTCTGTAATTGATTAAGAGAATTTGAGGCCACTACTAGTTCAGCCCAAAACTTTTGGAAATATATTGAATGGCACAAATGTTTGCTGAACTATACTCTGCTGTTTCTTGTGTGATAATTCAGGTAGACAGTACTAGAGAAGCTGGAGCTTCTAGATTCTTTACTATTCTGTGCATGAGTTTTCTCGCAATTCCTAGCCCATCCAGGAAACCATATTTTCCTCTCTGAACTCCAGATTAGTCTGTACCACTCACCAGTCCTTGAACTCTAGACTAGGTCTGAAGAACGTCCAGCCAAATTTACTTTACTATATTTCATAAAGTGAAGACTATGTAGTAGTTTCTATGTACAAAATGGTTCAGAGGACTGTAGCGATGATTTATTTGAACACAAGAAAATATCCTACATAAAATGAAAACAACTGTGATGGACATGTGTCCAGTATATAAGCATATTTTACTCATGGCAGAATAGACCATATGTTAATTGTTTTAGTCATGTTTTCATCACTGAGACAAAATGCCTGACAGAAACCATTTAAAGAAGGGCACACAGAAGCAACAAGATTACCGTTCCCATGAGCTTCTCAAATGAACTATGGGTTTTCAGTTAAAAAAATCTATATAGTTAGAGAGAGCATAGAATATGTAAACTGCTATTGACTTTAGAGGAAAGAACAATTGAATGTTTTTATAATAATTACAAATTGATCTCATTTTTCTTCTTACTCCAATAAATAAAAGAAAAAGAAAGAGAGAGAAAAGTTTAGTGCATGGTTTATCAGTGGCCACACATCAGATACGTTTGATTTTATGCAATCTGAGTTACTACATAAAAGGGAAAACATCTCCCCATTTATGTTTCAAGAGTAAACTAAATAAGTTATAAACCAGAGACCACCTTTACAAAGAAAGACACCACATTCATACACAAACATCCAAATGTTAAGTAAAATTTTTATTATAATTTTTTACTTTTATATTAATTACAGTTTATTTACTCTTTGTCCCAGCTGTAGCCCCTTCCTCATTCCTCCCAGTCCCGCCCTCCCTCCCTCATCTCCTCATTGCCCCTCTCTAAGTTTAAAATGTAAACTCAACACCAATCCATTGACATTTATCTAAATGGAAAATACAGTTCAACATTATAAAAACATTGAAATACTTTTGTTTTTATTTTTTATAGAGGAAAGTAAACATCTGCAGATTAGCAAAATATTCAGTGTGGTGCAAACTCTAGTCATGGATGCCATCAGCATGCATGGATGCCAATGCAGCATCACCGGGACCCGCCTGGAAAGTGCACAGCGCTTGGGAACACAATGCGGTGTTCCTAAGAAACACCTCTGCTTCGCTGAAGCGGGTACTGTGTCAGTCGGTTAGTCACGCTGCATAGACCACACGGAAACACAAACTAAGTCTAGTAGGCTAATGCAACAGTATTATTCTTACTCACTTTTTAAATTCATGTAATGTAGATGATTGCTCTATCTGAATGTACACCTGTGTGCCAGAAGAGGGCAACAAATCCCAGCGAAGATGGCTGTGAGCATCATGTGGTTGCTGGGAACTGAACTCAGGACCTCTGGAAGAACAGAAAATGCTCTTAGCCACTGGGTCATCTCTCCAGCCCCCTCTAACTCACACTTAATAGACATTGTCATTTCTCAGAGATCTTGTATTCTGCATCTTTGGAGACCAGGGCTGAGGAAAAACCAACTGAACTGCCAAACATTAGTAATCACTATGCTGCAGACAAACACCACCCTGAGTATTCTTCAGGGCAGGCGCAAAAGTGCTGGGGCCTGAGAGCAACACACATTTTTCTCATTCCTCATCGGTCAGGACTGATCACACAGCCCTGTGCAATGACACAGTTCATCCTCTCATGCATTCAGAAGAGGTTCTTTAAGTTTGGAAACAGCACTAAGGACCAACACAGACCTCCACCAAAATCTCATAGCCCCGGTCATGCTTAAGAAAAAAATATTAATATTTTCATATGTAGGAGCCAGGCAGAGTTCAGTACTGTTGCTATAAATCCTAGCCTTCAAAAAGCCTAAGTTACTTATTGTACTAATATGTAATAAATAGCTCACCATATTCTGCACATATAAAATATAGGATAGGAAATAACAAAAATTAGTATCAAATTATAAAACAAGGTTACTTTTTACAAATTAATGTATGTACTCAACTATTTCCTGAATAAGAAAATATTAGACATTTGCATTAAAATTTTTTTAAGTTTTTAAATTTTTTTTATTAATTACAGTTTATTCACTTTGTATCCCAGCTGTAGCCCCCTCCCCCACTCCTCACAATCCCACTCTCCCTTCCTCATCTCCTCCCATGCCCATCTCCAAGTCCACTGATAGGGGAGGTCCTCCTCTTCTTCCATCTGACCCTAGTCTATCAGATCTCATTAGGACAGGCTTATTGTCTTCCTCTGTAGACTGGCAAGGCTGCTCCCCCCTCAGGGGGAGGTGAACAAAGAGCCAGCCACTGATTTCATGTCAGAGATGATTCCTGTTCCTATTACTGAGGAACCCTCTTGGACACTGAGCTGCCATGGGCTACATCTGTGCAGGGGTTCTAGGTTGTCTCCATGCATGGTCCTTGTTTGGAGTATCAGTCTCACAAAAAGACCTCTGTGTGCATTAAAATATTTTATAATAATGGATATATGGTATTTTATCAAGAATGAAACATAAATGTTGGGCAAAATCTTGTGAGTAGATAGTGGGGAGAAACCAATATTGTAAGGTTTGTTTTTTTTTTTTTAAAGAAACAACAACTTAATAACCTGGAATGAAATGACATATTAATAAAAACACTAAGCCTGTTAAGGATATTTTTCTCAGGTTGATAGATTTAATGGAATACCTATCACCATCTCTGCAGGGTATTCTTTTGTGTGTGTTCAATTGACAAGCTAATTCTGAGATGTGTATTAAAAGGAAGAGAGAAGCTAATTTTCTTAGCTTGTCTTAGCCTAAAAAACAACTCAAGGGAACTCGCCAAGGTGTATAATAACAACTTCTTTAAAGACACTGTCATTGAAACAGTTTAGATTGCTGCAAGTCTAGACAAATAAATGAATGGATCAAGCACAAGGCTAAGCAATGAGGCAGGTATTTGTATAAATAGTGTGTGCCAAACAGGACCTTCTATAACACAATGGAAGAAGAGACAGAAACCCCAATAGAGAGTTTGGTCATTGGCTGTCTAGGGAAAGAGAATTTGTTTCTTTATGTGACAGTCAAACATGATGTGGAAGCTGTATGTAATCTCGAAAGTATGGAAAAGAAAAAATGATACAAAAAAGAAAAAAATATAAACAATAACAAAACATATATTCTTAAATATAGACCCTATCAACAGAGGTAATGATCATGTGTTCACATATTTAGAAAATACATTTATGAATTAACAAAAATAGAAAGTGTGTTAGTTCACATACCAGAAAGTGCATTGCATGGAGTTGTATAACAAGGCAGAGAAGGCCCTACAAGCTAGTAAGGTCATGTGGAGGTAGACAGACAGAAGGTCATGTGGAGGTAGACAGAAGGAAGCAAAAGAGAGAAAAATGATGTTTACTTCTAATGTTACAAAGCATGATAAGGTGAATATATTCTCTGCTGACTTATTACAGATGTCACAAAAGTCCACAGGATGCAGAATTGAATGCTTCTAACCTAGTAGTGATAATATTTGAGAACAGAAATACTTATACTCTCCTTTGATCATCCATTCTATATTGCATGTAAGTATCAACTTTAACACTCGACTCCACAAATAAGTGTAAATATTATATACAGAAAACTGATATGATGCTGATAAGATACCTCAGTGAATGGAATATCATCCCTATAATCCACACGATGGAAGAAGAGAATCAATTTCCAGTTTGTTCTTTGATCTTCACATTGCACATTGCACAGAAACAGAGAAAACAGTAAAATGAACTATTAAAAAGGTTTACTAAAAACACTAAAATTAACAGTTAGACACTTAATGAAAACAAAATGCAAAAAAACCCCCAAACTTTAAAATGTTTGTTCTTTTATTAGTGCTATAGATCATGTCAAACATAACAGCATAATGGTTCATACCCTTAAGACTGATGACAATGAATGCCCAGTAGCCCCTGATACTGAAAAGGATGCAAGGCTACTGTGTCTGTCACTAATGGTGGTAGAATATATAATGGTAAAAAACACAGAAAAGTAACTTTGCATTAGTTACTGAATTTCAAAAGCCCCACAACTCAGCAAGTGTAGTTCTAGAAATGCATCCTGAGAAGCTTACAGATATGTGACATTAAATGTTCTACGAAGATATTCCAGCACTGATTTTTCTAGTAACACCACAGAAGCATCAGAAGAGCTCAATGGCAGAAGAGTGGAAGTGTCATTACATAGAGATCACACCAGCACACATATTGCAGCTGCAGGTGAAAACAAGAGTCATCTCAGAGTATAAAATTGACTAAAATATCATTGAAGAGGAAATATGTAATATGATTGCATTTATGCTTATACCACAACAGAGTGGGCTAAGTGCAGAAAACATCTCTGAAAAAAAGCAACAATTGAGATAAAACCCGAAATGTTGGTCACCGATGTAGGTTAGGTGAGAAAATATTGGTATACACATGAAGACAGCACAAAGTCATTTGGTTTCTTAAGCCAAATGGAGCAAGGTTACTTGGCTTCTCAGTTTATCATCGATCTGTCCACCAATGCAGTTGTGTTGTCAGTCTATCTATCTATCTATCTATCTATCTATCTATCTATCTATCTATCTATCTATCTCTCTATCTCTCTCTCGCTCTCTCGCTCTCTCTCTCTACCTATTTATCTAACATTCATCTATCACATATCCATCCATTTACCTATCTTTCAATGCACCTATATACTTTTTAAAATAAAACCAAGCTGCTATTACAAAACATGAACGATATTACTGTTTTTAAGCACCAAATACTTATTTCTTACATTTCTGTAGTCTGTAGGCTCAAGGTCCTAGGCACTGCATGATTTAGTATCTGGTGGGGACCTGCTTCCTGGTTCATACACAATTGTCTTTACATGGAGAAGGAGAATGGAGAAGGACCCTTATAAGCTCCCTGTTATTATACCACTAAATTCCATTCATGAGCACTGCTAACTATCTCCCGGAGAGTCCACCTCCATTGATCATACTAGGGATCAGAGTTCAGCATATTGGTCTGGGATGGTGTGATACACAAACCCTCAGTTTATGCTTATAATGCAGTCTGTTCATCTATCGCAGTTAGAATTAATTTGTGTATAAAATGTATTGCAATTTGTAAGAAAAAAAACTAAAATATTTGACTAAGAGATTGCCAGCAAATAGTCAGTTATGTAAGTAATTTTGAAAAATTACATCTAATTCAAATGTGTATCCTTGCAGCTGAAGTTTTCTCCAGCAGTTCCAGAGTCAACTGAAAACCAGATAAAAACATTATTTTGTTTAGACATGTTCCCTCTTTGGGGTGACAAATTGAATTTTTTTCTTCTCATTTCCTAGACACATGGCCATGCATTTAATATCCTACTCTCAGGAATGGAGACGTCGTAAGACAGTTGAAGTAAGCCAAGGCTGTGACTACTGTATCTTATTGGCAGATGCGCACAGAGCAGGATGAAGAAAGCTTTGCTCAGGTTATTATGCTGGAGCCTCTTTCCGCACTGCCTGGCATAGTTACACTTGATAAATATTTGGTGAGTAAATGAATGGGTGAATAGACAATGGAGTCTCTGGCAGTGAAGAGTCACATGGATGTGCCTTCTTTGTTAACACTTCCTTGTTCTCTCTTTTGAAGGCTATTCTCAGTAGGACTAGAAAAACTTTATATTTTTTTTCCACTTTCTTTTCAGTAGCTGATGAGGGTGGGAAGGTTTGAGAAGGTCCAAGATAAACTGTGAACCGGCTTGGTTTCTAATGGTCCTCACAGAGTGCTGACATCTGACTGAGAAGAGAAGGAGATTGGAGAGCCTGCCAGCTCGGGCCAGGAGCCAGCCTCTTTCTCTTAAGAAATCTTTCTTAAGGTGCCGGGTCACTCAGATGTCACATGTGGCTGCACTCCTTCCTCATGCCTGCCTTTCTATCTCATATTTCTCCAATGCACATCTATCACTTGATTATTGTCCTTTGTTTGTGCTTCTAATATCTCTGTGTTGCTTAAAGTAAACTGTGCTCTTTGAATCACTATTTTTTTTTCTTTAAGCCAGGAAGATATATAGGAAGAAACACGACTTGATAAATCTCAAAGTTTTGAGAGTTCTACTTTGCTGGTCATTGTGTTTCTCTTTCTAGATTTAATGTCAGTTTATTCTTAAGTGTGTATTTTTTCTTAATCAGAAATGTATTACAAGTGAGACACAGATGCAAGAAAATATAAAATCATCCCGGCAGCAACTATTTTATGTATTTTAGAGAATATTGCTCCAATCTCTCCATTTGTTCTTTTTTTTTTAACTTATTTTTCCTGTTGGAAATTATAGGCTCTAATTATTTCCTATTCTTCTTTTTCAGATTCTCTTTCCTATAAGAAATAATCAATATTCTAATATGGAGTCAATAATATGCTGAATCCCTTTCAACTTGTTGGGGTCTTTCGTAAGGCAAGATGGGAAAATGTGGCTGAAAATAATTGAGACCAAGCTGCAAGGGTGACTCAGTTCTAGTTACAGGTTCCTGGCTAGCTGCAGGAAAATGACATCTGCTTCACAGTGGACTGAAAGGAAAGGAAGGAGGGGGTGGTATCACTTTGAGTTACTAGGTAGTAGACTGACCCTAACCCATCTTCAGGTGGTTTTAGCACTTAGATGGGGGATAGCAAAAGAGCACCCCAAATTCTTTCCAGCCTGTGAACAGGGTCATTTTCAAGCTTTGTCTGGAAGATTGTTGTCCAAAAATTCAACTTCCAGCTCAGATCTAGAAGAATCCAGTCAAACATAGACCCATGGTCATTGCTTTCATCACCAGAATTTAATGCAGAGAATTCAACAAAACTGTATGATTTTTCCCTTATGAATGAGATTTATAGTTAGAGAAGTAACAAGCAGTAACAAAGAAGACAACAGAATAAGCGATGCGTGAAAAATAACTGCATGACAAGGTAATGTGAATGATCCTGTGATCATCTGTAGCTAGGCAGAGGAATCTGCATGCCAAGATCTTGATTGGCATCAGGCCTTGTGGATTTTATCTATTCTCAAAGAAAATAACAAGCATGGCCCATGCAACCATGGCTGTGTTATTAGGGCTTTCTTTTACTTATAGTTAAAAAAAAAATTGTTCCCACCCTTTGCCTGGAAATTTCATGATTTCTTTGCCTCTAATTGCTGAGTAGTATTCCATTGTGTAAATGTACCACAATTTCTGTATCCATTCCTCCATTGAGGGACACCTAGGTTGTTTCCAGGTTCTGCCTATTATGAATAAAGCTGCTGCTAACATGGTTGAGCAAATGTCTTTGTTATGTTCTTGAACATCTTTTGGATATATGCCTAGGAGTGGTATAGTTGGATTTTGAGGTAACACTATTCCTAATTGTCTGAGAAAGCACCAGACTGATTACCAAAATGGTTGTACAAGTTTACATTCCCACCAGCAATGAAGGAGGATTTCCTTTTCCCAGATTCTCTCCAGTATGTATTATCACTTGAGTTTTTGATCTTAGCCATTCTGATGGATATAAGGTGCAATCTCAGGGTCATTTTGATTTGCAAACTTTGCTGATTTACAAAATTTCTCTTAGAACACATCTTTATGCCAAACTAAGCAGATGAAAAAATGTAGTTGTTACTTCCTCCTCACTATTCTGAATACAAAGCTTTCTTGGTACATTTATTAAATCAAAACCACATACAATGTACAGATATATAGATAGTCATATAATCTAGAACTTATTGAATTTTAAGAGTCTTAATTCTCATAGAAAGAAAAAAATATAGTAATTAATTAAAACCAGTCCTTTTTTTAAAATTTTTTTAGTTAACTTTTATTAATTATACTTGATTCCTTTTGTATCCCCCCATAAGCCCCTCCCTCCTCCCCTCCAGGTCCCACCCTCCCCCCCTTTCTGCATGCATGCCTCTCCTCATGTCCACTGATTGAGGAGGTCCTCCTCTCCTTCTTTCTAATCTTTTTTTTTTTTTTCTTCTCAATGCAGTTTATTCAGGAACCTTGAACAATCATCTGACCCTGGGGAAAGCCAGCCCACAGCTTAAATAGCCTCTGGGTAGCCAACCCCAGCGTGCCTCATGGGCAATGCAAATAGGTCCATACACGGAAGCAAGCCAGATCCTCAGCCTTAGCCAAATATGGAGTTGTTTGTGACAGAGAGCACTCACCATCAGGAAGGTGGAAGGCGGAAACCAGCTCCATCTTTAAGGCGTGGCATTATGCAGCTCTCTGCAGTTCCCCCTTTTTGTTTTAGACGCATCAGGCAAGAGTAGAGGTCTGATCTCTGATATTAGAAATAAATTGGGACTTTGTACTGATGTTCATTTAGGTGTCATTCACCCAAAGAGCATCAGACCCGTCCGATACCTTTTTCTCAGAGGCGGGACCTGGGGCATCAACCCGCATGCAATCAGACATGCTCTTCTCTGGGTCGAAAGCGGCTGACCCTGAGTGCAGTGCTTAGCCTCACATCCTGAGCGTAACATTTTAGCTTTTTATGGTAGCCAACCATGCTTGGGGAGACTGTCTTGCTTCAATGGCTGTAAAGGCCTGAATGATTATGGCTGCATTACGCTGTTGTGAGACTCTAATCTTGCATATACACCACAGGCAAACCAAGGAGACCAACACCAGAAGGCCTGCTAACGCTCCCATGCCTGCCCATTCCTTCAGATGATTCATGGCTGCAGCAATCCATGATGATAATCCTGTGGCTAGTCCTGCGTCCACTCTGGTAGAATTTACTGTGACAGTGGCCACTCTCAGCTGCTCCATCGTAGTATCGAATTCTCCAGTCCAATTACCTAAAATATAGCTAGACAATTGTTTAGACAGATTTGCAGCACGGGAAAAATTATCATATTGTATGCTAGTGACACAAAGTCCAGCAAAAAAAAAAAAAAAAAAAAAAAAAGAAAAAGAAAAGATAATTTAAGAACCTTAAATGACTTTCAAAAGTGGAGGAAAACATGGAGTTAGTCAATTTACATGGAGCATGTCTCGCCCCTGGGGGCAATGGTCTCCTGAACCTACTCAGACCTCGGACACCACCACTGCTAGTTCTAGAACTGATGCAGGATGTTCCAACGAGGGGGTTAAGGCTTCTCATAATATTTCCTATAAGTCCACACCTGTTTGTTTATATCCGCCATTTTTATTCATTGTTAGCCAGATAGAGCCAAGTAATTGTGGTAATGATACTTGCTTTTTTGCCCAATGCTGGAATGCTAGTGAATTTAGGTATGCCCTGGTTACTCGCATGCCTTGCTGGGTGCCTGTGCCCATTGATGCCTCTCACACTATGACTCTCTTCAGACAGAAAAGGGATCTTGGAATTACAGCCACCATTGTTACTGCCATCTCATTGGCGGCTGTTGGAGCTACCACCGCGGCATTAGCCAGGAGTCATACTATGCAGACTGCTCAGACCCTAAATAATCTTTTTTTAATTTTTTATTTAACTTTTATTAATTACACTTTATTCCTTTTGTATCCCCCCATAAGCCCCTCCCTCCTCCCCTCCCGGTCCCACCCTCCCCCCCTTTCTGCATGCATGCCTCTCCCCAAGTCCACTGATAGGGGAGGTCCTCCTCTCCTTCTTTCTGATCTTTTTTGTTGTTGTTGTTGTTCTTCTCAATGCAGTTTATTCAGGAACCTTGAACAATCTTCTGACCCTGGGGAAAGCCAGCCCACAGCTTAAATAGCCTCTGGGTAGCCAACCCCAGTGTGCAATGCAGATAGGTCCACATACACAGAAGCAAGGCGGATCCTCAGCCTTAGCCAAATATGGAGTTGTTTGTGACAGAGAGCCTAAATAATCTTTTAGCCAATGTAGCTCATGCTTTAGATGTACAAAAAGGAATTAATGCTCAACTAAAAGGAGACTTGATGGTGTTCAATCAGAGGATTGACCTCGTGCAGGAGCAAAATGATACCCTATGGCAAATCGCTCAACTTAAAACCAGTTCTTAACTTATCCATAAATGTTACCTCTCAGCAATTTTCTATTCTGTTTGAAGGGTTCCATGTTCTTATAAGAAAAAAAATTGAAAATTAATCAGATTTTCTTTCCACAGTATTTCAGTTTTCATAATCAAGAAAATGCTACCATGAATGATTTGATATATGTGAGCATGCAAGGCAATATGTGAACTGTTTCCTAAAGTAAAATGATACAATTAAAGGAGGGTATAATGCAAATTCCCATGAATATTTGCACAAATCATTTTATTTAAATAGCTAGCAAATGTCATTCTTCCAGAATGACTTTATTATGATTGGTGAGATTGATGCATATATTTTGCGATATTTTAATGAAGAAAATATTTTTTCTGTTTATGTATTTACTTGTACTTTGGAAATGTCATACATACATTATATATATGTATGGCATTTACATACATATATATAATATGTATATGTTATATATATATAGTTTTTTGATCACTGTTCTCTCCCTTTTTCCTTTCTTGTTCTCTTCTTCCTCTCATTAATTCTCTTCTCTGCATTCTCCCTTCTATTTTCATGTCTTTTTCTCTGTAATTCCCTATATTCAATTAGGAATGCTCTTTATTTCCTCAAAATCAGAGGCTAATATATTTCTCTCATTTATTTTACCCTTTAGGAATTTTAAGTTTTACAGGAAAATCAGTCTCTACATTAACACCTTTCTTTAGTCTTTTCACTTTCTCACTGCATACAGCAGAAACTATAAGTCACTTACCTTAAAAATATTTTCCATTTAGAAAGAAACTGGATTATCATTTGTAAATATCACATTTTTTTTTCAAACAATTAACATTGTAATTTTATGGATTGGAAAGTCATTTTATAGTCATTCACAATGGATTTGAATGACCTATTATGGTTTTTGACATCCTAAGATCTCCATCTTTCTCATCCATCCTTTATTGATCTTGGAGGGAGCGTGACATCACCTACATTCTTGATCACCTTCTTAGATGCTGTGGTATTTTCTCATATGATGCCTCCAGTTTATGGTGTGTATGAGTGTATATATGGGTGCATGTTGAGGGTAGGTATCTTATCTATCTATGTATCTATGTATCTATGTATCTATCTATCTATCTACCTATCTATTTATCTATTCAGACAAGATCTGTCACTGAACCTTGAATTAAACAATTGATGAATGGACTGACTGGCCAGTGACTGCCAAAGATCCATCTGTCTTCAGTTTTCAGCATGCCACCATGTCCAACTTTTTAATATTGGATGCTGAGGTCTCCAACCGCGATCTTTATGTTTGTCCAGCAAGTACTGTACTCACCATCTATCTGTACAGCCCTAAGCCTTACCTTTTGTTATATGATCCTTTTGTTAAAGATATTAACAATATTAGCCTAAATACATAATAGAGTCATTGAGGTGTTCTGAACTGTACCTAGGTACTCAAAACATGATTTATTGTGTATGTCTTCAATTCACAATATGTGATAAGTGATTCAGTTTGTGAAACAAAAATTAGCTTTATCTTCTAAAAAGTGTTAATGGTCATTGGATGTTGTATATAATTTGCTAACATCTTTGGTCCTATGTTAAGCACTTTCATTACAAAAGAAATAAAAACAAAATAAAATTAAAAAACAAAGGTTGGAGGAAAATGTTGAAGTTAATGGATCACTTTACGATATTGATAATGGTGATGTTTTCACTGGTGATTTCCTTTTCTAAACACATCAAGTTCAATGCATTAATACTTGGAGCTTTGTATATATTAATTATCTGTAAAATAATTATCTATCTGTAGTGTGTTAAAATGCTTGATTTCAATATGATTATTTGTATTTTTATTTTTTTTCTTACCTCCTTCATCATTCTCATTGATGCCATTACTTAGACATTTTCATGACTGTCTATATCAAAAGCCTAATCAAATCTTCTACAGCTGTTCATTTCTCAGAGGATTCTCTGTCCCTCAGGCTTCCTTCCCTGATACGTGTAACTGCAACCACACTGAAGATGCTGAACTCCATGAGAATCTCAACCTCTTCTTCAGGTTCCCTGAAGGCCAATTCACAAAGGCCAGATACTGACTCAGTTAGGTTAAGAGTTAGAGTTTCTCTTATAACCACTGCCTCAGACATTTTCATCTCCTCCTTCAGATTAGAAGCATAGATCTATCCTTGTCTTTTCTTAAAGTTACTTAGACTTTTTCCTCTGATCTGTGATGTCCTCTTCAGCAAAAAGAGTATGGTTCTGATTGCTAGAATAATGGCTTGCTGCATTAGCTACATTAATTCATGGCACAACTTATAAGGGGACAGTTTCACTTATGTACTTTTTGCATTGATTCTTCTAAACAAAGGAGCAGTTTCATAATGACTGTACTCTCCTCCCACGAATGACTGGGCTTGTGTACATTATCATGACGATAGATTCTTTTTGCATTTCAGAATGTGGATGGCCAGAAAAATATGTCTTAAATTTGGATGGTAGATGTCCCTAACACTACAGTTATTTGTGATTCAGAACTAGTGTGCTGAGAACTGAAAAAAAAAATGCAAATGTAAAATTCATTAATTTTTTTAAACCAGTAAGGACTAGCTTGGAACTGAAATAATATGAGTCAGATCATATTGAATTTACAATCTTCTACCCTGGAGCACACCAGAGCACCTAGTGATCTTTGCTGAATAACTGACATGAGCATGAGTAATTCCAGCAGGGCTTATGTGAGGAAATCTTTAAACAGCCCAGAAAATCACATTGTAGATACAGAAGAGCGCATAAATAACAGTGCACGCCTTCCCACATGTTGAATACAGCCAACTCCACAAACTGAATACGTAACCATAGTCAGCGCCAGATAAGAGTAAAGGCACCATCTCGCCAGAGCCTCCTTTCAGCACCTTCAGTGCCCTCCTGCAGTGATCAACTCTCCTCATTCTCAGATTCCCTAGAGGTCAGTATTTGGCTCTTGCTAGAGACATATAGCACACACTGGCAGTCTGCTTTCTTCAGCTCTGTGCTTTGTTTCGAGATCCCTCTTACTTTGATTTACTACTATCATTACATAACACCATTAGCTTGATAGAAGAAATAATATTTGTTGGGTTGAAACATTATTTTCATCATGCTGGATGTATTAATTTTGCCCGGTCTTATGGTTTCTATTTGGGTGGTTTTTTTAGAAAAATATTAAACCAACACAAAAGCACAGAATGTATACATCATTTATAATTGTGGTTGTTTTGTTTTATAATTTAGAAGTCTTAAATTATGTTTTCCTTTTCTTTTATCTTCCCCCAGTACTCTTCTATTTTCTCCTCTCTTCGTGCTCTGTCCCTTCCCCAAGTCCTCTTTTCTCTTTTTCACTCCTCTTTTTCCTCCTTCTCCTTCTACACTCCACTCATAACCATGGGAGACTCTTTGTCTATACAGTGAAGTTAAATGTTAAAAATGAGTCAATCCATATATTCCTGTAGGTGAGTAATTGGAACCCACAAGAAGATAAGCCTCTTTCTTATACTAAGATAACCAGGATAGTAAGTGGGCAGTGGGTATTTTAACACGAGGATGGAATGCTGTTAACCAAGCAGACTACCACAATCAGACTAGGTAATGTAAAGTACAAACACCATGACACTACTTCCATCATGAAGTCTTAATTTGGTCAGTGATTTAATAACATGAGATAAGATCAGTGATTTTCTGTCCATTTTATACCTAAAAACTAGATCTGCAGGATGTCTCTTGTTTGATATTATTATGTTTTCAGCAAGATTTATAGAAAACTTGGAATGGCTCCAATTTGGTTGACTGAAAATTTACATGTGTTTATTGTTATATTGTTATCTACAAAGAAAAGTGACGCTGGACTGAAGTATCTGTCGGTTAGCCAGCCCACAGAAGGACCATTGCACTGGCCTAAAAGGAAGCTTCATGCATGAACAGGCCAGTGCTCTATCTTGGAAAGATGATTTTTTTTTCCATTAGGATTTGAGGTCCTGGGCATGCTACCCAGGGTCCTCATGGGTCCTAGGCTTTCCAAATGCCAACAGGATGCATCATTTTCCTCTGTTTCATCGGCACCTGCCATCCCTGGAAGATGGCAGTGTTGGTTAGATGGAGGAAGAGTGGGATCATTAAGACCCAGAGTTTTCCCACTCCACTGTTTCTGACAGCAGAGAGCCATTGGTATCAGCTACTGCGTTAGCTAATAATAGTTAACGTACTCTCAAAATTATGCACATATTTCTATCATTGGATACTATGTATCTATTATGAATGCTGAATCCTAATAATTTGAACAGTCTTCTAACCCTGTACATTTCTTTGGCACTTACTTAGAGACCCAGTCATAGCTTGCTGGGCATACAAAAGAAAGCTGGAAATTGAATTCTTGGTGTTCTGTTAATTTTAAGAATTGTGATATCATTCTGTTCTTAAAGGCTGAAGGATCGTTTACTCATTCAAACATTTTATATAGAGAATAGATATGTATGTAGAGATCGATAGATAGATTAATAAGCAGACAGACAGACAGATGATAGATAGATAGATAGATAGATAGATAGATAGATAGATAGATAGATAGATAGATAGATGGATAGATATGGAAAGTAGGCAAAGTACTAAAGACTCACAATTCTCATAAGTAAATTGTGGATCACTTCACTTGATTTACAGAACACTTCTGTTAACAACTTGTATTACCCTAATGTAAAGAATGAACTAGAAAAGATAGATTCCATGCCAAAAGTTCCTTAGATAGTAAAATGAAAGTATTTAATGTAGGACATGTATGTTTAAATTTCAAGCTCAATTTTCTGCATTGTCCACCACTTTTAAGGGACATTACATGCTTGGCTTTCATTCATTTTCCTTTTCACCTAGCTGCTTTCTCTAATCACAACCAGAGGAAATGACACCTGTTTTCTTCATATATATTTAGAACAGCTCTGCTCATACCAGGGGCGTATTTTTCCAGCTGCAACTCTGTCCCAGAGTCTGTTCACACAGTCTGGGACTAATAGAGATCCCAGAAGCTCCTGGCTTTGCTGACAACATCGGGGCAGAAGAATGCAAAATAGGAGCACTGAATACTTTCCAAGAGAAAATGGGATTCCTCCTCCAGCAGACCTCACTTGACCTTTTGGGCAGTTATAGAATGTGGGAATATGATTGAGAAATGGATTTGGTGTCTCATACTGGCATGGTTACATGTTTTACTGGTGAAAACGTCCACAAATTCACCCTTTAAATTCTGATATGCTGTATGCAGCACTTTACTAAATTTTTTATATACCTGATTATCTCTTGAGAATCCATCTTTTTTCTTCAAACTCTACAAATTAGAGAGAGGATGGAAAATAATATAACCACACAAACTATTTGCTGATTTTCTGGAATCTATTTCTCTGGTACAACGGTAAACAATAGGCATCTTAAGGCACTGTGACAGGTGATACAAAAAAGCTATGTTTTATGAAAGCACTGGAAGGGCACAGAAAGAAATACCACTGGAAGTTATTCAGGATAAACTGCAGGGAGACATGTTTGCCAAGGCCTGAGTAAAGGAGGGGCTTTTTCAGGAAAGGGAATGGGATGAATTACAAAGTCTTCTGCATGGATAGAAGCTAACTAAACACGAAGGGCTGGATTTGAGAGTGCAGATGGTTACTTCAAATTTTCAAGTTAGTGAGTCTTGACTGTAAACTCAGGAGCAGGGAACCTTGTGTGATGTCTAGTAAAATAAGGCTCAGAGAGGTATTGGTTCAGAAGTGAAGGGTGGTTTTGATCTCTCTAGAAGACTGATTACAGCCCTGAAAGCGGTTTGGTAGAATTGAGTTTATAATGTCTATCATATACAACTACAAAATTAAAAGTTACTCTGATAATAGCAATGAAATTATTTGAAGTCACCAAGGCTAAAGTGGGCTAAAGAAACAATGCTACTTTGATAGGAAATACCTATTTGTATGTATCTATGATTATATTGATTATATGACTATATTATTGTTTGATTTTTCAAATGCATTTTTCTAAAATAATTGAGAAACAGAAAAATAACAACAACATTAATAAATGAGGTCTCAGGGGAACCTAGAAATGAATTCAGCTCCAGCTCTACAAAGCAAGAACAGGATGTTAGGTAGTTTTCTGCTGTTGCTTTTAGCTACAAAAAATGTCTTTCTGGAAACAGCTAATCTTCTAAGTTTGAAAAGGCTTTTCAAATAACTTCTCAACCCTATCATATCAGATAGACACAAGAGTTCTGGTATAGTTGATTACAAAATACTATGTGTCATTATCTAGGGGACTTAATGGTCTTCTTTTCCTTGGAAATTTATGTCAGAAATGCAGATTTTTTTTTCTGTGCATAGATTTAGACTGTCTTCCCTCTGTCATACAAACCCGTATTCTCAGGTGCTGTGAGCTTAGTCTCTTTGTTTTGTTTTGTTTTGTGAGCATTTGCCTTTGATCCCAGGTGACTTATCTAGCAAAGGCTTTTCTTCTTCATTACCTTCACCTGACCATTCGGACAGCCAAGTCGCACTCAGTATTTGTGAGGATGCGTTAGAGAGGGAAAGAGAATGCAGCCACATTGTATTAAGAACTTAGTTTTTAATATCCTGAAAATGGCTGTTTACTGCTCTCTAGTGGTGTAACGAAGATTCTGCAGTTGTCCAAAGATTTTTCTTCTTGAGCTAAACTCTGGCCTTACAGGAACAGTTAAAGTTAAATAAATAGCACACTGACACAGCCAGCTACCACTACTAGGAAACTGGTAAATAATACCAGTTTTTTTTGTTTGTTTTTTACTTATATCTTAAAGTAAATTGACTTAAGATTCTTGTGTTTTATAGACTTTCATAATATATAACACTTGTTAGAAAAAAAATGTATAACAAATAATAATGATAGTGGTAGGAAAAATATGCAAAGGATGCTTAATCAGATAACACCAGGAAACTCAAAGTGATGATCCAAGCAGAAAAAAGTAACAAGACTTCATATAAAAAATAAATATTAACGTGTTTGTTCTCTTTATATTTGTGGCTCATGGGTATAGGAACAGTGTTGATTTAGCATTTGATGTCTCTACCTTGCTTCACGTTTTTTATACTTGCATTGAATACACAGAGAAACCGAACTACTAAGGTATTAGCTGAATTCTATTTTAGAAGGAACTGAGGTTTGAGGAGGCATAGAAACTTGCTAAATGCCTGAGGAGCCACACCTGTTTGGCTAGCATCTGAAATTCGGTTCAAACCAGCTGTGTTCTAAGTTGTGTCCATTCTATCAGCCAGACTGCTAGGAGCCTTTCATATCAAATAGAATCTACACTCAGAAGCCAGAGGAATGTGGGTCTCTGTGAATTCAAGAACATCCTGGTCTATATAATGAGTTCCAGTCCAGCTAGGGCTATATAGTGAGAACCTGTGTCAAAAAGCAGAAAAACATCTTAAAAACATGTAGATACATTTACAGATAAAGAACAAGCATTAAGCACATAGAAGCCCTTAGAATGTCCTGAAAGATTCATGCCTGTGTTCCTGTGTCATCTTTCAGGGTTTGCTGTAAAGCCAAGTTTAATTGCTCCTCTTTTCAAAGGCTTTTGTCATTCTCCCAGGTCTCTTCACACAGACTAACTTCATCTGCAATAGCATCTTTCCATTTCTCAAGCTTAGTGACCAAAATAGTTCCTGTCACTGTAATAAAATACTGGAGATAAGGGATAAAGATTCATTTTAGCTCCTGATTTGAAGGAAGGGTGGTAGAGTAAAAGGTCACATGGTTCCGTTGTTTGGACCTGGAGTAAAGCTGATCATCACTGCAGGAAGCTATGTGGAGAGAAGCATTTTTACCGCATGGTATCTGAAACACAAAGGGAGAGAAAGGAGTTCAGATTCTGATGTCCTCTTGGTTGGCATGAGCCCACATCAGAGCGTCTTGCTGTGACCCTCTGAATCCTAAAGTTTTCACTGCCTTCCGTAGGCTGGCCAGAGTTCACCTTGCATATGGAATGTGGGGGAATATTCAAGATCTAGATCAAAGTAAGAGCTTGCTTCTATGAGATACTCTGTTTATTTTCAAGAAGGCCTTGGGTTTGCAAAATATACCTGGACATATGCCCCAAAAGTCTAAACTTTCACGAAAGTGAAATATTAGCTAACTACTCAAAAACATACTATAGATTGTTATGCCTGAATCGCGATACCCAAAAGACCACCACCAGGAGTCGAGTCCATTGCAAAACACATGAGGATCTTCTTATTACAAATTATTACAAGCTGCAGCTTGGGCTCACACACCCCACACTGACAAAATGGTGAGAGCCAAGAGCCCCTGCTTGGCTTAGTTGGGAGATTCAAAGATTCCAATCCCTCCAAGCGTGCCCAAAGCAGGGGCGATTCCTCCCTGGCAAGCATCTATTGGTCAAAATGCAAAAGGGATGTTGCGTTTTGAATTGATTGGCTATACAAGGTCCCCAAACCATTAATGATCTGGTGTCCCTCCTTAGGGAGATGGGCTGGTTTCCTAGCAACTGTATCTCTATTGGGTTGGAAAAGAATGCAGTAAGCGTAGATTTCATTATGTTTATCATATCTTGTAGGTCTATATAAGCGAGTATATACCATGTTTGTCTTTCTCCTTCTGGGATACTTCACTCAGAATGATCTTTTCTAGATCCCACCACTTGCCTGCAAATGTCATGATTTCCTCCTTTTTGATTGCTGAGTAGTATTCCATTGTGTAAAAATACCACAATTTCTGTACCCATTCCTCCGTTGATGGACATCTGGGTTGTTTCCAAGTTCTAGCTATTACAAATAAAGCTGCTACAAACATGGTTGAACAAATGTCCTTGTTGTGTACTTGAGCAAATTTTGGATATATACCTAGGAGTGGTATAGCTGGGTCTTGAGGTAGCACTACTCCTAGTTGTCTGAAAAAGCCCAGATTGACTTCCAAAGTGGTTGTACCAGTTTACATTCCCACCAGCAATGGAGGAGGGTTCCCCTTTCTCCACAACCTCTCCAGCATGTGTTATCGCTTGAGTTTTTCATCTTGGCCATTCTGATGGGTGTAAGGTGAAATCTCAGGGTCATTTTGATTTGCATTTCCCTAATGGCTAATGAGGTTGAACATTTCTTTAAGTGTTTCTCTGTCATTTGGTGTTCCTCTTTCGAGAATTCTCTGCAAAGAAGATAATCAAGAAAGCGGACACGGGTGAAGATGATCAATCCTCATTTAGAAAGACAAATGGGATGTGCATTGAAAGTATGACAGGAGTCTACCACAAAAGGCATCTGAAAGACTCTACCTAGCAGTGTTTCAAAGCAGACATTAAGACTCATAACCAAACCCTTGGCAGAGTGCAGGGAATCATAAAAAGAAGGGGAGTTAGTATGATATGGAAAGGATAGGAGCTCTACAAGGACCAAATATATCTGGGCACAGGGTCTTTTCTGAGACTGACACTCAACCAAGGACCATCTATGGATATAACCTAGAATTTCTGCTCAGATGTGGCCCGTGGTAGCTCAGGAACCAAGTAGTTTTCCAAACTAAGGGGAACAAGGACTATTTCTAACAGGATCTCAAGGGCAGGCTCTTTGACCCCCCACCCCCACCCTAGGGGAGGAGCAGTCCTGTTAGGCCACAGAGGAGGACTTTGCAGCCAGCCCTGAAGATACCTGATAAAACAGGGTCAAATGAAAGGGGAGGAGGTCCCCCCCTATCAGTGGACTTGGAAAGGGGCAGGGAGGAGACCAGGGAGGGAGTGTGGGGTTGGGGAGGGAATGAGGGAGCGGGATACAGCTGGGACACAGAGTTAACAAAATGTAACTAAAAAGAAAAATAAAATAAAAAAATAAAATAAATTAATTTAAACAAAACAAAACAAAACAAAAATCGCGGAAAAAAAAAAAAAGAAAAAGAATGCAGTAAGCGGAGTTCTTCCCCTCAGGGCATTACTGGACATGTCTCCACTTAACTAGCTTTCGTTTAGGCTTTACACTTTAAAACAATACCCACTGATTTTTAATCTTTTGGTCTCTCAAGATAAACATAGGTGGACAGAATTTTAGGAATAGAGAATAACTTAAGATTGTGTGTGTGTGTGTGTGTGTGTGTGTGTATGTATGTATGTTGGAAGGTTGATGCTTTCTTAATAGGGACAAAAACACAGCATGTGTAAGGATATTAATGTGAAGGATTTTAATTTTTTATTCAATAAATAGTAGAATTCTCCAAATTGATTTAAGATATCTTGATTGGTATGTAATTTAAAAAAAGATTATATAAGTTTGAGATGCCCACACACCATTCCAATGTGCATGTATGTGGTAGAGAGATGGGAGGGAAAGAGAAATGTATCTGTTTGGGCACTATGAAGAGAGGTAGAACTAAAGACTTGAGGGTGGAGAGGAATAGCCTGGAGTGAATACCCTGCCCTGCCACTTGAGTCCATGGTGAAGTCCTGGCCTGTGCTGTTCCAAAGGACATGTTTGCTTCCTGGCCATAAAGAAGCAGGGGTCTGTGTAAATGCCTGCCGCTCATATTACCACCAAAAGGCATGCTGATGTCTCTGACGGGGGCTGCTGCCTGGGGCCTTGCTGACATCTGCTGGCTGCGCAGCGCTGGGGCCATCTCTCACCTGCTACAGCACTTCAGAGAGTGGGCTCTGAGCTTGCCTGGGCAGCACAGTAGAGCTGGACCTGGTGGCTAGACTGGGGGTGAACTGGCTCAAGGTTGCAAATGCAGGAGAGCTGACACTACCACTCATCTGCCATGGCCCCGTCCCCCTGGCTCCTCACCACCCATGGCAGTCCTGAGAGTTGACCCTGACCTTGCCTGTGCGTCACAGTACAGCTGAGCCTGGAGGTGTGGGGTTGGGAAAGCCAGCCCAGGCAGAGGGAATGAGAGCAGGAGAGATGACTGCATTGGTTGAGCTAATCAGGGAAGTGCTATAGAGGTCTCCCTGGAGGTGTGGTTGGGTTGCAGGAGAGCTGGTAGGGCAACCAACTGAGCTACCACACAGGTCTGGATCTAGGGCTTTGAGTTGGCCAACCCCAACATCTACCACATCTATGAACTGCTGAAGCCTGTGAAAAGGCCATGCAAATCCAAAGCTGTTAAATCTCCATGACAACAGGATATCCAAGAGAAGTCCCAGTAAGGGTCCAGCATTAATAGTGCAGCAAAAACCTGAGGCCTCAAAACAGAGCAATGTGTCATCGTATTGGACAATTGCAGGTAAAGGTGTGCAGAAACCAGGGTACACACTGTGGCACACACTGAGACACACTGCAGCTTTCATGATGAGCTGAACTTTGGCTTGTTTTGGGGAGGAGGTTGCAAGGGTGGAGGGCACATATGTAGGGAGAGGGAGATAAGCAGATTGGGTGCATTATGTGACATTCACAAAGAACCAATAAAATTTAAAAAAGATTAATGCTTGTTTTATAGCTATTTCATGTTACTTAAAGCAGAAATAATATTCATAATTTTTTTAGCATCCAGCAAAGCTGTTTGCATGTAGCTGTATTTAGGATTTGTTTGGTGAAATGATGCAATTAATATGTATAATGAGGTAAGTAAATAAGTAATGACAATTATGAAAATAACAACAGCTAAGACTTTTCAGAAAATAATATTTATATTCTATAGCCCTTCTATTCGAAAGGAGAATGCTGTTAGCTATTTGCTACATCTGATGGGTGGTAAGTCAAAAACCACACCTGGTTTAGGAGCTCAGTCATTGCCTGCACTGTTTTTTAGTTGCCCAGACTCACACTATGGTATGTGCCTTGTCATGGAAGTCACTCTCTATGGTGTTTAATCCTTATTACCAACTTGTTTGGATTTAGAGTCACACAGAGACATCTCCTAGTGTGCCTTTGAAAGCATTTCCTGAGGGGTTTGACTAAAGTGGGAAGACCCAATTAGAATGGGGGAACAACCATCCTTTGGGCCCAGATGCTAATAGGGGAGGTTCTCCTCCCCTTCCATCTGACCCTAGCTTATCAGGTATCTTCAGGACTGGCTGCAATGTCCTCCTCTGTGGAATAGCAAGGCTGCTTCTCCTTCGGGGGGGCAGGGGAGGGGGAAGAGATAAAGGAGCCAGTCATTGAGTTCATGTCTGAAATAATTGTCCCCCTTACTAGGAAACCCACTTGGATACCGAGCTACCATGGGCTATGTCCAAGCAGGGGTTCTAGGTTATATCCATGCATGGTCCTTGGCTGGAGAAACAGTCTCAGAAAAGACCCCTGTGCCCTGATATATTTGGACCTTGTGGCATTCCTATCCTCTCCAGGTCATACTAACTCCCCCTTCTTTCATATGATTTCCTGCACTCTGCCCAAGGTTTGGTTATGGGTCTCAGCATCTGCTTTGATACACTGCTAGGTAGAGTCTTTCAGATGCCCTCTGCAGTAGGCTCCTGTTACTTGTTTTCTCCTACTTCCAATGTCCATCCCCTTTGTCTTTCTAG
This sequence comes from Meriones unguiculatus, assembly GCF_030254825.1. Taxonomy (NCBI): domain Eukaryota; kingdom Metazoa; phylum Chordata; class Mammalia; order Rodentia; family Muridae; genus Meriones; species Meriones unguiculatus. Next base: position 182,750,378 of record NC_083351.1, read on the forward strand.
GTGAGGATTGATCATCTTACCCTTGGTCCTCTTTCTTGTTTATCTCCTTTAGATGTACAGATTTTAGTATGTTTATCGTATTTTATAGGTCTAGTACCCACTTATAAGTGAGTATATACCATGTGTTTCTTTCTGCTCCTGGGATAACTCGCTCAGGATGAATTTTTCTAGATCCCACTATTTGCCTGCAAAATTCATGATTTACTTTTTTTTTTCTGAGTAGTATTCCATTGTGTAAAAGTACCACAATTTCTGAATACATTCCTCTGTTGATGGACATCTGGGTTGTTTCCAGCTCTGGCTACTACGAATAAAGCTGCTCCAAACATGGTTGAGCAAATGTCCTTGTTGTGAACTTGAACATCTCTTGGATATATGTCTAGGAGTGGTGTAGCTGGATCTTGAGAAAGCAGTATTGCTGATTGTCTGAGAAAACACCAGATTGATTTCCAAAGTGGTTGTACCAATTTAGATTCCCACCAGCAATAGAGGAGAGTTCCCCTTTCTCCACAACCTCTTCAGCATGTGTTGTCACTTGAGTTTTTGATTTTAGCCATTCTGATGGGTGTCAGGTTAAATCTCAGGGTCGTTTTGATTTGCATCTCTCTGATGGCTAAGGATGTTGAGCATCTCTTTAAGTGTTTCTCTGCCATTCTATAATTCTCTGCCAACTCCAACGCATACAATAGGAACAATCATGCTTATTATTAGGTCTTATGTATGTTAATAAAATTCATATATCACCATAAAAAGGTACATAGTGGCTTAGTGGTGGGTCTTTGAAAGACATTTTTTCCTGTTATTGTTTTCTCCTACTTCCAATGTCCATTTGTCTAAGAGAGGAGTTGACCTCTCCCTCCCACCCCCCAGGGAGGAGCAGCCTTGCTAGGCCACAGAGGAGGACACTGCAGCCAGTCCTGATGAGACCTGATAAGCTAGGGTCAGATGGAAGGGGAGGAGGACCTCCCCTATCAGTGGATTTAGAGAGGAGCAGGGAGGAGATGAGGGAGGGAGGGAGAGATTGGGAGGGAAGGAGGGAATCGGCTACAGCTGGGATACAAAGTTAATCAACTGTAAGTAATATTACAAAAATAAAAATTTAATTAAAAAATAAATAAATTCATGACAATAAGAAAAAAAAAGACTTTTGGGGAGAACTTTACCAATAACCCTGATTAAGTCCAATTGGTCTTGAATTGGTCAGATGCCTTCTCTCAGCTGACCTCAGGAGATGATCCATATTCTCATAGTTTTAAGGTAGTCCTTTGCTTCTCCCCAGTCACCCCCCTATGTTTCTACCCACAATCCCCAGCATATCACCACTGAACACCACACTACAAACTAGAAAGACAGGATTAGTGTCCATGTTTTAGAATAGAAGTGAAAATATGGGCCTGGGACTGAACAAATATTTTAAACCTCTTTCAAGAATTACCTGATTTTCCCTTCTAAGAGAGAGTTCCACAAGAGTTGGTAAACCATTTTGGATTAGCATATTTTATTTTATGGAAGACCAGCTTCGACATCACCAGCAGGTTTTCCTGAGGGAAATTTTTCAGGGAGGAACTGATAGTTACCGACTGTGGTGTCCACTGATAATGGCAAACTGAGGGAACATAATTAAATTGCTGGCTGCAGGCCAGTGCTGGTAACGTCCAGGCGTGGACTTACACTGTACACACTGTATGCATGGACTAGGGCGGTTAGCTCTAGCAGGAGCTTTCCATTGGTGCTGGCAAAACTTAAAAAAAAAGAAAGAAGGAGAGAAAACGCATACATTCATGCGTACATTGGGTGGATGGAAACAGATTCCAACCCAACCTGACACTCATACATATATACACACATATTGGTGGGTGGAACAAACTCCGAAGAGCAAGTTCTGTCCCTTGTTTTTAGTCTTTTTTCCCCCAGAGCTTATACATCCCAGCAAAATCTTTCAAGCAAGAGCACAATTTTGTGGTTACATTCTATTTTTCTTTAGGTAAATGATTATAATGAGTATATGTAAACAAAACAAAACAAAACAAAACAACAACAACAACAAAAAAACAAAGAAAAACCCCATGTTTCCCAATACCCTCGTATGATCAAGTGTTTTACCTAGTACCGGTGAAAAAAAAGTTATCCCGAAGAAGCCTTACACGTTTGTAATGAAGCAAATGTATACTGCTCCCCTTGTTACAAGTTAACCGGGTGAGGAAGCAAGGGATCTCAGCCAGCTTTTTCTTTACTGGCAGGCTGCAGTTTGTGGTTGCTGAGGAAGAATTCTCTTAAAAGGCAATCTTACAGAAGTCTTAAAAGAATCACAAATCTAAACTTTCATATTAAAAAAATCAGCCATTTCTACTTTAAATCTTTAAGGTATGCATCTACTCAATAGTATTTTTATTAAATCATATCAGGAAGCTGAGGGCAAAAATAAGTATAAGAAAATTAATTGTCGTCTCAGTCACTGGCCCAGTTGGAGAGTGTTATTTCAGCCAGTGCTACTCTGGGCTATTATTTTTGTTCTCTAAAAGTCCCTGGTTTTACCATTAAAAGAGCACTTCTTTTTAACTTCATTAGAAACAATGGCAAAAACATCTTTACCTAACCTTGCTCAACAGTCTGTTTTTCCCTAAATTCTTTCTAAGGGTAGTGGTCATTGCTAACAATCTACATCTGCAGGGTGTTTTCAAGGGTGGTTGGTGAATGATTGACACCTGAAAGAGATCAAGCATTGTTGTTGTGAGTGCCAGTGAGGCTGCCCAGGGAGGGGCTGGAAGCCTCCTTAGAGCTCTCTTACAGCTCATGTGTTATGAGGGCGGTGGTGCCCACATAGGTTCAGTGACAGCATGAAGTCCTCAGTACACGAAGTCCTCAGGGCTCTGCCACTCCAAGACAAACTCACCGTGTTCTCACTGGGGAGCCGCAATACATGAATTCCAGAGATGCTTTGCTTTGGCCTCCTGCATGTCCTCTGACATTATTTACTTATTTTTGGTTTCTCCCCTCCCCTCTTTTTTTATTTGAAACCATTTTAAAATTTAAATGTATTTTGATCACATTCTTCCCATCACCCAATTCTTTCCAATGTTTTCCCTCCCTATCCAACCAACTTTAAATTATTTCAAAGAAACAAAAATCCAATGTAACTACAAATCCCCCCTAACAAAGAAAACAAGACAAAATGACACACAAACAGAAAAACAAACAACAAAACAAACAAACAAACCTAAAACACCAAACTATAACCAAATGAAAGTACACACAAAAATTCATGGAGACCATTATAGGTTTGACTAAACATGAGGCCTGTCCTGGAGTTTTTTATGTACTCAGTGTCCTTCTTGTGGTGAAAACTGATTCTCCCTCTATCAGCAGGTACAAATGACAGTTCAGTTGTTAACCTTTAACCTAGAGGCTAAATTTTCATTCTTTCATTAATTCATTTATCTATCTATTCATGTAAAAATTAATAAGATAGAACAAAATATCACATTGAAGTTATACAGGAAAAATCAACAAAAGGAAAAAAAGCCCAAGAGAAAGCACAAGAATCAGAGACCCACTAATTTGCACATACAAACACTGAACTGGAAGCCATAATTTATATGCAGACCTGGTGCAGACCCACACAGACCCTGCTTCACTCCCTGTGAGTTCATAAGAGCTTTACTGATGTTAAGTTAGAGAACTTTGTTTTCTTGGTGTGCTCCATCCCCTCTGCTCTTTATGTCTTTCTGCCCTTCTTCCATCAGATTTCATGGACTCTGAAAGGAGGCTTTTGATGGAGATAATCACATTTAGGGCTGAGTGCTCCAAGGCCTCTCAGTCTCTTCATAATGTCTGCCTGAGGGTCTCTGTATTTGTTCTCAGAATGCAGCTTCTCTGATGATGGCAGAACAAGTCCCTCATATGTGAGAAATATAGCATAAGATTATTAGGAGTAATTTTATCCCTATGTTTCTTGTTTATTTGTTTGTGGGTTTTTAATTTTAATTTTTAATGACCAGTACTATTTGGTTTTATCCTAGGTATCTGGGCTATCACACAAATCTCTGTTGTGTGTGTGTGTCCCAAGCAGTATTGATTATAGGTTCCATCTTGTGGAGCGGGCCTTAAGTCAGATCAATTATTTGTTGGTTACTCCCAGAACCCTTGGCCACCATTGCCATGGCATATCTTGCAGGTGGTACCTCCCGGTGCTATGTCTTCCTATTCAAAAGGATTTATTTTATTTTTATTTTCTGTGTATGATGGTGTGGGGTGGCTCAGTGGGTATACATATGTGAGAACAGATGCTTATAGAGGCCAAAAATGGGCATTGGATCCCCTGGATCTAGAGTTACAGGGAGTCCTGGGCCACATCCAGGTGGGTGCTGGGAGCAGATCTCAGGTCCTCTGAGAGACCAGTTTGTGCTCTTACCCACTGACTCTCTCCAGCCCCTAGATCAGCACTGTAATTACTATATAATTAATATTTTTTAAAAAAGTATTAGGTTTCTACAAGGTTGAGATCTGAGGGAAGCAGATAAATAACATAGCAGAAAAAGCCTCACTGGAGCTAATCTCACATTGAGGATGTGTAAGAATTCTATTTTCTTTTTTTTATTTATTTATTATAATTTATTCCCTTTGTATCCTAGCCTTGGAATCCTCCGTTGTCCCCTCCCAACCATGTATTTTGAAATGTCTTTCCATGGCTTGTTTTATTAGGGTATTCTGTTGTCTCCCATCTATTAATTAAGAACTAATGACTTTTATTCCTTCTTAGTGTCTCCCTTAAAGTTTTAATCCTTGACTAAACAGTAAAAGCTTAAACCAGCATGCTTTCAATACAGAAACGATCCCTTGCAGGGGAAAAGAGTAAGGTGTCTTCCAAGAAAAGCAGAATGCCCACTCCCTTCACGTAAAAGGTTCAAACAGGTAATACACACTTCATTCTCCCACTGGTGCATCCGAGCGACCCTGCTTGCAGGGCTCAGCCATGGTGACAAAGACTCTAGATCCTCCAGACTCAGCGAAGGAAACAGAATCCTCTGCGGCCGCTGAGCCCACTTCCATTACAACGGCCTTGGAACCAAGAAGGATGTCTCCTGAAAGGAAAAAAAAATAAGCGGAAGGCAACCAGATGGCCGTTATTAGAACTGCAGAGACCTAGAACACACTGGCAAGAATTCTATTTTCTATCCCAGCCTCTAATACAGTTCTTCCTAAATGTAATCAACCATTAAAATTCCCCAAAAGTTCTTGAAAACTAAGATTCTGCATCTTGCCTAGAATCACAACTCAAAGCTATTTAGAGGTGAGTCTCTCCACTTTAGTGACCAGCAAAATATAAACATCACTGTTTCACTTTCCAGACAACTTTGGAGGTCTTCATGGTTTCCTCAGCATGGACGTTGGCTTCTATTTCCTCAGGGAAACCGCCTTTAGAGACTTTCTGGGTCTCTGCATTCACAGCCTTACTGAAGTTGGACAAGACAGATAGACCTTCTTATTCCCAACTTCAAGATGCTCAGCTGAGGTTATGAGGACATTTCCCATGATTAAGAGCATTTTACTCAACTATGGCGCTTGCAGGATTTTGGTCCAAGTTTTGATGACCCTGAAAACAGTGGGTTTTCCTACTCTGACACGTTGCTGCATCCGCGTCTGCATAGTTGATGGGGAGAACATCCTTGAGACACGCCAGACTCATTTATTTTGCACCAACATTGCCACATATCCCATGCTGACTAATGAATGCCTACACAAGTGGTTTCTTCCCAGAAATCCCTGCCATGTTTTCCCCAGACCTGTTCTGTAGGTCCCAGAGGACTGACAAACGTCATCTTTACAGATAAATTGGGAGCAGGTTGAATGAGAGCTGGGGAATATATGGCAATATTAAGCCAGGCTGTGAAATTAATGTTCCAAGCATTTTTCAGTTGGAACAGAACAATTTTTCCTTGGGCAGTTTTCCTCATCCAATTTTATAATTCATGTTTACTTCGATTTAAATTCAGTCCATCTGTATCTGGTTCATTCACACTTAATTCATCAGCAGACTGTTCTGTCAGAGAAACAGATTCTAGCACGCCTCTGATGTTTTCTTAGAGAATCGGGGTCTGTCTGGAAGCCAGGGCAAAGTGGCTTGTGGGAAGCCTGTGGAAAAGCAGAAGCTTGTTCATTATACCTTCCTTTCAAATACAGTCATTCTTCGTTGTGCTGTCTGGTTGTTTTAGGTGATCACTTAATTTTTCAGTTATTCTTCAGTCAGACATATACTAATTTTCTTCCTATGTTGGCTCCTATCCATATGTTTGCTCAATTTGTCATCTTAAAGCACAAAAACAAGTCCCACAGGAAAAAAAAGTCATAAACCAAATTACTCTCCCATACTTGCAAAATAGCCTTGTGAAAAGATATGCGACCTTTGTCTACAGAAAACTGCTTTATGGAGGGGGCATGGTTTTTGCCAGCTAAAATACATCCTGGTATGGACTCTGAGAAGGTATAAATAAGGAGAGAGAGGGAGAGAGAGAGAGAGAGAGAGAGAAAGAGAGATTAGCATGGCAGAAACTTATTCTATCATTGGTATTTGTGGTATTTGTTGTATGGTATATAAAAGAGTCAGCAAATGTCTAGCTAGCACAGTTGAATACGACCTAAATGTATGTTGCAGCATGGAGACCAAATTGGAAAAACTTTGATAGCCTGAGAGATGGCCTCCCAATTCTAAGTAACATAGAATAATCACCACATAAAGTGAGGCTTCTTTGGCTCTAGCGTTAAATATGATGTTCTTAGTGATTCATGGACTCCTCGTTTTCTCTGGAGGATAAGTACTTGCATAGGTGAAAGTACAAAAAAAGTGACATAACAACTGCTATCTATTAAATTCTTATTATGAACTGGTCTCCTTGCTCATCTTTCTCTGGCTTTCAGAAGACATTTCTAGGACATGAATTATAAAATGAGGATCACAGCTCATCAGTGTTGTCTAAATGATTTTGGTTAGTATGTTCATGTTGGAAGGTTTTTCAATGCATATTTTAGAATCAATAAATGGGCATGCTTTCTTTTCTGTCATTTAGCTCTAGTTCCCTTCAACTCTGACATCTCCAAAAATCTTCAGTTCTACGCATCATACCCCGTTCTTAAATGTTCTTGATTTGTCTTAAAACGAAAACTATAGAATAACTGCAGTTTAGTACAGTGAAGCCCGTTTCAGCCAATAATGAAGTCCTGGAAACACTCCCCTCCCCACTCCTCTCTCTTCTCCTCTACCCTCCCCTCCCCATCTCCCCTCTCCCTTCCTTTCCTCCTCTCCTTTCCCTAGCTCCTTCCCTTCCCTCTCTTCCCCTCCCCTCTCCTCTCCTCTCCTCTCCTCCCTTCCCCTCTCCTCTTCTCTTCTCTCCTTTCCTCTCTGCTCCTCTCTCCTTCAACTTCCTTTCTTCTCCCCACTTTCCGTCCTTTCTCCTCTCTTACCATCTAGTCTCCTTTCTTCTTTTCCTCTCCTCCTTCTATTCTTCTCCCTTTTTTCTTCTCTTCTTCCTTCTCTCCTTTTTTATGAAAAAACAGAAAGTAATATGAGTCATTTTAAGATAATGTTATTAGGCAGTTTTGTTCTCTCCAAGTAAGGTACATTTCTTTATTCTTACTTTCCAAACTTAATCTTTATAGACCCTGTTTTTTGCTTGTTTGTTGCCCCGACCTCGGGGCTTCACGGAGGTTCCTAAGGTGGAGAAATTGGAAGGAATTGGGGGGGGAGGGGACAAGAGACACAGGAATAAAAGCCAAGTCTGTTCATCTGATCAAGGCTTCTGTTTATTAGAAATTTTTACCCAACTTATATAGGGAGAAGGCAGGAAAGGGGGAAGGTTAATCTACTGCTGCAGGAAATAGGAAGAGTGCTTTCAGGGGTTAAATATTGTACCTGTAAGATACCATAAGGATAGTTTCTAAAGATATCTTAAGGATGCTCTAACAAATGGATGTCCTCACAATCTATCACTCATGATTTAGAGTCTTAGATAACTCTTTCACTAAATAGCTTTAGGTCTCCACTAAATGACCTTTGCTCTCTACTTGGCTTTGGCTTCAGTAACTACCTTTGTCTCCACTAGATAGCTTTGACTTTGGCTTCTGTAGATAGCGTTGGCTCCTGGCAGTTTGTTTGTTTTAAACCTGATTATTCCACATCATCAAATTTTGCTTTTGTTATGGTTATATTATTTAGATTCAATTCAGATATGTCTTTGTTTTGCTGTCATCAAGAATTTACATACTTAAAGTCATCAGGCACTTACCAACTAAAGGTAGGTTCACAATCCTCATCAAGGAACATCAGATTAAATGGCCAAGTATTCTTTATCACACTGTCCCCAAATAAATAGAAATTATTCTCCAAGAAATATTTTGATCAATGTAGTTGTCCTAATTCCACTATAAGGATGTTTACTTCTTAGGATTCTTCATTTCCTAGTTTCTGAACAAGTTGAGATTATTGAAGCATACAGAGTTTAAGTTGGAATGATCACTTAATGCCAAAAAATGGAACAACAAATACATTGGATTGTAAAACCAAAGGAAAAGAGGAGAAACTGAAAGCCAGATTTTTTTTTTAATGAAAGGAATGATCATTTACCCTTTGCTTTTATTTTGTTATTTACTATGTTAGACATTTCTAGGTTCTTTTCATCATTGCCCATAACTTGGTCACAACCCTCTTTCTATAGAAGATGAGACTGGAGAATCACTTTGAGGAAGTTAGCTATCCATGTCTGTCTGTCTGGAGCCTCCTGATGTTTCCACCGTGTGCTATTCCACAATCTCAAATCCTAGTTTCATTGCAACAGGAAGCTAACTTTTCCGATAAAGATTTTCTTTCTTTCTTCTCTTGCAGATTATCCAGATGTCCATCAATGAAGGCATGGATACAGAAATTGTGGTACTTTATACAATGGAATACTAATCAGAAATTAAAAACAAGAAAATCATGAATTTTGCAGGCAAGTGGTGGGATCTAGAAAAAATCATACTGAGTGAGGTATCCCAAAAGCAGAAAGACACACATGGTATATCCTCACTTATATAGACCTATAAGATAGGACAAACATATTAAAATATGTACACTTAAAGAAGATAAACAGGAAGAGATCCAGGGGTAAGATGATCAATCCTCATCTAGAAAGACAAAGGGGATGGACATTGGAAATAGGAGAAAACAAGTAACAGGACAGTAGCCTACCATAGAAGGCACCTGAAAGACTTTACCTAATAATGTATCAAAGCAGATGCTGAGACCCATAATCAAACCTTCGTCAGAGTGTAGGGAATCATATGAAGGAAGGAGGAATTAGTATATCCTAGAGGGGACAGGGAGCCCCACAAGGTCCAAATATATCTGAGTACAGGGGTCTTCTATGAGACTGTTTATTCAACCAAGGACCATGCATGCAGATAACCTACAACCCCTGCTCAGACATAGCCCATGGTAGCTCAGTTTTCTAGTAAGGGGGACAGGTATTATTTCTGACAGGAACTCATGAGCTTCCCCTCCCCTCTGAGAGAGGATCGGCCTTGATGGCCACAGATAAGGACATTATAACCATTCTGAAGATACCTGATAAGCTAGGGCCAGATGGAAGGAGAGGAGAACATCCCCTCTCAGTGGACTTGGAAAGGGGCAGGGAGGAGATGAGGGAGGGAGGGGAGGATTGGGAGGGAAAGAGGGGAGGGCTACTGCTGGAATACAAGTGAATGTATAAAATTATTTAAACATAAAAAAAATAAAAAAATTATTATACTACTCTATAAATCTGAAATTTCATGCATGAACTTTGTTTGAAGTAGTTAGGAGTACTTGGGGTGTATGTCTCAGCAGGCATTTAAAAGTAGAATTAAACTCTCCAATACATGATCATATATTTCATCATGGGAAAATGGACCTACTGGGAGAATGACTGGTGAGCTGGATGAGTGATTTTCTGTATAGTTGAGTCTCTTTCATTATGTCTCACCTCATGAGACTCCCCGAGCCAGACAATACCATAAAGAGAATGTTTTTGGTTGAAATTAGATAATATTTACTTTTTAATTTCTTACTTTGTATGTATGAATATTTTGCCTACATGGATGTATTTTTACTATGTGTACCTAATACTTGAGGAGGACATAAGAGGGTGTTGGATTGTCTAGAACTGGAGTTACAGACAACTGTGACTTGCCATATGGATGCTGGGAATTGAAACAGGTCCTCTGCAAGAGCAAGTAGTTCTCTTTACCATGAAGACATCGCTCTATCCCTTGACAATGTTCATTATAAGCACATATGTTGTTGTTAACTCACAGTGCGGCCTGTGTCCTACAAGGAAAGGAGGAAGTGTGGGTATGGGTTTTCTAGCAACATCCACCTCCTTTAGTCCTTCCTGGGAAAACTGCTGGTACTAGTATCTCATAGTGAGAATTGTTAAACTTTTCCCAAAGCATGCTCTGTTCCATGCAGGGAAAGAAGGAAGGCCACTTTGATGTGGGACTCAGAGAGGCTGGTGCAGGACTTCCTCTCTTTGATGTCTCCCATCCCCAAGATGGCATTTGTAGTTGGCCTCTTGGCACCATACCCAATAGCGACTGTCTGCTCAGTTTAGAAAGAGAAAAGAGACTGGGCTGTGCCTGGCTTTACAAAGAAGACAATATTTGTGCAAGTGTTTGAAAAAGTATAGTTTAATCTAAAGGAGAATTAAGAATGACCTCATCTAGAGAAAACATTGAGCCCAGATGCACTGACAGTGAGCACTGCAATCTCTTATATGATCTAGCTGAAGAACAGAGATGGCACTAAGAAGCTTTCCATAGAAGTTCAGCAAACTTGCTTTCAATTAAGCAAAAGAAAAGAATTTGACTTTATCATAGAGGAAAGGTACAGTTTCTAAAGTGTTGTGAGCTACAAGCAAGATTTCCTGCCTCAAAAATTTGACTCAATAAAACAAAACAAGGATGTGCTTTCTAAGCTGGCTTACAACAAAGACTGTGTAAAAGCAAAAGGAAGGCAACTGAAACAAAGGCTGACAATACAGACAATACAGGGACAGGACGTCACAGAAATGATTCTATTATGTGCTTAAGACATTGTACTTCATTTCACTAGTCATTTTGAGTTGCAAAATAAACAGTAAATCATAATTTGTGCCCTCTGATTAATACATTTCAGAACATTAAAAGCATCTGCTGCTGCTGAGGTGAATAAACAGTGTTGGTGAATAATTGCTGGGTTAGGGAAGACTCAGTTATTGAGTAGCACCTACAAACATTTACAATTTCCAAAAGCCTTTGAGTTGACAGCTCTACGACTATTAATCTGTTTTTGAGAATTAGAAACCCAGTTTGCACTGATATTCATATGTTGTTCATCATAACAGTGACTGGAAAAATGCTAGACCAGACTGCAATGACAGTGGAAGAATCATCTGTATTCAGAAGTTCCTTTAACCTTTCAAGATCAGCCTAAGCCCCTGCTGACCACAACAGAAGAGCTCCTCACTCTCTGGTCATAGTCCGCTAAAGAAGAACAAAAGGTGTATGAGCACTCATCCTCCCTTTTCTTGTAGGCTCTGGTCTTGATAGTGTGGACGCCCCTGACGTGACAATTTTGTCACAGTGCTTGTCTCTCACCCTTTTCAAGTTTAAGGAAATAGCTCTGCTCTCTACCCTTTAGTGCTTCAATATGAAATGGTTTTTCCCCTTGAAATATGCTTTATCCAACTATCATCTGAGTATATATACTGTTCCCCCAAAAAACATGGTTGAAAAAGGCAGGATATGTTGTAGGTGTGATGACTGAACTAAGAAAACAGCTTGATGCCACGGGTGAGAGAAGAGAAGCAAAATCTTTTTTTTTTAATTTTTTTTTTATCAGTTACATTTTATTAACTCTGTATCCCAGCCATGTCCTGATCCCTCATTCCCTCCCAGTCCCTCCCTCCCTCCCTCATCTCCACCGTGCCCCTTTCCAAGTCCACTGATGGGGGGAACCTCCTCCTGATTCATCTGATCCTGTTTTATCAGGTATCTTCAGGACTGGCTGCAAAGCCCTCCTCTGTGGCCTAACAGGACTGCTCCTCCCTTGGGGGGTGGGGAGGCCAAAGAGCCAGTCATTGAGTTCCTGTTAGAAATGGTCCTTGTCCCCCTCACTTTGGGAAACCAATTGGTTACTGAGTTACCACAGGCTACATCTGAGTGGAGGTTCTAGGTTATATCCATACATGGTCCTTGGTTGAATGTCAGTCTCAGAAAAGACCTTGTGCCCAGATATATTTGGTCCTTGTGGAACTCCTATCCTTTCCCCATCAGACTAACTCCCCTTCTTTCTTATGATTCCCTGTACTCTGCCAAAGGTTTGGTCATGAGTCTTTGCTTTGAAAACACTGCTAGTTAGAGTCTTTCAGATGCGCTCAGTAGACTCCTGTCAAACGTTCAATGCACATCCCATCTGTCTTTCTAAATGAGGATTGATCTTCTTGCCCCATGTCTGCTCAATTGATTATCTTTTTTGGGTGTATAGATTTCATTATGTTTATCATATCTTATAGGTCTATATAAGTGAGTATATCCCATGTTTGTCTCTCTCCTTCTGGGATATTTCACTCAGAATGATCTTTTCTAGATCCCACCATTTGCCTGCAAATTTCATGATTTCCTCCTTTTTGATTGCTGAGTAGTATTCCATTGTGTAAAAATACCACAATTTCTGTACCCATTCCTGCATTGATGGACATCTGGGTTGTTTCCAGGTTCTGGCTATTACAAATAAAGCTGCTATAAACATGGTTGAGCAAGTATCCCTTTTGTGTACTTGAACGAACTTTGGCTATATACCTAGGACTGGTATAGCTGGGTCTTGAGGAAGCACTATTCCTAATTGTCTTAGAAAGCGCCAGATAGCTTTCCAGAGTAGTTGTGCCAGTTTACATTCCCACCAGCAGTGGAGGGGGGTTCCCCTTTCTCCACAACCTCTCCAGCATGTGTTGTTGCTTGAGTTTTTCATCTTGGCCATTCTGATGGGTGTAAGGTGATATCTCAGGGTCGTTTTGATTTGCATTTCCCTGATGGCTAATGAGGATGAGCATTTCTTTAAGTGTTTCTCTGCCATTCAATATTCCTCTACAGAGAATTCTCTGTTTAGCTCTGTTCCCCATTTTTTAATTGGATTACTTGGTTTGCTACTTTTCAGCTTCTTTAGTTTTTTGTATATACTGGATAATAGTCCTCTGTCAGATAAAGGGTTAGTGAAGATTCTTTCCCAATCTGTAGGCAGTCGTTTTGTTTTGATGATGGTGTCCTTTGCCTTACAGAAGCTTTTCAGTTTCATGAGGTCCCATTTATTGATTGTTGCTCTTAGAGCCTGTGCTGTTGGTGTTCTGTTTAGGAAGTTGTCTCCTGTGCCAATGAGTTCTAGGCTGTTCCCCACTTTTTTTCCAATTGATTTAGGGTATCTGGTTTTATGTTGAGGTCCTTGATACACTTTGACTTTAGTTTTGTGCAGGGTGATAAATATGGATCTATTTTCATTTTTCTGCATGTAGACATCCAGTTGGTCCAGCACCATGTGTTGAAGATGCTGTCTTTTTTCTATTGAATGGATTTGGCTTCTTTGTCAAATATCGAGTATTCATAGGTGTGTGGGTTTATTTCTGGGTCTTCTATGCGGTTCCATTGATCCTCCTTTCTGTTTATATGCCAATACCATGCAGTTTTTATTACTGTTGCCCTGTAGTACAGCTTGAGATCAGGGATGGAGATACCTCCAGATGATCTGTTGTTGTACAGGATTGTTTTGGAGATTCTGGGTTTTTTGTTTCTCCATATGAAGCTGAGAATCTTTTTTTCAAGGTCTGTAAAGAATTGAGTTGGTATTTTGATGGGAATTGCATTGAATCTGTAGATTGCTTTTGGCAGTATGGCCATTTTCACAATGTTAATCCTACCAATCCATGAGCACGGGAGATCTTTCCATCTTCTGATATCTTCTTCAATTTCTTTCTTCAGAGACTTGAAGTTTTTCTCAAACAGGTCTTTCACTTGCTTAGTTAGAGTCACACTAAGGTACTTTATGTTATTAGTGGCTATTGTGAAGGGTGTTGTTTCCCTAATTTCTTTCTCAGCCTTTTTGTCTTTGGTATATAGGAGGGCTTCTGATTTTTTTGAGTTGATTTTGTATCCTGCCACTTTGCTGAAGGTGTTTATCAGCTGAAGGAGTTCTCTGGTTGAATTTTTGGGGTCGCTCATGTATACTATCATATCATCTGCGAATAGTGACACTTTGACCTCTTCCTTTCCGATTTGTATCCCCTTGATCTCCTTTAGTTGTCTTATTGCTCTGGCTAGGACTTCAAGTACTATGTTGAAGAGATATGGGGACAATGGGCAGCCTTGTCTTGTCCCTGATTTCAGTGGGATTGATTTAAGTTTCTCTCCATTGAGTTTGATGTTAGCTATAGGCTTGCTGTATATTGCCTTTACTATCTTTAGGTATGTGCCTTGTATCCCTGATCTCTCCAAGACTTTAAACATGAATGGGTGTTGGACTTTGTCAAATGCTTTTTCGGCATCTAAGGAGATGATCATGTGGTTTTTCTCCTTCAGTTTGTTTATGTGGTGGATTACATTGATGGATTTCTGTATGTTGAACCACCCTTGCATGCCTGGAATGAAGCCTACTTGGTCATGGTGGATGATATCTTTGATATGTTCTTGGATTCGGTTTGCAAGTATTTTATTGAGTATTTTTGCGTCAATGTTCATAAGAGAGATAGGCGTGAAGTTCTCTTTTTTGTTGGGTCTTTGTGTGGTTTAGGTATCAAGGTGACTGTGACTTCATAGAATGAGTTTGGTAGTGTTCCTTCTGTTTCTATTTTGTGGAATAGCTTGAGGAGAATTGGAGTTAGTACTTCTTTGAAGGTCTTGTAGAATTCTGTGCTGAAGCCAACTGGTCCAGGGCTTTTTTTGGAGGGGAGACTGTTAATGACTGCTTCGATTTTCTTGGGAGATATAGGGCTATTCAGTCTTTCTACCTGATCTTGACTTAGTTTTGGTAGATGGAATCTTTCAAGAAAATTATCCATTTCATTTAGATTTTCAAATTTTGTGGCATATAGGCTTTTGCAGTATGACCTAATGATTGTTTGGATTTCCTCAGTGTCTGTGGTTATGTCCCCATTTTCATTTCTGATTTTGCTGATATGGATAGTTTCTCTCTGCTTTTTACTTAGTTTGGCTAGAGAAGCAAAATCGATCAATGTTTTAGACAATAGCTCATGTATAAAGTGAGTTCTTTCTCAGGCACACCAAATGCCTGGGACACCAGGGGCATGAAAGGGGGCTAAAAGAAAGAAAGGATATGCTATCTACAGTAAAGCATCAAGGAGATGTATTTTCAGAAGCACTGTGTTTTGATGTTGGAATGTTTACTAACTCTGTAGGATATTCAGGATATAAACAAGGGAGTGGAGAAAACTCAAGGCTCATAAAAGTAGATTCCATTATTCAGTTCTCATTCTGATTTGTTGATGTTAACAAATCTGCTTATGCTCATTTTGTTCTCCCATGTTTGAAATGTAAATACTATTAGTTTTGTAGTGATAATGAGTAAGTAGTTTCTGTAGGTTAAGATCATGTATTCATTTCTAGAACATAGCAAGGGCTTAATAAATATAAGAAATCATTATTTGATATATATACAAGGCAGCTATGGGCCAAAGGGATGTGGAGTCTCACTGCAAGGCTATAAAGAAGAAAACAATAATGGCAGAGGCTTTGATCTACTCTTTGGTCTATGAATATGGTCTGTAAGCTATAGTCATGGAAGAGGAGAATGTGTGCAAATGCAGAGTCTTATTTCCCTTTGTGATGGATGTACTAGACTGATAGGTTAGGAACTACGTTGGAAGCGAAAGGACTTGAATTTATAAAGGCATTCACTGAGTTCTTTGGCTTGGCTCCAATTTTCCCTAAACTTCAAGAACTTCCCTGAGCACCAGGTGTAAAATTAGCCCCTCACTGCCTTACAGACCAAGAGTTCTGAGCTTCTCTGCTGATGAATTTTGTCTTGTGAGAGGGGAACTTACTGTGTGCATGATAATCTTCTTTGCTTTTAGTTGTGGAAGGTCAGTTTGACTGTTTGTACACTAGGCAGTCATCAGTGATTAACACCATCAATTTGTTTTGTAGCCATTTCCACCTCTTATCACTTGAGCGTTCTTAGATGAGTAACTGAATCTCTTTGTTTTGATTCCTTCCTCTGTGAAGCTGAGGTAGTAGTAATGCTCTTAGGATAATGTTTAATGTTTACTGACCATACACTCTCTTTTAGGTGGAGCCTTAGCTCATATCAATCCATAAAGAATGCATTACTTAGATGGATAATCTGAAACAGGAAAAAAGATCATCCAAAAGTTACTAAAATATGAATTATTCATAATCTGACACCAGGCAGTTGGAACTCTGTGCCTTTTATTTTAAACATTGAACTATGGAACTTGACAGAAGCTTACCTTATTACAGATCAATGAAATTGAACCTTAAGTTAAAGCTTAGTAGACTTCAGGACATTCATGGTACTAGATGTTTGTCATCAAATAGAGAGAAGGCAGTAAAGGCCTTATATCACAGACATTATGTACCAACAGAATGTAAACAATGATTTAATACAATTGAAACAAATACCTATAGACTATCGTTAGTATATAGTAGTACTTCAAACTAGATGGTGAATGGAGAAGACTGGGATTAAAAATCAGTCAGCTGCAACACACACACACAAACACACACACACAATATTTTTGGGGGGCTGAGTAGGAGCACCAATATGCATAGAAAGGAGCAATGTGTTATAAATATAAAAAAGCCAGGCAAATGCCCAGTGGGTTCATAACTCTTCCAATGACTGCTCTTCAGTAAACTGCTATCAGCTTGCAAGGTTAATTCTCTGCCCAAGACCAGAGTTATTTAAAAGTTGATACCTGAGTTAATATCTTACAGGAATTAGAATAGATATTTGGGAGAGGAGGGGATCTAATCAGTGTGCTGGATAGGTGAGTCTAATTCAGTAGGTACAGTGCCTGCTCTTCAAGCATGGGGATCTTAGTTCAGGTTTCCACCCGAGTAAAACCTGACTGTGGTGGTGTACATCGGTAACTGCAGTGCTTGGTTTGAGGTCAGGGAGACGCTTCCTAGTCTCTTACTGTGTGGTCAATCTAGCATGTATCCACCAACACCTTTGTCTCATGGGCTAAGGGTTTTTCCTGGATTGATTACTGTTTGACATCCTTGGTAATCCCCACCGTCAGGCCAATCATACAACTATAGCCAGAAAATAATTTGGGGCAGAAAGGTAGAGAAAACTATTCTCCCTTACAATACCTATCTGATAATAGTTACTTTAGAATTAAAGATACAAATAAGGTCCAAAAGTCATTGTGCTTACTATTTAGATGCCTCCTTCCCCTATTACAATTGCCTAAAGCTTAACATGGAAGGAATATGGGAGAATAGTTAGTCAACATTTTTGCAAGAAACTTCACGGTTAGAGTATGATTAATAATAATTTTCTGCTACCATTTGTTATTGATTACTCCTAAATTTGTATAGTATACATGTATGCCTAGGTTGTTTACCCAAGGGATAATCTAGACTTTACTAGTTGGCAATCGATATATTTGCAAATATATTCCCATTGCTAGCTCATAGGGTACCATGAATCATGGGGAAATCCATAGGATACTATTCTAATGAGGTAATAGCAGCATGAATTTTTCGTGATGATCAGGGCTGATCAGGGCTGCCTAGGTGATTAGTTTACTCTTTTCCTAGAAATTTGGGTATTGTACCCCTAATGAAAATACCCATTCTTTGTTTTCTGAAGCTCTAATCTTATAGGTTATAATGTTGTATTAATAGGAACAATGGTCCCTAAATGAACTCCTAAATACAGTGTTAAGAGGCATCTATTCAACTTCCATTCTTTTGTACATAAACTGGTTATTTTACCCATTGAGGATGTAATGCCATATAATGGATCCTGATTCATCACATATACTACATTGTGAAGGAGATCACCACACAGAATAATTCCAAAGTGATGATTTCATTAGAATCCTGAAAGACCAGTTTGATGTTTTTACAAGTCAACAATAGTGTTATATTCCAAGTTCAGAAAAACCTATAATTGTTCATATTGAGTTTCCTTCACTGTAAGGTAGACCTTTGATCTGAATCGATCTTTATAAACGTTGCTAAATAAATGGACCATAGACATTCAATGATCTACACAATGAGATTATACACAGGAAACAATTTCATTCTAGAATTTGAATGTTAATATAGACAATGTTAGTGTGGAAGAAATCAAGTAGATGCTAGGCTTCCTGAGAGATGGTACCTATTGAGGACAATGGTTAGTATTTGGCTGTTATTAGTTCATATATTTAAGAGTAATTCTATTCAGACCTACATTTTTTATAGGTCCTACCTGTTGGTGAGTTCATGGCTAATTTTTATCATTGTTTCATGACACTTAATTCATGGATTAGTGTGAAAATACTCAAGAAGCTCAGGGCAAAAGATAGGACTACTTGTCATGTATTAGGTGGGACTACGCTCAGAATTCATGAAAACAAATTTATTATATTACTAATGCTTTTTATATTAATTTATAGCAATCAGGCTCTTAAACAATATTGATAAAGCATGATAACATTGTGTTAGTCATGACATGAGCTTTAGGTAACAAAGTGTCTGGTTAGAGTAACAACAGCATGTACTGAAGAAACTGAACTGTGCCATTTTGAGACTCATGTTATTAAGTTGTAATATTTTCAAGCTAGATTTCTTTAGTTACATTTCAGAAAGACAAGGAGTCCATAATGGTAGGAAAGGGATGTCAACAGGAGCAGAAAGCAGGGATATCCCATTTGAAGATGAAGAATGATAAATAATAACTATGTATTATGCTCTGTAGCAACAATAGAACAGTTACAACTAATAAGCAAAGAAGATACATGAACTAATATAAATTACTTTTACATAAGAATTCTAAACTCCAGTTCCCAACATTTACCTGCAAATTTAATGATTTCTCTGTTTTTTTATTGCTGAGTAATATACCATTGTGTAGATGTACCACAATTTCTGTATCCATTCCTCCATTGAGGGACATCTGGGTTGTTTCCAGCTTCTGGCTATTACAAATAAAGCTGCTACAAACATGGTTGAGCAAATGTCTTTGTTGTATACTTGAGCATATTTTGCATATAGGCCTAGTAGTAGTGTAGCTGGATCTTGAGGAAGCACTATTCCTAATTGTCTGAGAAAGCGCCAGATTGATTTCCAGAGTGGTTGTACAAGTTTACATTCCCACCAGCACTGGAAGAGGGTTCCCCTTTCTCCACATCCTCTCCAGCATGTGATGTTGCTTGAGTTTTTTTATCTTAGCCATTCTGATGGGTGTAAGGTGAAAAAAATCATCCTGAGTGAGGTATCCCAGAAGCAGAAAGACACACAGAGTATATACTCACTCATAAGTGGACATGAGACACATAATGTAGGATAAACATACTAAAATCTGTACACCTAAAGAAAATAATCAAGAAGGAGGATTCTGGCTAAGTTACTCAATTCCCATTCAGAAAGGCAAGGAGGATGGACATCAGAAGAGGGAGAAAACAGGAAACAGGACAGGAGCCTGCCCCAGAGGGCCTCTGAAATGCTATATCCTGCAAGGTATCAAAGCAGATGCTGAGACTTTTGGCCAACCTTTCAGCAGAGTGCAGGGGATCTTATGAAAGAAGTAGGAAATAATAAGACATGGAGAGGACAGGAGCTCCACAAGGAGAGCAACAGAACCAAAAATCTGAGATTGATACTCCAACCAAGTACCATGCATGGAGATAACCTAGAACCCCTCCACAGATGTAGCCCATGGCAGTTCAGTGTCCAAATGGGTTCCATAGTAATGGGAACAGGGGCTGTCTCTGACATGAACTCAGTGGCTGGCTCTTTGATCACCTCCCTCTGAGGGGGGAGCATCGTTACCAGGCCACAGAACATGACAATGCAGCCAGTCTTGGTGAGACCTGATACCCTAGGATCAGAAGGAAGGACAGAAAGACCTCCCCTATCAGCAGTGGACTTGGGAAGGGGTATGGGTGGAGAAAGGGAAGGGAGGTTGGGATTGGGAGGAGAGCAGGGAGGGAGCTACTGGGGGGATACAAAGTGAATAAATTGTAATTAATAAAAATAAATATTAAAAATAAAAAAACACAAATTAAAAAAGAACTCAAATCTTAAAACAGAAGAACAAAAAGAGATTGAGTGAATAGAACATGTTAGTAATAGACTTAACTTCAATAACATCAACAATAGCTCAGGTATAAGTGATTTATTATTTATTTTTAAAAGTTAACAAAATATTTGGACAGTTTGTACACAATTAAATTTCTTTGGTTAGTTTCCTCAATAGAAGAATATCAAATCGCTGAGAAACAAAGAAATGTTCAAAATCCATAGCATCGTGTAAATGCAAATCAAAAATTACACTAGTCATAATGGCTAAGCTCAATAACACAAATGACAACTCATGCAGAGAGGATGGGGAGCAAGAGGATCATACCTCCATTGCTGGTGGGAGTGCAAACTTGTACAACCACTTTGAAAATCAGTATGGTAGTTCCTCAGAAATTTGAGGAGTGATCTACCTGAATACCCAACTCTACCCTTTTGGGCATTTCCCAAAAAGATGTGCCAACCTACCACAAGGACACTTGGTCTACTATGTGCATAACAGCTCTATTCATAATAGCCAGAAACTGGAAACCACCTAGATGTCCTGCAACCAAAAATGACTAAAGAAAAATGTGGCACATTTACACAATGGAGTATTACATGGATGTTAAAAAAAGAGAGGACAGGAGCTCCACAAGGACCAAATATAGCAGGGCACAGCGGTCCTTTATGAGACTGTTTCTCCAACCAAGGACCACGTACGGATATAGCTTAGAACCCCTGCTCAGACGTAGCACATGGTAGCTCAGTATCCAAGTGTTTTCCCTAGTAAGGGCAACAGGGACTGTTTCTGACAAGAACTCAATGGCTGGCCCTTTGACCTCTCTCCCTTCCTCCCCCAGAGGGAGGAGCAGCCTTGCTAGGTCATAAAGGAGGACAATGCAGCCAGTACTGAAGATACCTGATAAGCTAGGGTCAGATGGAAGGAAAGGAGGACCTACCCCTATCAGTGGACTTAGAGAGGAGCAGGGAGGAGATGAGGGCGGGAGGGTAGGGCTGGGAGGGAAAGAGGGAGGGGGCTACGGATGAGATACAAAGTAAATAACCTGTGATTAACATAAAAAAATAAAAATTTATTTTAAAAAAAGCACATAATGAAATTTGCAGGCAAATGGATAAAACTAATCCAAACAGAGAAAGGTAAACATCATATGTAATCACTTCTAACTGGATATTTTCTGTTTTGTAAATCATGTTAAAATGCAGAGACCCAGAGAAGCTAAGTAACATGGAGGGCTCTAGAGGAATGCATGGATCTTCATTGGAAGAGGAGATAAGGTAAATTATGCGAGTGGACTGGGGGTGAGTAGCAATGGGAATAGGAGAGATTAGATGGGAGAGGGAAGAATGGAGGGAATGAATACAAGGAGAGACTAATGGCGTGGGGGGCATTTGGAGCGTGACGTAGACAACAAGTATAGTAGAAACTTCTTGTAACCTATGAGGGTAAGCCTAGTGAGGATTCCTACTGATGACATGCAGATCCTGACCTGGCCATATTCTATT
Source organism: Meriones unguiculatus (assembly GCF_030254825.1). Taxonomy (NCBI): domain Eukaryota; kingdom Metazoa; phylum Chordata; class Mammalia; order Rodentia; family Muridae; genus Meriones; species Meriones unguiculatus. The sequence continues at coordinate 182,772,191 of NC_083351.1, forward strand.
AGTAGGCAAGACGTCCATTGGTGGGACTGGGACACCCAATCCAGCCACCCAAACTTTTGACCCACAACCTGTTCTGCTTGCAAGATATACTGGAGCAATGATGGCTCCTCTTGTAGAAATGGCAAACAATGAGAGGAGAATCCATGCCTGACACTATGTGGATGGCCAGGAACCAGAAGCTGGATGCCATATATTCCTAAAGTAGATCCAATCACAACTGGCCAACAATAACAAGTAAATGAAATGATTCCTAATCATATTCTGATATACTCATAGACTGGTGCCTAGCCCAATTGTTATCAGATAGGCTTCCTCTAGCAGCTGATGGGAGCAGATGCTGAAACCCACAACCAAACATTAAGTGCATCTTGGAACCCTGTGGAAGAGAAGGAGGAAGAACTGTAGAAGATGAGGCATCAAGGACGCCAGAATGACATGGCCTACAGAATTAACTAAGCAGGAATTATAGGAGGGTCACAGAGAGTCAAGTGGCAACTAAGACCTCTTCTAGGTCTTTGCATATATTTTGTTTTTATTTAATTTGGGGTTTTGTGGGATTCATAAGAGTGTGAGTAGGGGTATCTCTAACTCTTTTGCCTGTACTTAGGACCCTTTTCTCCTACTGGATTGCCTCATCCAGCCCTGATGTGAGGGTTTGTATTCTTATTGCATATTGCTATGCTGTTTGGTTGATATAACTGGGGTGCTGTTCTTTTCTAATGGAAACAGTGGCAGTGAATCTGGGGGGGGGGTGGTAAGAGGTAGAGAAGGTACTGGGAGGGATGGAGGGAGGAGAGGCTGCAGTTGGAATGTATTATATGAGAGAAGAATAAATAAAAGGAAAAAAAATGAATGTTTTAACTCCAGAGTCACTTCTAAAACACAATTACTGTCCTCCCAAATTGACCTCATTTTAAAATACCACTCTTTCAATATTTACTTTTTTCTTTTCTTTTCTTTTCTTTTCTTTTCTTTTCTTTTCTTTTCTTTTCTTTTCTTTTCTTTTCTTATCCTCTCCTCTCCTCTCCTCTCCTCTCCTCTCCTCTCCTCTCCTCTCCTCTCCTCTCCTCTCCTCTCCTCTCCTCTCCTCTCCTCCCCTCCCCTCCCCTCCCCTCCCCTCCCCTCCCCTCCCCTCCCCTCCCCTCCCCTCCCCTCCCCTCCCCTCCCCTCCCCTCCCCTCCCCTCCCCTCCCCTCCCCTCCCCTCCTCTTCTTCTTTCTTTCTTTCTTTCTTTCTTTCTTTCTTTCTTTCTTTCTTATTACAATTTAGTATTGTATTACAATCCCGCCCTCCCTATCTTTTCTTTCCCACTTTGAGACACTGAGAGAATAGTCACTGTGTGTTCCTTTTATGTTACTCCTTCCTTTGATAGTAGAACCTAATAGTCCTTCTGAGCCCAAATATTTGAATTAAAGCATACTTCAAGTTAAGAATCTGTCTAGATCATTTAATTAATTGTTAACTGTGTGTGACTCCTGCTGCATGCCAAAATCCAGCTTGGCCTTCACTCACTAAGAAAACCAGCATCTTCATGTATTTTTCTTAGGAGAGCTTCTGCTTCATTCACATTTCAAGAAAGATTGCTCATGTTCTCCGGCTTTTCTCACTGTTAATACTAATCAGCTACCTTGGGTATCTGCACATAGTGGTTAGCTTTCTACTAGTCCTTCCTGAAATAGGAAGCTGAAGAAACTGACCTTTAAGTCACTACAGTAAAATAAAAGCAGCTCTCCTAAGAAAAATACAAGAAGATGCTGGTTTTCCTGTTGTCATAACAGCTACTAGCAACTACTACAGCCTAGTCCTGGCACATATTTACAGTCTGTTCAAAATGTATACAGCAGCACAACAGTCCTAAATACCGTGCCTAAGTTTATAACCTCTTTGACTTTTCCAAGGACTGAGCTGTCCTGCCCACAATTTGTGGTTCACTAAAGCTATAGTCAACCTCTGTCAGACAGATGTCTTTCTTCCATGCATTAAAGATGAGTCTCTCAACATGGGACACGGGCTACCATGACCAAAAGGACCTTTTCAATTGTATGAATAATGTTGAGTTTATTTTTGACAACTAGTTTTCAGTTTATTTGAGATATTTTTCTATATTTATGAGAGAGCTTAAAAGTGGTACCACATTTGTGGACAATTCACCCAGGTTCTCCTGAGGTTAACATTTCAGATTTCCACTTTCCTTCAACTGAAAGATTTGTTGAACACATTAGTTTTACTGGTTGATTTCTTTTCCCCTCCTAGGATGTCACAGTCCACACTTATTCTGTGTCCATATTCTTTCCCACTCTTCCGACCATCTCTTCAACTTGGTTTGCTCTTCATGACCTGGGCTCTTTGGCCAATGGTGTTCCACTGTTTCCCCTGGTCTGTCTGACGTTTCCTTTTAGCTGACATGACATGTTAGTAGGGGGAGATGACCCGGGTGATAGGATGCTGCATAGTGAACTTGGGCTTCCTTTCTGCTGGGATCATCTCTAGGTGTCCTTCACTGTTGAGTATTAGCGCAAGTGGACTGTCAAGGAAAACACATATTTCTAAGAAAAAGACACGAGACCTGTTGTCATTTATAACATGGCTTCCAGGCCTTGACAGACACTTGACTTTGACTCTGGATGCAGGATCTGATGAAAGATTCTATCTGGAGAAAAAAATTTCGGACTACTGTCCTCCAGCAGTATTGGTTATGGTTTGGATCTATGTTCTCTTAATACACCAAATGAGAAGGTACTAAGCTTGCAAGCATTTGGTCGTGTCTACTTTCTTCATTTGGCTAAGACAGTGACTGACAGAATTCCCCATTGTTTTTCACCTCTGTGAGCATGTGAATTTAGGTAGCATTTTAACACCACAGCCAGATCCCACCTCTGTTTTCTGTCTCCTGACCCACGTTAGTGCTCACTGGTGCACCTTGCCAGTGGCAGCTATTGCTCTCTTCTACCTCATGAAGTTTTCCTGTGCCTAGCCTTCATTCTGTGTTTTTTATTTGGAATAATTTATTCTGTGAAGGAATTGCATGTTTGCTTTCATTGTCTAAAATCTGGGAAAGTAATGCATTTTTTACTTCAGTGGAATTGCAAAACAGAAAAAAAGGACATCAAAAAGTTTAAAATCTACTACTGGGTAATAAAAATTAATTTCAAGAAAATCCTGCACTTATTCTAGGAAATAGGAAACAGGAGGGACATAATGTTTTTAATAATCTTTCCAAGTCTTGAGTGAAACTTCACTCAGATCATACAGAGAAGACAATGAATAGACAATGAATACTCCATTTCTCATCTTTCCTTGGAGATGTATGGACAGCACAGTTTTGCACGTAGGTTAGACTTCTGGGAGTATCATGAAGTAATGCCCACTACTTCTGCTTAATAACCAACATTTGCTTCGTTTCACCAATTCTTCAAGAATTTTTGTCTAAAATGGAGACACTTCTTTTAGGCTTCTCTTGGGGGCTTTGAACATTTGTTTTTCTTCTCAAAACTACCTTAATGATGGAAGATAATGTTCAAATTTTTTGCTGCTCTTTTTTATTTATTTTTCATTTATTACAATTTATTCACTTTGTATCCCAGCTGTAGCACCCTCCCTCAGCCCCTCCCAATCCTGCCCTCCCTCCCTCTTTTTCTCCCATGCCCCTTCCCCAGTCCACTGATAGGGGAGGTCCTCTTCCCCTTTTCTCTGACCCTAGCCTACCAAGTCTCATCAGTACTGTCTGCATTGTCTTCCTCTGTGGCCTTGCAAGGCTGCCCCCAACTCAGCAGGAGGTGATCAAAGAGTCAGCCAGTGAGTTCATGTCAGAAACAGCTTCTGTTCCCCTTCTTAGGGAACACACTTGGAGACTGAGCTGCCATGGGCTACATCTGAGCAGGGTTCTGGGTTATCTCCATGCATGGTCCTTGGTTGGAGTATCAATCTCAGAAAAGACCCCTGTGCCCAGATTTTTATGAAGATAATGTTCAAATTTTAAGAAAAGCCTAGTAAAAATAAAAAAGCAAATTATATTTCTATAGAAAGGCAACAAAAAATTCTAAAAAGAAATTTCTAAAAAAATTCTAAAAAGCAAGATGCTCAGACTCACAGTCAAACATCGGTGGAGCATGGGAACCCTGGTGGAAAAGAGAAGGAGAGAAAAGCAGGGAGGGGACGGGACCTCCTCAATATGACCAACAGAGCCAACTGGGCCTAGGGAGTTAGGAGACTGAACCATCTGCCAAGAACCATGCATGGACTGGATCTAGGGCCTCTACACAGATGGATCCAATGGGAAGCTTGATCTTTATGTGGATTTCCTAATAAGAGGAGCAGAAGCTGTTCTGACATGGACTCTGTTGCATGCTTTTCTATCACTTCCTGCTGGCAGGACTGTCTTGCCAGGCCACTGAGGAAGAGGGTGTTCCCAGTCCTGATTTGAGTTCATGTGATAGGGTGGTTTGGGGGAGCTCCCCTTTTCTGAAAGGTAGGGGAGGTGGGATAGAGGGGAAAAAGAGGGAGAGTGGGACCAGGAGAAGAGGACAGAGGGAGCTATGATTAGGATGTAAAATGAATAAATAAATTGTTTAATTAAAAATGAATACATTCCAAGACCAGGGTGAGCTGTCTGAAGCAACTATAAATAGTACTGACCCTTGTATGTACTACGTTTTATCTTGTATATGCACATTTACAATAAAGTTTAATTCATGAATTAAGCACAGTGCAACAGTAACAATAAATGTAGCAAAATAGGGTCACGGAAACAATGTATTATAATGAAAGTTTAAGAAAATAAAAGCAATTCCATAATGTGTGAAAGAACAAAATAGTCACAAAAATGTATATAAGAAATTCAAAGGCATTTTGAAATAAATAAAAGTTGCTAAAAGAAACACTTTTTATAAGACCTGTACATGACCATATCAGCCAAAATTCTAGCATAGATGAATGAGGGAATTTCCCACCCCTTATTGAGAAACTATTGGCTGTGGATACCTGCGGAGTGAGGGAAAGCATTCTCAGAGAAAAACATGGTCACTTATGGAATTCCCATGACCCTACACCATATACATGTGGGTGGGAGGCACCAGCTGGACTCAGTTGTCAGAGAGTAAAGCAGACAGAGATTTGGGCAGGGAGGCATGTTGGAAAGGAAAAAATAAAGTCATAATTATAATATTTCATTACATATATGTATGGAATTCTCAGAAATAAAAAGATAAGATTTAAAGCTAAATTAATGAAAAGCCATCTTCATGAATTAGTAGACAATATTAAGATGTAAGTACTTAACACTACCTATCCGACGAAATTCCTATTAAAATTATCAATGTTTCTGAGGAAATGGGAAGGCTGATTTTAAAACTCGTGAATTGCAAACAGCCTACCATAGCCAATACAAAAGAATGCAGAGTTTCTGAATTATGACTTTCACATTCAGACTTAGCAGAAACTCTCAAGTTGTTTTCTTCTGTTTTTATTATTTATAATCTCTTGACTAATGTATATGTGTGTTCAAATTTATCAATCAAATTTTGTATTCCAAGAGGGCATAATGTAATTCTAGTCTCTCTGCCTTTGTTCAGCTCTCCCCTCAACTCAACTGTGCCTCTCTCCCTCGCTCTAGTTCTGCACAAACCGTGGCCTCCTTTGAGTTGACTGTTATTTTCTGCCTAGTCAGGATTTCCACTAAGCTGACAATAACCACCCAAAGATCAGCTTCGGACTACAGTCTGCTTAGGACATTCAAAATGCTGAGTTCATATGAGACGAATATGAACATTTTACAGAACTTTATACTGAAAAATAATTAATCCTAAGACTGCCAAATACAACCAAGCTGAACATTGTGGAAACTTAGCAAAAATTGCTTAATTTTTGTAAATAGTTTTACTGTATCATTTTATTGGGATAAAACAGGGTGATCTAGAAATAATATGGGAACAGTAGGGGAAAGGGTAGATTATTGAATCTACTCTTATAGATCATTTGCATATAATAAAGGTAATATTTTGGTTACAGCATGCTATGTATCAACTCTTTCTAAGGTATTGTACCTATGTAATTCTTAAAAATGCAATGTGAAATTCTAGTCGTTTTGAAAGCTACTACCACAAACTGTTTAGGATAATTAAGAAATGCAAACTAATAGTGAATCAAATTTGTGGTTTTGTTAGGTACTAGTTTAGTTAAACACAGATGTTTTAAAATCAGTATGTAGCTAGAAACAAGTAATTCAGATAAACTAGAGAGAGATGGTCTTAGAAAACCTTAAAGATTTATAGGATATGGAATTTAAATATATTTTATTAATTTGAGAATTTTTTGACAATGTGACATGTCAGCTCCTGGCAGCACTTCTTTTTAACGTCGAAGAAGATGATGGGTATCAAACAATTCTCCTTTAGGAGATGGCTTCATATGTGGTAAGCTAGGCACTGGATGCAAGAAAATCAACTGCTGAGCTTTGCAAGGATAAGGTAGGCAAGTCCTTTTATAAAACCTGCTTCACAAAATGTCTGTCAGATATTCTGAGCCAGAAGGCTGAAGATGTTTTATAGAGATATCTTGGGAGACTGTATTTCTATAGTTTTTGAAGCTGATTGCTCTATACTTTCTGTTTATTCAAATACCATTAATCCAATAATACTATCAGGTCTCTAATAGGGTTGAAGACTAAAGTTATAATGTTACAATTAACATTAAGATGTTTTAGGATTCAAGAAGATATTTTTAGGTCCAAAAAGTGGATTTTGATTGGTATTGCAAGTTTTGATACAAAGTGATTTAGGTACAGAACTTTGGACTTTCCAAAATAGGATAGATATTAAAGTACTTTCTTCAAGGTTGCTAAATTCATATAGTCTAAACATTGTGAATACAATTTTTACCTGATAGTATAGAGTTTATTGATGTTAGAGGAAAGGTCCTTTATATAGACAAAAAGGAGGAAATATTTCAGAATATTTGATCTCATTGTGAACCTCCAAAATGTGAACCAAAAAACCCTACTTCTTGTTTGGAGTGGTTGAGTCCTATTACAACATCTTTAGTCCAAGAACTTTTTGTGTGTGTGAAGAGATGATTATGGTGTGGTTCACCTAGTCCTAGCACACACCATTAATCCAAGAGTTTTCTGAACATAGGATTTAATAAAATTAATCGTAAGTCAAGAGGCAGAGCAAGAAACCAGCTGCCAGGGATTAAAGAGTAGGATGGATGTTGAGTTGAGGGGTATTTAAAACATCATGGAGAAGAAGAAAGAGCTTTCAGCTCAAGCTCTGCCTTTAGCTTCTGCTTCAACTCCTCAGATGCCTGGCCCTTGGCCTTTGAGCTAGCAAACCTTTGGTCCTAGATTTTTTGGCCTTTTCTTATTGGGCAGTCAGTTGAGCTAGTGAGACTTTTGCTTTTTTCCCATCCTGACCTGAGCTGAGAAGGAAGGTCATCTGGGTGCTTTCTCTGCCTCTTGACCTAGGGTTAAATCCTGTGTACAAAAAGCTCTTGGATGAAAGGTGTGTGCTAGGACTGCGTGAACCACACCATAATTAGCTGTTTACAATATAAGGTTCTTGTATTAAAGGTGTGTGATAGGGGTCAATCACCCCAAACAAGGAATAGAGTTTTACAGTTCAAAAATTGGGGGTTCACAATAGGATCAAATATCCTGCAAAACTCTCTCTCTCTCTCTCTCTCTCTCTCTAGCTCTCTTTCAGAGGTGTGATTGCTGAGATTCTTGTTTCGGGAAATCTCTTGGCATTCAAACATCTGTGTCAGAGAATTTACTATGTATGTTTTTCTGTCTGTTAATTATTTATCGTCTCTATATCCAATTATGTATGTATAAATCTATATGTATGTATGTCTATCATCCATCTACATCTATCCATCTACCTATTTTTCATCATCTAGACAGATAAATAGCTATCATTCATCATCTATCAAACCTTTATCATCATTCTCACCATTACCCCATCATTTATCCATTTACATATAAATACATACACACACATACTCTTATATAGATGCACATACATGTGAGTATGTATGTGAGGGTATCCCTCAATATTCATGGAGTATTGGTTCTAGGACCCTCCACAGGAGGGGACATGACTTTGTGGTTAAGGGCTTAGCTTTTGCAGAGACCTGGAATTGAGTTCCCAGAATCCACGTTGGGTGGTTCAAAAGTGCGGAAATTCCAGCTCCAGGAGGTAAGATGCTCCTTCTTTTCCACCCCAACACACATGTGTACACATATTCACACACATATGCACACACACACACACACGCACACACACAGGGAAAACAAATCTTTAAAAGAATAAACAAAATATCATTATATGTTTGAGTATTCTATTCCCTCCTACTATCTATTTATCTGTTCTTTTGTATGTGAGCCAGTATCTGAATATTACCATAAGTCATAAAATGTCATACTACAGTATGACTTGAATAGAAATGGTGATAATGGTTTTCCTCTATCGTTGATAACGTTTATCTGCAAAGTTTTAGCATTGCTATGATGTACGCTATTAACTGATTATCAGACAAAAGAAAATGTCTATATTCCTCTTTAGTTCAGTGCCTATATGATCATGCTTTTGTGTTCCCTTTTTCTGTCCGTACTATGAACTACATATACTGGTTTTTAATTTCTGGAAAAATTTATGTGTACATACATATTACCTTAATGGAACACTTCTTTAATTAAATACTTTAATTTGCCAGTTGCTTGCCCAAATTTTGTGTTCATGACTATGAGAAATATTTATTTGTAAGTTTTTTATGAACTATTACTGTTTTAATTGAATTTATTATTCCACTTTAAAATTTTGTATTATAATGTCCACTTACTTTAACATAAAAAGTAATTTAAAACAAGGTGATGGTGGTGCATGCCTTTAGTCCCAGCACTTGGGAGGCAGAGACAGGTATATATCTGAGTTTGAGAACAGCCTGGTCTACAGAGTTTCAGGACAGCCACAGCTACACAGAAACGCTATCTCCAAAACCCAAACCAACCAACCAAACAAACAAAAAAATTCAATGATTTAAAAAGCAACTTCAGGTCATAGAAGATGTCTTAGCTGTTAATAGCACTGGCTCCTCTTCTAGAGGACCTGGGATTGATTCCCAGCACCCACATAGTGGCTCACAATAATCTGTCACCCCATTTCCAGGGCATCTGATGCCTCTTCTTAGCAATAAGCATGCACATACCACACAGGCATACATGCAGGAATAGAGCAAAAAGACCAAAAAGAAAATCCATACACAAAATAAAATTTATAAAAATTAAGTACTTTGAAGGTTCTCTGAAGTAAATAATATTTTAAGGAATCAATGGCACCCAGATGTTAGAGTTTACATATTTGTTAACTTCTTACCTGACTTGAAACAAAACCTTATTTCAAAGTTACACCTAAATCAGTATGTCATTAATGTCTGATTTATTTGAACCTTTAGCAAAGTAAATATGATTGTCCCTTAGCTGAATAAAGTCATGATGGAAATCTTGTTAGTAATTGATTAGAATAAAAATATGATAACGGTGAATGTCTGTGGAATTACAACTTACAGACTTGAAGGGTAGCCTGACTACTTTCTGAAAGATTCTTTGTGCCAATAAGTAGAATCAAACACACAGTACTGACAATCACTCATTTAAAAAACAAAACAAAACAAAACAAAAAGCCCTTAACGTACACTTGTTCTAAACAGCCTACCTACTTTAAAGACAAAATCATCAGAATTAAAGCCTTGGGAGACAGACTAAAGAGCTGATTAACTTAAGAGAAGTATTTCGAGACAGGTGTGAAAATCCTGCTGGAGTACAGCGAAAATCAACTGGGAAGTATTTTCTGTCATATACAGGTCAATACACAAAGGATACACCCTTTCCTGCAACTCAAGAACATCACTAAGCAGTGCAAAAGAGCGTCTTAAAGCATCTATGGAGAAAAGCCACATCTATACAACGCAAAAACAAAGCGTCTCAGCCAAACCTCAAAGGAAGGTGAGTCAAAGGACGTCAAGGAATCAAATGAGATTGTGTACCAGGCGACATTACCTTTCAAGCAGATGAAAGAGCTAGGCAACTTCACCTCCTCCTGTCCCACCCTTGCTCCTCTTTCCCCCTATGTCTCTCCCTTAGTACACTTATCATGCAGGCCCTTTTCCCCTTTTATCTGACCCTAGCCTATCAGGTCTCATCAGGACTGGCTGGATCCTCTGTGGCCTAGTTAGGACACCTCTCCAGGGGGAGGTGATCAAAGAGCTGGCCACTGAGTCCATGTCAGAGACAGCCCTTGTTCCCCTTACTAGGAAACCTACATGGAGACTGAACTGCCTATCTGGGATACAAAGTGAATCAATTGTAATAAATGATAAAGAAAAATTAAAAAAAAAGAAATATAAATGATTTTTTAAAAAGTATGCCAACAACAACAACAACAAAGAATTTAGTATTTGAATATTATTGGCCTTAAAAACATTATCAGAAGTCAAACTAATTAAATATGTCATAAATGTTAAATAAAAAAAAAAGTTAGGCAACCAAATTATTAATACCAGCAGGTGTCACTAGAGCAATGCCTGAACAGTCAACTCCAGGAAGGGGGAAGAGAAATGACTTTCAAGGGAGGGCTGAGATACAAGGAAGAAATATGCATTATTTGTATAATGCAGTGATTATAAAATCAATAATGTAAAGAGATTAAACACAGGAAAAAGTAAGACATATCAATATAGCCATATGATTCAGTAGTTCAGGGTTTGTTTTGTTTCACTTTATTTTTGCTGTTGTTGTTTTGTTTTTTGTTTGTTTTTTTTGTTTTTGTTTGTTTGTTTGTTTTTTGTTTTTTTTGGTAATGAACCTAAATCCTTAAGCGCAGAATGCTGGCTCTTACATATTGACTTGGCAGTCTGCTAAGCAAGCACAGTTGGTTTTTCCAGGTAACCATTAAAAACAGTTAACTCAAAGACTAAATGTATACATGCATTACCTATGTTTATTTCCCAAATGAATGAAAATAGAAAATAGAAAACAGAAATAAAATAAAGTTCAATATAAATTGGAAGAGATATGAATAAATTTCTCTATAATGTATAAAATATAGGTTGGCTACAGATGTCAAATGGGATATCATAAATTTATATAATATATGCAATTAATACCCTTAAACACAAAAACAAAATACTGTTGGAAATAAAATAATGAGGAAAATAGGGAAAGAAAAAAAAAGATGGAAATGAGGGGCTAACTAGAATACTTAGTGGGTAACATTATTTATTGCCAAGATCTTCATTTGGATTATATCCAGGGACTCACATGATGGAAGGAAAAACTGCTCCTGAAAGTTGTTCTGGACTGTCACACATGTTCTGTGTCATGCATGTACCTCAGCATGCGGACACTCATGTGAATGCACCACACACACACACACACACACACACACACACACAATAAATACATAATTTTTAAAACTTTCAAGCTAAAGTAATATTTCTTAAAATCTGATAAATTTTATTTTAATACAAAACCCACAGTTGTTGTAGTTACCACATAATTAAATAATACCGATTCTGCCAGGCAAATAGTTCACCTTAAAGTTACAGGTACCTAATAAAGTAGCATCAAGATAGATAAAAGAAAAATTAAAATATTTGGCAGAAACATACAGAATTTTTTTATCTTGACAAAACTGAAAACTGATGTCATTTGAAGGTTTTGTACAGTGTCCATTATACATATATTAATCAAAAGTAAAACACTCAGATGTTATTAAATGAGGAAGAATGATTTAATGAACAGAAAAAAAGATAGTATTTTCAAACTTTCATGATTACACATTAACTAATTAATTCCCTCAAAAATATCAAGAAATAGACATCACGTATTTTTGCTATGTTTACAGATACTTAAATCAAGAAGCAAAAATGTTAACTGATTGGCCTGATTTTCTGAGTCTCCCCAAAGATGTAGTTACTTGGCAGAGTTGTGATTTGAAATTAGGGTTCCATGTTCTTCAGTTTTAAATGTGTAACGTTTTGCATGTCAAACACACACTCTCATGCACACATATCTATTGAATACAAATTTTTCCTGTCATAAGAGCAACATATACATACAAAGCTATAAAGCAGTATATATCATATTACAAAGAATGGGCCTCATGTTCTTTAACCACAGTGAACAGCAGACATATTAATCAAAACATCACAAATTTAAGAATTTACATGTAACTTACAAAACAACCAAGAAATAATGGACACTTACATCAGATTAAAACTATAGCAACAACAAAATGTTATGTATCCTACTTTGCTTCCCTGTTGTTTTAAGTTCTGACATCCTGAGCAAAATCAACCTGTGTGGGGAAAAGACTTCTTCGCCTGCAGGGACACCACGGCAACTGCTCAAGGCAGGAACTTAGAGGAAGGAACCGAAGCAGAGGCTTCTGGATGCTGTTCTAGAACGAAGATTCTCAGTCCCGTGCACACTGGCACATTTAAATAATAAACCTGCCTGATTCTCAAGCAGACACAGTGTTTTAACTGTTATGGCAGGGCACTGGGATTCAGGAGCTCCTACAAGAACAATTGCTATTTCATCGTACTCTCTGGCCTAGCAGAGCTGCTTCTCAGAAGTGAGGATAGTTCACTGACTGCTGGGTGTGGAGTCTCTGTTGCCAACTTAGAGTGTCAGAAATCAACTTTAAACATTTTTTATATTATAATTACATCATTTTCCCCATTTTCTTTCCTCCCTCTGAACTTTTCCACATAACCCCATGAAGTGGTTTGAATTAAAATGGCTCCCATAGGTTCATATACTTGAATACTTAGTCACTAGATAGTGCAAATGTTTTAAAGATTAGAAAGGTTAAAAAATGTGTCCTTGTTGGGATAAGTGTGGTCTTGTTGGGGGAAGTGTGTCATTGGGGATGTGCTTTGGAGTTTCAAAGGTCCATGATAGTTACAGTCTGTATAGTCTGTCTTTGTCTCTGTCTCTGTCTGTCTGTATGTTTCTCTCTCCCTCACTCCCCTTTCTCTCCTCTTTCTCTCTCCCCCACCTCTCTCTCTCTCTCTCTCTCTCTGTGTCTTCCTTCCTTTCTTCCTTCCTTCCTTCCTTCCTTCCTTCCTTCCTTCCTTCCTTCCTTTCTTTCTTTCTTTCTTTCTTTCTTTCTTTCTTTCTTTCTTTCTTTCTTTCTTTCTTTCTCTGCCTGTGGATCAAAAGATAGTTCTCAGAATCCTCTCCAGAACCATGCCTGTCTTCTTGCTGCTACACTCTGTACCATAACAATAATGGACAAGACACTGAAACTGTATGCAGCCTCTAATCCACTGTTTTCTGTTAGAAGAGCTGCATTGGTGGCTGGGTATGGGGGTGCGTACCTTAAATCTCAGCACTTGGGAGACAGAGACAGATGGATCGCTCGGAGTTTGAGGCCAACCTGATTTTCCACAAATTGAGTTCCAGGAAAGCCAGGGCTACACACAGAGAAACTCCATCTTGATAAACAAAACAAAACACAAAGCAAAACAAAACAAAAATAAATAAGCAAACAAAAAGAGTTACATTGGTGATAATTTTTCTTCACAGTAAGAGAACATTGGCTAAAACACTATGTTTTCTCTTTATCAAATTAGTAGCCTCATTTTCTTTAATGGTTTCATTTGTTGTTGGTGGTGGTGTATGTGTGCATGTGTGTGTGTCTGTCTGTCTGCCTGTCTTTGTGTCTCTGTGTGTGCATTGTATGTTCCTAATAAGACTTTACTGTAAAACCCTCTGGATCTTGTGTGGTTTGATACAATAACTAATTTACTTGACTGATAGAGTAACAGGAGTGAAAGTTTTGCCTGTCCTCAACAATTTGGCTTTGTGATTGGTTAGCTAGGAAATTGATATCAGACGCTGAATAGAGGAAAGATGGTATAGATAAAAACATCTGGTAAAATTCAAGCATATTCGTAAAGCGTTTTGACTTCTTCCACTAACAAGGCATAACAGGAAAGTCTTGACATTATAAGGGGTGAGAAGTTTGTATTTATATATTTAGGAAAATACATATCCACAATCAAAGAAAAAGAGGTAATAAATTTGAAAAAGAGCAAGGGGGAAGGTTGAACATGGGGGAGATTGAAGGGAGGAAAGAGAAGTGGGTGTGTCATTATATTTTAATTAAAAATATAAAATAAGAGAAAGACACAGTAAAATTTTCAGTTTGGGAATTAAAAATAAACAAGGATTTAAGTAATTCTAGAAATTGGTGGAATTGAAAACCCAGATTTTAAACAGGTGAATAATTAGGAGCGAAAGAGCTTTGAACAATAAGATAACAGCTAATAGTCACAGCTGACTTGCGAAAACGCAAGTCACTGTTTCAGTAAGAATCATTTTGAAAGAGCTTCCCGTCCCAGGCTTATTGTTGCAGATAACCTCAAAACTGCTGCCAAGCCATGAGAAGGGAGCACCACTCAGCCTGCGGGAAGGAAGTGAGGAGACAGAAAATTGGGAAACCGTGTCTGGGACATAATGTTGAGAGTACTCACTGCTACATGAAACTGATTAGAATCAAATAATCCTAAATCCATGATGTTGTTGAGGCAGCAGTGTTGCCAAAAAACCTCCATCCTCCTCCAAAAGCCTGCAAGTGCTTGGCAAACCTTGAAACAACCTTTGGCCTGGAAATGGGCTGCAAAGCCTGGGTAGCTCCCAAGAAGGGCATTTCTCAACCGCCACTTCAAATGAAACCAAGAGTTTAATGGGCAGAAAAGAATCTCCAAGTTGGGAGCCCAAAGCCACAGAGAATGATTCTTGTGGAAGCTTTGCTCCAAGAACTAAATTAGAGTCTATCAACAAAGTTTCTTGAATCTCAACAGAGAGCTTTACAATGTCCCAGGGAGTTTTCAAAGTTACTAATAGTCCAGGAACTGATATGTGTCCCCCACTTTATTTTCATTCTGAATAGATGCCCAGAAGATGGACACCATTTGGAGCTAATGGAGAGGACTATGCTTTCAACAATACCCTTGGCCTTGCAATGCGTGAGACAATTTGCTTGGGTTTCGGCTGACTACCTTTGGCATGAATCTGAGCATATAGTCCAGTGTAGGGATCAATAATCAAATGAACACTAATAACCAGAGCTGGAGATGCATCTCAGTTGTCAGGGAGCTTGCCTAGCATTCATGAAATCCTTGGTTTGCTCCCCAGCATTGAAAACATTGGATGTTATTGACTTAGGTCTGTAGTGCTAGTACTCAGGAGGTGGAATTAGGCAAAGAAGCACTTCAAGGCCATATTTGATTACAGGATGAATTCACCATCAGTGTGGCTACATGAGCACATCTCAGGCAAAAGAGGAAAGATTAATACTAAGTAACACCTGAAACAGAAGCAATGTGCTGTATCCTCTAAATACAATTTCTTTTCATTTTGAGGATATAACTAAACTAATTAATCTGCCTTTCTCAACTTTTCTTGCAAATGACTGACAGTACCCAAGGAATTTGAGAAGTTATAAGTGCTACTTCAAAGCCTAGCCTCTAAATTTCTCTAGCACTCCTTTATACACTCCATTTTCCATCATCTATGTTTGGATGCAATGACTCCAGAGAAGGGCTCTAAGACTAACAGTTAGATAATGCTATATACTATCTTCCAACCCAGCTACCCACAGGAGATATGGGGAGATAGTCTGAAGATCTGAAATGAAACACTTTCAAGTTATAGCTTTAGAATAGCACTTGTGGGTTGTGTCAGAGAATCCAGAGTTGACTGCAGAATGGAAGCTGACCTCAGCAGCTGCAGAAAAGGAAAATAAGACATTATTATTGCTGTTGATCTAGAACCTGAAGGGAATGCATATTTAACCTCATTATGATCACAACATCTGTTAGAATGAATTGGTAATCTATTTTCTATAGAACTTGTGTGGCTCAAGTGATGTGCAAAACTAAATAGAATCTTTAGTTTATGTTCAGAATGTTTTCCTGAAGGAATAAAAACAATTTCCACACAGAAACTGCTATTGCTTCTGTGAATGTCCAAAGAACAGAAATGAGAACACTCAGAACATTCAAAAGAATACCCAGAATTGGGCTGGAGAAAGCTAGAGTCAAGAAAACTGCACAGGAAGTGTGACAACATGGACCCTCTAAGAGTGCAGACAAGTCCAGAGTGAGTGAGCAAGTGAGTAAGCAAGTGAACAAGAGAGAGAGGGAAAGAGAGATACAGAGAAAGAGACAGAGAATATATATGAATGGATCAGTCTTATGCTTGATCTCTAAAGAATATGAAAGTCAATCAGAAATAAATCAGAAATATCCTACCTTTTTCTGCAACCTTTAACCAAGAAATACGTTATACAGAGACAAGTTTGTGAAAGGTGTTTAATACTACATAGAGTAGGTGAATGTAGACTAAAGTAGCAAAGCATTAAAAGATAGCAATGGCTTAATACAATTTTAGTTCTTGTAGATATTATAGTACACCATGTCAAGAATCTCTAATAATCAGATTTCATGCAAGCACTGAGGTGTATAAGGCTCTGCCTTGATGCATAGTTCCAAAGGCAATTGTATAAGCTTCTATAAGATCACGACATGAAAACTGTCCCAGAGACTCCAGTTTTCATATCTTTAAAGAGAAAGTTAATGCATAGAGAAGAAAGTGAATACTATATAAACATTTTGCAAATTATATCCCAAATAATATATGTATACACATGTGTCTATTTGGTAAAAAAAAAAAAAATCATTCTTTAAACATGTCTCAGAGAACTCAACCTTTGCAATCTCCAGAAAACAAGTAAGTTGGCAATTCATAAATGCTTGCTTTGCTATTGCCTTCTGAGAGTATGTGGGTGCCTACACCAGGCTCTCCTGGTTGAAGGGCATCATGGTTACATCTTTATTTTCATTTTTATTTTTTCACACTTTATTCATTATATATTCCAATGGAAGCCCCCTCCCTCAACTGGTCCCCATCCCACTCTCCCTCCCTCTTCTCCCTTATCCCCTTCACCTAGTCCACTAAAGTAGGAGTTCTCCTACTCTGCCATATGCCCAAAGTTTATCAAGTCTCATCAGGACTGCCTAGATCCTCCTCCTCTGTGGCCTGTCAAGACCACATTGCTAGGCACAAATGATCAAAGAACAGGCAAGCAAGTTCATGACAGAGGCAGCCTCTGCTCCCCTTACTCACAGGCTCTAAGATCTACAATCTTGTGAAACAGAAAAACTTCTGTAAAACAAAGGAAACTGTCAAGAGAACAAAATGACAGCCTACAGAATGGGAAAAAAGTCTTCACCAACCCGATATCTGATAGAGGACCTAATATCCAAAATATATAAAGAACTCAAGAAATTAGGCACCAACAAACCAAATAATCCAATTAATAAATGGGCTACCAAGCTAAGCAGAAAATTCTCAACAGAGGAATAGAGACTGACAGAGAAACACTTAAAGAAATGCTTAACATCCTTAGTCATGCAAACCAAAAGAACTCTGAGATTCCATCTTACACAGATCAAAATGGCTAAGATCAAACACACAAGTGACAACACATATTGGAGAGGGTGTGGAGAAAGGGGAACCCTCCTCCACTGCGGGTGGGCATGCAAACTTGTACAATCCTGTTTACATCTTGAGTTTTCAGTTTGAGAGATGAAATCTCAAGTGTTTTTGTGCACAAAGGGAAGATGGCCAGTAGATGGAGCACGTTCCCCACATTGGATAATTTAATCTCCATGGTCTAGACCCTAAAACTGGAGAAGTAAATAGCTTCATCAGGAATTTGGGAGCTGGGAAAGTTGGCCATTGTTGTTGTCCTAACCTGAGCAACACAAAGATAGCCTTTAAGTAACTTTCTTCAGTCTCCCCAGCTGTATTCCATGTTTAGACCTAACGATAAGGTGGCAAGAGAGCAGACCCTCTTTGTGTCCAACAACTGTTTCCTTCAACCCTAAGAAGACACATCATTCTTCACCTAGTTACAAGGGGTCAAAGTTTTTTCTTTCTTTGCACGCCAAAGCTATCCCTCACTCCATCTATGGTAAAAGGAATAGATCACAATTAGAGGAGCTTAACAGTGTAGATTTTTTTACTTAAATGAACATACAACTCTTCAAATGTAAATATAATCAAATGCACTTGACACATAAAAAAAAAAACTATGACTAGACTAGATGAAATCAATAGAAAGAGAGATTCAGTTGACTTCTGGCTTTCTGATTAATTTCTACTTTTAGTAGGTTATTTCTCTTGCCAACTTTTGCTCTCCGGCCTGCATGAAGGCCGAGAAGATGCTTAGTTTTCAGGTTCGAAGAAAATAGCACGCACACAAAGGTAGGTGCATCACAGCCCCAAAATGTTCATCTGAAGGAAAAGAGGACATTGGAAGAAAAAGAAAAGCCACCTATCCGTGGTCTTTGGCAGGCCGCAGGAAGACTGAGGGTTCTGTGAGTATCAGGCACACTGCAGCCCCAGCTCTTCTACCCACGCCCGCCCCAGTTCTACCCACCCCTGCCCCAGTTCTACCCACGCCATCTTCGTGAATTAGGAGTTGTCCCCGACCCACGTTGGCCCATGTATCTTTCCTTGAAAGCAAAGGGCGGAGACGTAACTCTGTTGTTAAAGTGCTTGCCTCGCATTCTTGAGGACCTGAGGTTGAACCTTGGAACTCGCATGAAAAACAAAGGTGCTGGATGCAACTGAGGAAAGCTGGGAGTAGAAGAAAGGGCCATCCAGTGCCAACAGATCAGCCCTGAAAACACACAGACGAGTAGCATGCAGACCCAGCGTGTTATATTTACGGATGTATGTATAGGCAAATACACTTTCCTATTCATATGCATGGTAGGGAGGAAAAGAAAGGAGAAATTCTGTAATTATACCACATTTTTTAAAAAAGACCTGGCATGGGGATTTAAGGTGTTAATCTAAGTTATGGGAAGCTGGAAACAGCCATATCCCTGGGTGACTGGCCAGCCAGCCTGTTTTATTTTATGGTTCTAGGTGAGTAAGAGAATGTGCTCAAAATAAATAAATAAATAACTCGGTGAACAGTGTCTGATGATGTCTTTTGGTATCCACATACAGGCACTGGCAAAAATACTAGCATACACATACACGTACACAAAGAAAAAATAAAACACCAAATATCTGTGTGCTGGCATCTAAGGGAGATGATTAAATTGAAAGCAGCTGACAGCATGTTGACTGCTATCAATGTTTATTATTTCCCACATCTGGAATTTTCCTAAATGCTTTTTGGTTAACAGTGTCATGCAGCCTCACTGTACTCTTCATTTGACTGATCACAAAACAAACCGAGGGCTGAGGAGTTGGTCAGGGCTCAGGCTTTAAAAGCCAGTGTCTCTAACAGGAATGTTTTCTTGATCTTGTGTCTCCCTTTTGTCCCTTCGGCTGTAATAGGCTACACGACTCCTGCTGACTACCAGACAGCCCGAGGACAGTTTTTTGCACTGGGTGCTGTGGCCTCAGCAGTTCCTCAGTGTAACAGCTGAAAGCCTATGTTCTTATGCCTCTGCTCCTCTGGCCACTAGATGGAGATGAAATGCTAGCTTTAGTTTGATTTAGCTTTGCCACATGAATTTAAAACAAAACAAAACAAAAAAACACTTTCTACATCAACAGACATAAATCTATACATAAACTGCAGCTTGTGGGAATCATATACTTGTAAAAATTCTTCTTAAAACTTTCACTGTCAACTCTGGAGGCCTGGGTACCTTGCTTAAACCAGACCTGGATAAGTTCACCAGGTGATGCCCTTCTACAGGCAAGACCTCTCTGCTCTGGGGTGAGCTGGAAATGGCTAGCACCTTTTGCTCTGTGTGAGTGGGCTGAGAGAATCCCACAAGCTCCGTCTGGCTTCTGCTCCCTGCTCTCTCAAAGAAGACACAGGATTCAGAGTAGGAACTACAGCTGTTGGCAGAGTACAGGGAATTCCAGTTGATCTGATGACCCCTGATTCCAAATATTGTCCATAATGCGTATGTACATTTGACCATTTGTTTAAGATGTTAGGCTCCTTTATAATAATGATGTCAGCAATAACCTCCAGACAGACTCCATGTGCCACCAAGTGTGACCTTTCCTTCATATTATATTTCGATAACAGAGACTAGGTTGTGTATTCTATTTTACAGAATAGAAACAGAGACCCAAGAGACCAAACGAATCCCTAGGAGTCCACAAGCTTCTCATTTAAAATGCCAAAATTTAGGGACAGGAACACAGGCACATACACCTGTAATCTCAGCTAATGGGGAAGCCAATGCTGGAGGAACACGAGTTTTAGAACAGACTGGATGACTCGGTAAGACCCTATCTCAAAACAAACAAACAAAAACATACCAATAAAAACCAAGTCAGAGCCTCAAGCTCAGTCTTCTGATTACAGGTATCAAGCCATTGTGGATTCCTACAGGAGATGCAAACGTGTGCTGTCGCTTAAGAAACACAGTGATGAAAACGCAGGTTCTCACACTCTTCCTCCTGCTTTCTCAAAGCTTCTGATTCCACCTCTCTCTGAAGTCCAGATCTGGGAGGGAAAAACAACCCTCTACCCCTCTACTCTTGTGCCCAACCCAGCAGTAATGCTGTGGGAAAGAGCAGAGGAGACACTATATTTCATGTCCCTACAGAACACCCAGGCTGGAAGGGAGTGTCGTGATTGTCTCATCTAACCAGCCTTTTTACATTGAAGAAAGCCAAGCCAGGAAAGAGTGAAAATATCCCTATAGATGACGCCATGGGGTAGTCTGAGGTGACCTACATTTCTTTAAAGTGACCTACACATTGATGTCTCTTAGCTTGGAAAACATGCCCATCGCAATTGCATTCTCTGTGAAATACCATCTAGTTTCAGTTTTTCATCACGGCAGTCCTTCCACATATATACATGAAACTGCTTTGGCATCTTCCAGTTTTGTGCTGTGAAGTCTCACCAAACTGGAAATCATTATGCCATAACTTTGCTTCATTTCCAGAAATCTTTTCTTTCCTGTACTCATTTGTCTTGTTTGTTTTGAAACAGGGGCTCCTGAAGTCCAGGCCATCACTGAACAACTTGTACCCTAGATTGGCCTTAAAATCCTGGTTGTCCTGCTCTGCTTTCCAAGAGCTGGGATTACAGGTATGGACGAACATACTGGATTTATTCTGTAGTGGAGACTAAACCAGGGCCTTATACATGCTTGACAAACTCCCTCCAAACTCAGCTCTCTCCTCTTTCTTGCAGTACACCTCTCAGGAAAATAGCTAAATCTTACCCATCTTTGTAACTCTGCAGCCTATTATTATCTTTGGCAAGTATTAGGTGATTGAAAATGAGTTGCTGAATTGAATTAGAATACTTAGAATTAGGATGCCACAGCAAGAGCCAGCTGGAGAGGTTCTGTCAAAACTTTGAGGTGGAGATGGCGTGGGAAAGACACCTATTGATAGATATTTAAAGCTTGAGATCTGCTCGACATGTGAAGTCTCCCAAAGCATCCCCACATCTGCCCTCGAGACCCTTCCACTCAGAGGAAGGCAGGGATGAATGAAGGGCTCAGCTGTACAGTGCCTACTAATTTAGCAGGTATTTACCAAGTGCTCTGCTCGTAGAGATGAAGACTTGAGAATTTAAGCACAGCATCTGGATGAAAACCCCTTAAGGGAAGGATGGGTTTTTTGAGACACAAAGGGCTTCCTTATGAAGGAGCAAATATGTCAGTGCCATACTCATGTTAGCTTGGGATAGGATACTCTGCTCAGTCTCCTGGTTTCCTGGGCATGGAGCTTCACCTCTTCTGGAGGTAAAGGGGGCTTTACAGTCTTCTAGTTGGATTTTTGTTTTACAGGTGAAGACATTAAGGCACAGAGAGGAGAATTCCCCAGAGAGTAAGTGACAGAAGCAGCCCAGGTCTTCTGACTTACAGCCTCAGTGTTCTTCGCCACATGGCTGGAATAATCCACCACGCACCTGGCGCTTCTTTGCTTTCAGAATCCAGCCACTACTCAGCTTTCTTTGCCTGGCAGACAGCCAAGAGCCTTGAACTTCTCTGTGTTACCATTCTGCCCTTGCAGAATGGGATATTAAAGTATTCACTTGGGGGATGGGTCATGGGGTTCCGTCAGTAAATGTTTGTGAATTGCTCTGAGCTATTTGGGCCAGAGGGACTCCAGACATGAGAGACCCCAGTGGCCATGGTGGTGGTATCCAAAACTTTTCTGAGGTCTTGACTTTACTCTGCAGAATTAAGGAGATGGTTTAAGTGATAAACTATTCCTCATGAGCTGTGTTTGTGTTGAAAGCACAGCATGAGTTCCCTGCACGCTTCCTCTCGCACAACCACAGCTATGCACCAATCCTCCTGGGCTCAGAGATGGAACTTTGGTTAAATGTGTGGAATTTATTCTTAGTCCTTTTCTTAATTACGATTTTATTTTTATTTCTCTGGTGTTCTCCAGAGTAGGAGTTGGGAGGAAAAGAAAAGGAAGGAGGGAGGCAGGGAAACAGATTTCCAAGGGTTTTCTTTTCCTTTTCCCTTCTCCTTATTTTTGTTTTGTTTCTGAGCTGCCTGCTCCCAGCAAAGTAGAAAGCTTTAACTGATCTTGCAGGGATACAAATCCCATTCCAATGAAGCCAGGGTTCAGAAGATGCACGTAATGAATACAATGAAAACAAAACTTGAGGTGAGGGCATTCATTATTTGACTAATAAATCCCCTAGGCTGATAGAGAAAGACTGAAGCTTTTATCCATCATTTAATTTAATAACCAAGGAGAGTGGGCCTCAGGGTAAAAGGGTATTCGGTCATGAGGATATGTCCAGCAAATTGCTACGTAATAACCCGCAACACTGCTGCTCTTGGCTGTTCACACAGATTTCCCTCCCGCATCCAATCTGGCCTCTGAAACTACACACACTGTCAGTATTCTCCATGTCAGACATTGTCCCCCGAATGTTTACATCAGTGTCCCGCCTCAGAGAACACAGCTTGATGTGTGTGGTTCCTTTAATGCAATTAAGTACTAGGCTATAGAAAACATAGATGTCTCATTCACAAAATGGAGAGAATAGTCCACTGTTTGTCAGTATTTTGCATATATGCACTGGGGGAGTGGAGGCATATAACGATGTAATCTAGGAGCAAATGAATTCTTGGCATAAGAAACTGTCCACACACTTTTTCTCGTGAGCGTAGATGCTAGAGAATGAAGGATACATCTCATCAGGCATATTATAGTGCATACATATGTGTGTGTGTGTGTGTGTGTCGCTCAGAAATCAGTGCTAAAGGGCCAGTTCTCTACATGCTTCCACTGACCCCTTTCTTTTGTGGCCCTCTTGGCCTCTGGAACTTTTAAATCATTTGACTAAAGCTGTAGTTAATCTGAGCCACTAACTAGATTTGCCACATGAGACTCATGAATGAAATGTATACCTAAGACCTAGTTTCCAGCTCCATGGAAATGGAGAATGTGTCTACCTCGTTTACCTTTGTGGGGTGAAGCTACTGAGTTTAAAGGAATGGTGCTTAGGACCATGAGATTTGAAGAGCTTGAGGCCAGGGTGAGCTTTCGGAAACCCTGCTTTCCTCTGACTTGCTGTCCCTTCATCCTCTTTCCCCAGTAGTCTTGCATGTACTCTCTGGCCAAAATGAAGTGTACCCTTTCCCATGCAGCCTAATCAGTTCCAGACCCTCTCCCGAGGACTGGCTGTCCTTCCTGTCAACAGTTGGAATTCTATGTCTCCCTCTTTCCTTGTCACAGAGTAGTACCTTCTTGTACTATAAAAATGGCCATTACTGTTTTATTTTTCATGGCTAGATATAAGCCATAGTTTTACCCGTCAGTATGAAGTCATTTGCTTAGTGTTTATAAATATACATAAATTGGCAAAAAAATAGTATATCACATGTGATTTAAGTGTCTTTTATAATGATTCATCATGAGTGTGTGGAAGTCCTTGTACAGGATATATATGTCATAAGCAGTGGGGTATAATAAACCGGTACAGGGCATCCAGCAAAAAGTTTCAGATAGAGGTATTGACATCACTTGATTCTACCATTCTGAATGAACTGAGCTCATTTAGAACTGTTAAATTCTTAATTTCCAAAGGAAACAGAAGGGGAGGCTGTCTCTGACTCTGAATTAGTTATAACTTGTCAAAGTAACACAATGTCAAATGGTTTCAGAGAAGAAACTTCACAGAAAACAGCTATATCTTAAATGTCCAGCAAATAAATATATACAGATTTTACTGCGCAGGCCATTAATTGCTTTCACAAAGTCAGAGCACTTACTTGAACCCTACTTGAACTAGTTGTTTGCCGGTACAGTCACTACTGAGAGAAGGATTTCTTAAAGGCTTTGGGTTGCTCCCACTTCTTGTCATAGAATGATCCAAATTTTATGTCTGTTTATTACTTTGTAGCCCAGCTGGACCCCAGAAGGATGGGGCTGTTGAGACCATGGAAAAACACAAATGCACACAGACACCGAAATGAAGCCAGTGATCTCCTAGAGGCCTAGATAAACATTTAGTCTCATAAATAAATACATTATCAGACCACACAAAATATTTCTTACCCAGATTCTGCCTCAGAAGTCACAATTCAAGTAGCTTTTTAAGTTTTTCCAAGTTCATAGAATCAAGCCATAGTTATTGATTATGTACTGGCCAACCAATCCTAACTATACGTTTCAAGGGGATATAGTGACACGATTTCTTGCAGAAGTTGATGTAGAATCAGAACATACATGCTTAAAGTAACTACTAACATTCCAGGGTGAATATCAACTTGCAGAACACTAGACAACAGATTGTAATATAAGAATTTTTCCATCTCATTTTGGAAAAAGAATATATTTTCATTCTTTCCTTTATAAACAACGAATGAAACACTTTTCATGGACAAGGCATTGTTCTATACACTAATAACAGTTTTAAAAACTAACTTCATTTGTGTATTAATTCACTTAGTGACCTAAGAGTTAATGACTATGTAAATGGAACATTGTTAGGATTCTGGGAGAGGGAGAAGATGCCGTCCCTTCCCTCAGTGGGACGCAGACTTCATATCAGTACATTGGTGTGTAGAGTGGATGGAGAGAGAAGTGTATTCATTGGTCTTTAATGTCCTTTCTGCCAAGAGTAACCTAAGTAATAGATTGCATGATTTTGCAGTTCATTTGCTAAGTGTCAGGTCAAGTAAATGAATGGTAATTTGGAAAAACAGAATAAACCACTGCGTGTGAAATTGCAGGGTTTGGGAAAAGAATACTTCAAGACCCTCAAATCGTACCACTTGATATGCATGCATTTAACAATACAGGTTGAGGGGACTACAGACACGTTCAGTGGTTAGAGTAGTTGCAACACAAGTGTGAGGATTAGAGTTCGGATCCTTGAGAGCAATGGAAATTCTGGGTGGGCATGGCAACCCGCTTGTAATTCCAGTATAGGAAGACAGGGACAGGGAGACCCCTACAGCAAGCCAGCTGGATACACGAGCCGTATTGGAAAGCTGTGCTTCTGTTTGGGGAACCCTGCCTCAGGAAGCAAGGAGAAAGTAATTGAGAATGTCAGTTTGCACATCCCACGTACACGTGCCTCGATGCGCACACAGAGGTCTACACACTCACACATTGCCACATACACGGAAGCTTACATACACACACATGCCCAACATTCCTTCTACAAACACATACACCCCCACACACAAATGGACACATAAAAATGGAAATAAAACATAAAAAGAACACACATTTCTTCTGTTTATCTCCTTATACAGCCTTCTGTTTATCTCTGCATAGTTTAACAGGCACTGCCACACAAGAGTCTTATGAGGTCAAGAGTTTAATATCCTGACATTCTCTTCTTAAAAAAAAACCAAAAAACCCTGAGGCCACAAACACAAGAATTTATGAATATATCCATCTGTACCTGCAATGCACAGAGCTAGGATCAGAGTCCAGGCTCTCTGAGGCTTCTGAAGGACAGGAATTCATCTAAAGGGTATGTATGTGTGAGGTCCCATGGAAGGCACAAAGGACCAGGTTGCAATCTCAATGATGGCATGTCAGTTCTCCTCTCACTCCTCCTCAGGGGTGAAGGAAGCCGATGCTTGTAGAGTGTTTAGACCGAGAATTTCAAGCTATTGGATCACAAGCCCTTTGCAAGAGTATTAGACCGAGAATTTCAAGCATGAGCTATTGGGTCACAGCCCTTTGCAAGAGTATTAGACCGAGAATTTCGAGCATGAGCTGTTGGGTCACAGCCCTTTGCAAGCAGGAGCCTCAGAACAATAGAGAACGTGTGGTGAAGCCCTGGTGAAACACTGTCCTGACTCCATGTCGGCTCACACACGTCAGCTGTGTATATCATCCCTGTGTATTGACTGTGAGCTGCCGACTCAGACTCAAAGCTACACAGAGGCTTACTAGGTGATCTCAAGCTTAATTCTTAACAATGGGGTCTCTTTATCAAACATACTTTTGATGAAGCAAATCCTCAAACAAGTGTTGCACCACATACAGTGGCCTGAAAAATGTCTTACACAGCACAGCAACTCAGTTCATCACTGCAGAGTGAGTAAATTGGACATGAATAAACTCCAGTTTTAAAGATGTGGCCCTGTCAGCCCTATCAGTTGTAACATCTGTCAGAGTCTAACAGGTTCCCTTACAGAATATGGGACATGATAACCGTTTGAGACACAGAGGATGGAGAGGAGTGGAAACAATGTGAGATCAAGAAATGATATAGAATGAAAGGAATAAAGACCAAGGATTCCGAGGGTGAATAGAACTATGTTTGATCTTAGTATCCTCATGTCGCTTTGAAGGACAAGTGCTTTAATTCTGAGCTTTATGCAATGGTTAAGAGAATAAAGGGTAACACTCTATTCTTAATATCTTTTATGGTGCCTTATTTATGTTTATAATAAACATTCAGAATCCTATTTACTTTTTCATGATGCCAAATTGAGATAACTCAAAAGCCAAATACAAAGCTGTAAGGAAGTATTCACATATGTTGGAGGTGGAAATTCCGGCTGATGAAAAGTGATAAAATATGCAACATGCATAGGGACAAGGGAGAAATAAAATTGACAGAGGAATATAGCACCAGATATTAAGTGAGTGACAATGCCAATTTAAGGTTTTTCCTGTTACTGCTTCAAACAGTCAGGTATTCCATTGATTTCGTGGGAATACGCTAGAGCAGCAAAGGAACAGCACAGGAGAGAGGCTGAGGAGCTAACTTGAAGCAAGAGCCATGAAGTGCTCCCTGCTCATCACCTGCCTGTAACCACACTCATATAAAAAATGACTAGTGCTTAAGTCTAAACCCAGGCAACTATTAGTCCAAGACACGCAGTACACACACTGTATGATTGGAAAAGAGCATGCGTGTATATTTCAGGATAGATTAGCCTTTTTGGACTGTAGCCACACCATAGAGGGTTTTCTAATCTATTTTGAGTTCTAATTGATTACAGCATTTGGAAAAATGTACAGCAAATTGCTCCGTTAATCAAGGTAAATCAAGCTGATGTCATAGATGCTAAAAATATGTCTATGCAGTAAGACTATTTGTGAAACTGGAGCAAAGGCTGCTGTTGGTGTTTCCACCAGAAAGCTGCTGTCCTCTCCAGGTGTTGTGGTTTATCTCAAAAAGCACTTGTGGTTCATTCCTAGGTCTACATTCCCTAGCCCTTCTCCCCAAACCAAGGAAAAGGAATCAAGAAAGGACAAGACTGCTCTCTCAGCTACACATTCAAATCCACTGGGAAGGAGATCATGTCAGAAAGGCTAGAAGAAGGGCAGGAAATATCACAAGAGATGGTGATATAAAGTTAAAAGGATCCTGGCATGCCACGCTTTCTGGGTAGTGATGGAATAAAACGATAAGAGAAGAACTTAACTATGGCGAAGATCACAGCATTAGAAGGTGAAGGGAACATCAAAAATCCTGAACAGGACCAAAGAATAGAGGCAGAAAGGAAGTTACCCAAGAACATATCTAGTTAATTACGGAGGAAAGATTAGAAACCAGGATTCTTGACCCTTCTCATACAGAGATCTTTCTACATGAAAGAATATGCTGGTGTCCTGTTCTTTTCCACTGCCTTATCCTTCTTTCTCACTGTCAATCTTACTATCTATAACTACCCCTAACGCTAAGAGTATGTCAGACAGTCAATAAGTACTTGATGTTATTACAACTACTTAAGGTTACTATGACTTTTAGTTTGACTTTTTAAATGAGAAAATGAAGTAAGTTTCCTGAAAGTCTGCAAATGAATAGCCACAACAGAGATGCAATCTAAGGAATTGCAAACTATTTTGTTTGTATATTTCATCACCTTGTCAGATACCGTTGTCTATTTACCAGTGTGTTTTCATGTGTGTACGAAATTTATTTATTTTTTTATATATGGGTTGTGTTTTGCAAGTGTGTGTGTGTCTGCAGAGGCCAACCTTGATTGTCATTCTTCAGTCATAGTCCTTTTGGTGTTGAGACAGAATATTTCATATGCCTGGAATTCTTCAAGTATAATTGGCTGCTTAGCCAGAGAGTTGCAGGGACCTTATTGTTCATACATCCCCAACATTGGGCTTATAGGTCTGCAGCCACTGTGGTCAGGTTTTTAAGTAGATTCTGAGGAATCAAGTTCAGGTATTGTGCTATTTGTGAGGCAGGAACTTTATTTACTGAGCTAACACTGAAACTCTTGCCCATCTTTGAGAACATTTTAGTGTGATGCTGTGAATCTCTTATATAGTATTTTCTTTTTTCTACTTCTTAGTGACTCTGAGACACACAGATTGTCTCTTTTACTGGTAGTTGAAGTAAAAATGAGTCACTTATCAATGCCCATGGAGATGTGTTACAGAGTTATGATAAAACCCCACAAATCTTCATAAAAGTCTCAACAATGTTGAAAATGCCAATAGAGCTTAAACAGAAGAGGAAATCTTAACCTTTCCTAGGAAGCTGATCAAGTTCCTTATCCTCACTGGCTCCCAGTTACTCCATTTGATCAGGCTCCCAATCATGTGCTCCTCTTTTATGAGGAGCTCAATAGCAACAGCAACAATGATAAGAAACAAAGCAAAGGAAGAAAAATCCAAGGAGACCAGACATGTGCAGTGCATCTAAAGACCACTAAAGATGTCTGAAAGATAAGCCAAGCAGTGAAATGGGGATCAGAAAGCTCAGGTTCAGGTCAGTTTGAGAAGATTGTCCATGGACTGGGTGTTGTCCCATCAGGTCCAGATCAAAAGCTGAACAGTGATGCAATCTGCTGCTTGTATACAGATGTTGGCCTCCAAATCCCCAAATGGGAACATCTGCTGGAGACAGCCACTCAACAAATAAGCAGGCAATTAGGTAGAAGATGCATCTATGCCAAGAACATGGGGCCACCAGCAGCGGAGACACTACGGGAGGGAGAGAGCACTGTCTTTCGAGATGCTCTCTCACAGCCCTGCAAGAGTCAGATGGTCTTAAGGCAGGAGAAGGGGAAGGGGATTAGGAACAGAGGCATAGTACATGCCATTGGCTGCTGAGCTTTGGGCTCCTGCTTTATCAACCCCAGTTTTGTCTATCATAGACACACAGGGATTTTAAACATCCTGTTTCTCTGGCTGTTTGAAGTCTCCAGATACTCAAAATTTAGAATTCATGTCCTTTTAAGGTTATTTTGATAATTGGAATATGCAGCCGAGGTTAAATTATATTGGTCTTGAATTATCTCAAGTTAACTGTTCATTTGGGGGACACAAGGATTGTGGTCAGCTTTATTCTGTTTTTCTTTAGCATCATTCTAAACATGCATTTTAAATTTCTCATGTCCATGGGATAAGTCTCCAGGAAGGCCACCTATTCTCTAAACAAATAATAACTACTCTCACCACTGCTGCTGGCTGACCTTAGACAATCGGATCCCTCTTTTGGCTCTATACCTTGTGGGTGATGATTAAGAAGCAAAATTTGATTATTTATAAAAATGACTACGTCATAAGAGATCTTCAAAAATGTTGATTGAAATTCTGATCCATAAAGGAAAGAAGGAAGTAAGGCTGGATGAAAGGAAAGAAGAAAGGAGGGAAGAGAAAGGAAAGGAAAGAGAGTGGAAAAGAGGGAGGAAAGATGAATTTGGCTGGAGTAGCAAGAGATTTATTTTTGGTGTTAAGTCTTTCCCCTAGATATAATACCCAATGTAAAACAAATCTCAAAAATACCCTCAAATCTTTTCTAAACCTGTGTTTTTTTCAACTTCTGTGCTATATAGTTCAGACTTTCATCATTTCTTTTTTTTTTTATTACAGTTATTCACTTTGTATGCCAGCTATAACTCCTCCCTCAGCCCCTTTCAATCCTGCCCTCTCCTCCCTGGCCCACTCCCAGTCCACTGATAGGGGAGGTCCTCCTCCCCTTCCCTCTGACCCTAGCATATCAGGTCTACTCAGGACTGGCTGCACTGTCTTCCCCTGTGACCTAGCCAGGCTGCCCCCTTCGGCGGGGGGGAGGGGTCAATGAGCCCCTGAGAGTGACACTTTGCAGCATCTAAAATGTGACTTCTATAGTCCCAGACTTCTGGGCTTGGAT
Organism: Meriones unguiculatus; assembly: GCF_030254825.1. Lineage (NCBI taxonomy): Eukaryota > Metazoa > Chordata > Mammalia > Rodentia > Muridae > Meriones > Meriones unguiculatus. The sequence goes on from NC_083351.1 coordinate 182,802,816, forward strand.
CTAGTTTGTATACAGCACATAGAGGAATTCACAAGAGATTC